>NW_006767436.1:2257592-2416920 GCF_000264995.1 Punctularia strigosozonata HHB-11173 SS5 | reverse complement strand
GTGACGACGCAGGACGGACTCCTCGAAGGGAGACGTGGCAAGACAGGCAGAGTATGTTTCAGGCGTTTGGACGCAAGATCCAGAGCTTCGGATTCGGCAGCGTCACTGCGGAGGCGGCGGTGCCTCCATCTGCTCAGAGCAGAAAACGGGATAGGGGGACGGGAACTTCCGCGGAGCCGCCTGTGCCAGGCCTTGCGGCGCTGCTCCCGAGTCTGAACATCGGGAACTGGGCTGGCGGTGGGGTTGATGTCGATATCCCGGATTCCCCGTCGCATCCGAGACGTATCGGCAGCCCGGCGGACGATAGCAACATGCACCGCACTTGGATGCGGGAGACACAACGGCGGGATGCGGACATCTGAGACAAGGACGACCCCCTGTGTACGTAGCTGTGACTCGCGGTGTGTATGGAACCTCCACATTAACAAGGGACACCCCTGTTGAGCACAAGCCCTAGGTCACGGCGCAGCGGCCAGCGTGACGGTAGGGCGTGACGGACAGTGTGGCCACTCGGCCACTCGGGGCTTCGGGCAGCGGCACCGCCACCTCGCTGTGGGTCCGTCAGTTGATACGCTGTTTGGACGTAGAACGTATCAAAGCACCAGCTTCTGAGGCGTTCTCATTTACCATCATGCCATTGTTCCCTGGTAAAGCACTCGTCGTCATCCGCCCTTGCACTCCGTCGCCGATGCCGACCGCCATTGTCGGGCCCAGAAAGGAAGGTTTTGATCACGATCGACGCTTCGAGCGTGACCGAATTCCGCCGCGAAAATGTTGTTTACCAGCCGGAACTCGAACTTATAAGGCCCTCTTCGGCCCATGTGTTGGCTTTGATCAGCTGCGCTTGGACCTTGCTTGCGTCGTCGCTCCTCTCTGCCTCCTTCTCCGCCCATCTCCAGCCTGCATGCCGCCCCAGCGATAAGAGCCTTACCCACGCATCAGACTACCGTAGTGGACATACCTGCCCGTTAAAGCCGTTACAGCCGCCTAGTATCTCTCCACGTTTGCTATCGTATTTCTCTGTGCTCTCCTCTATCAGCCTTTACCCGTCGCATCTCTTCCTCGCTTTCCCATCGTCACATTTTCTCAAAGCACGTTTGACGCGCGTGTCGTCGTTACCTCTTGCTTTCTTCCCTTCGCTACTTCTTCCTCAGCTAACCGCGAATTTCGCGTCCCCGAACCCCCCTTTCGCGGAAATTGGGCGTGGCCTCTCGGTGCTCACCGTGACTCACAGCGAATCCGGACCCGCATTGCCATCACTCCGAAAGTTTTCGCCTCAAGACGCCAGCATGTCCAGAATCGAAGCCTCCGAGTTCGGATTGCCGCAGGGTATGATTAGGGAACCCGCCTTCCACCATCATCACCACCACCACCACAGCGCATCGTCCCATAACGCGAACGGCTTTCAGTCGTCCGAGCGGCGGGGTTCCCTGGGCCATCCTTTATCCACCTATCCTTCCAACGTCATGACACCCCGCACCTTTGGCATGAACGAGTACTCCCCAGACGGCATTTCGCTAGGCGCTGGTGGCGTCGTTGACAGCTGGCCAAATATGAACAGACATCCATCGGGTTTGACAGCTCCTGCACAAAACCCCGCGACGCCCATCCAGCAGAGCTTCAGCGCTCCCCAGCTTCATCCGCCAGCTCGTCAAACGACGTTCGCCTATCCAACAAACAACTCCTATTCCAGCGCTGCGCCGCAGGAGGATCACCGCGACTATCGCCGTTACTCCCCGCCTCGTCAGACCAACCCTACCGCTTCTACTGCTAGCTTCGACTCTCCGGCACACATCCCAATCAGCTCCGCAGACAGCCAGTCGCATCCGGCGACCCTATCTACAGCGACCCTTAGCTCTCGCTCTACACTTTGGTGGGGCAATCTCGAACCCTGGATGGACGAAGAATACGCCAAGCAGGTTTGCGGCCTCATGGGCTGGAACCCAGTCGACATTAAGGTGCCCTCGCCAGCGGAGGCCGGACAATCCGCACAGGCCAACAACCCAGGCTACTGCTTCCTTTCGTTCTCCAACCCCGCGCAAGCCGCCGCCGTTCTGGCCCAGGTCAATGGCAACGGTGGTAACGCCGCGATAATGCCCAACTCGACTCGGCCCTTCACACTCAACTGGGCGTCATCCATCCCTCAGTCCGCCCTGAACACCTCGATGCACCCTCCGAACTCGGTTCCAGGGCAGCCATTTCAGAAGGAGTACAGTATATTCGTTGGCGACCTTGCCCCGGAGGCGAGCAACTCGGACCTTGTCGCGGTTTTCCGTAATCCGGTCCTTGGCCTGCGAAACGATCGCGAGCCGAAGTTCATCAGACCGTTCTTGAGCTGCAAGAGCGCCAAGATTATGCTCGATCCTGCCACCGGCGTCTCGAAGGGTTATGGATTCGTTAGGTACGTCGGCGAAGGAAGTTGACGTATGATTTCGTCTCACGGCGTGTCTTCCAGGTTCACGGATGAAGCCGATCAGCAGAGGGCATTGGTCGAGATGCACGGATTGTACTGCTTGTCTCGTCCTAGTAAGCGGCCAAGCTGATATGCGTAGACTTGTATTGATCAGATGCCTAGTGCGGATTTCCCCCGCCACCGCCAAGTTCAAGCCGCCGACTTCGCTGAATCCCTTGAACTCTGCCGACCTCGCGCGGCTTGCCAACGGACTCACGCAGGTTTCGACCCCGTCCAATGCGGGCGTGCCATCGCAGATAGCGTCGATCCCGCCGCAGAAGAGTGTCACTACTCCTGTAGCTTTCTCTCCTACGGCTCCTCAGCCGCCGCCGTTCGGCTCGCCCGTCAACAACCAGATAGGCAGTGGAGGCGTGACGCCCTCCTCCAGCGCAGCATCCACCACCTCAGGCTCCTCGACGCTCGTGAACACGTCGGTGGAAGATGCTACCAAGAATCTACCTCCCGATGTGATCGCCCAACTAGCGCAGTACGCCAACGGCAACGCCGCTAGTGCTGTCAAGTCTTCGGGCGCTGTCAACTCCATCACGAGCCCGTTCGCTGCCCAGCAGCAGCAGCAGCAGCAGCAAGCTCGCCAGGAGAGTGACATGGATCAGAAATACGTCATTTCCGAAGAGTCTTGGAAGCATCATGCTCAAGCGCGGGCAATCCTGTCGAACCTCATTGGGCCGAACGGCGAGCAGCTCACCTCGATGGACCCCTATAACACAACCGTCTTCGTCGGCGGATTGTCGCCCCTTATCTCTGAGGACACGCTGAGAACTTTCTTTGCGCCCTTCGGCGATATCCACTACGTACGTCCCTTCGCCTCATCACCGATCCGTGTTCTTCATGTCGTATACAGGTCAAAGTACCCGTCGGAAAGCACTGCGGATTCGTGCAGTTCGTTCGCAAAGCCGACGCGGAGCGGGCTATCGAGAAGATGCAGGGTTTCCCCATTGGTGGTAGCCGTATTCGCCTGAGTTGGGGCCGAAGCCAATGTGCGTCTGTGGCGCGTTGTGCATTAATTGCTGATCACTGACATGACCTCACAACCCAGACAAAGCTGCGCAGGCCGCTGCACAGGCTGCTCAAGCGGCTGCTATGCAAGCCCACCTTCAGCACCAGTTGCAGACGCAAGTGCAACCCACAGCGCCGCTGTTGACCACGGAACAGGCCATGCAGCTGCTTCAGCGTCTTGACCTCGGCGCTTTTGCATCTACCGGAGCAGTCCCCTCGAACAGTGATGCATTCGCGGGGCGCGTTGCGCCTGGTGACGGTGGCCGGACTCGCGAGAGCGAAGCGAACGCGGCAGCGTCCCATTTCGAAAGTTTTGCCATGGGAGACTTTACCGGCAACTCGTTTAACGGACCTACGGATCGCCGGAGCTCGATGTTCTCTCCCTTCTCGCCGGATATGAACTCGCAAGCTCGGGAGGGACACCAAGGGCCTGACTTCTCCAACTTTGGCGGATCCCAGTCGCACCAGTCGCGGCACCCAACGCGGCATGTCTCGAACTTCGTACCAGCCGCCATCGACACCCACGCCGCCTCAAAAGTTGTCGGTGCCAGTCGCAGCAGCAGTGGCAAGGTTTCCCCTGTCACCCCTACTTCCCGCCCAGGCTCGTCAGGCAAGTTCGGAACGTTCACAGACGCAGCGCACGTTCAGACGCAGCGAAGCGACGAGTCCCAGCACCACCCCGTCGTCGGCAGAACTTACTCGTACGAGCGCCAATCCGGAGTGAACCTCGGCAACGCCCAGGAAGATAGCATGGCGAGTCTGCAGGACTTGAACGGCATGCTTGCGAGCCTTGATCTCGACAGCCATGGATACGCGGCGGGCAACCATGCCACGGCCGCCTGAAGCACGCAACACGCTCTCAGAATTTCTATTACTCTCAATCCATCTCATCATTTATATCCCAGCTCTAAATCGCAGACTAAACTCGTTTTCGAACTTCACATCGCTCTCCATGGTTGTCTCGTTCGCAGAACAGTCCCTTCGTTGTCGATTGATGTCTCAAAACCACGTATCGTTCGTTGCCCTCTGTTCCGAAATCATCGTTAGTCCGTTCTCGTTGTACCCCGTCTCAGCTATTCGTTTTCATGTTCAATCTAGTCCCATAAGTACACTGCCCTGGTAATGAAAAATCTGGTCGTCTTACTAAAACACGAGGGCAAAAACAGCTAAATCGTTGTGCAGTCCCTGCCGGGGACAGCCAAGTGCGAGTCTACAATTACGATATGGAGTACCGTGTTCGCGTTCAGTATGGTTTGAATCTTCGCGATGCCTTGAGCTCTTCGATCTTGGCCTTGTCTGCTTCCCAGTTGCGTTTCAGATCCAAGAGCTCTGAAGTTGCTCGATGTCAGTACGTGTCCCAGACAGTCAGGAGAAGCAGAGTTTACCGTTCCGCTTCTTCTCGTGCAACTGGAATGCGTAGAATCCTTCCTTCTCTTTTCTCTCCTTCTTTCTCCTCCCGCGGCCCCTCTTTCCCTCCGCTTCGCCGGAGGCAGTCTCTTGGAATCGCTTGCTGGCCACACCCACACCTCCACCAACCGTCTGCCCATATGCGCCCCCTCGCGTGACAAGGGTGAATCCGTCTTCGTCCACGATCGCCTCTCCTTTTCGGTACTTGGATTTCGCCGCTGCCTTTTTCTTAGCCAGGTCATACTCGAACCGTTCCATGTAGGTATCAGCGTGGGCCTTGACGATGTCGAGGGCAGGTCGCTGGGCCTGATATTTTGAGAGGTAATGAGTGAGACCGGACGGTTCGTCGGACGTCAGCCATGGCCGGAGTTTTGTATTGGAGAAGGATGAGGGGGAGAGGGCGCGGTCGAGTGATGATGAATCAAGGAAAACAACGTGAGCGGAACGGCCGGTGGGTTTCAGTGTCCGGAGGGGTGTCGAGGGTAGAGGTTGTACGGCAGGAGGTTGTTCTTCGTTGACTCTGCGCTTTTTGTGCTGTCGCGGTTGCGGCTCCTCGTCGACATCCGCATGGAGCTCCTCATCGTCCGAGCTACTCGAATCCTCGTCGCCATCGGCCTGACTCAGCTCCCTCTCTGCGCCTTGGAATGACACCCGCTCAATCGTTCCACAGTGCTTGAACAATACTATGATCTCTCGCTCGGTAGCATCAGGTGGTACGTTTACCAAGAAAAGCGTACGACCGTCCGGATACTGGTCACCAGATCGGGTCTTATTCGCTTTCTTCGTCCCACTGTGAGCACGGGCGTAGATGTAGTGGGGAGTTGACGAAGAATAAGCAACAGGGATGACAGCGAAGCCTGCTATAGAACGCGATGATGAAGCGACAGACATGAATGCGCCTGTGTCGCTACCCCCGAGAGTCGATGGTCAGTCCTCCGAGTAAGTATATGGCAAATTATGTCGGTAGCTGAGCAGGAGTAAAAATAACACGTGCGTGAAAGCAGTGCTCATGGGACCGACGGCATCGTCCTGTCAATGATGGGTAACAACGTTTAGACCCGTACAACAACTGCCCAGCGGATAACCCCGCGAATAACCGGTTGAAAATATGCAAAACAGCAGACTGTACAGTAGGGGATTATTACTCTATTATCCTTGTGACAAGTTCGGGGATCCAGTTGATCATCTTGGTGGCTACTCCTCGGTTTGGTGGGAGGAATTGGAAATTGCTGGCCAGTCCTTCCATGTGTATGGCCTGCATCAAGGCATTCAGCCAACAGCGTCCAAGCATCAGAAACGCGGCCTACCTCAAGCGCGGCCAGCTGAGGTTGACCGGGCCCATTGGCCGCTGCCTCGTCCAGCGTGCTCAACGTAGATTGCGAACCTCGCAAGTTACCATTGCGTGACGGGTCTTTGATGGCGACACGGAAAACCATGGACGCGGCACTCAATATGGCGGGGTTCGTGGAGTTAGTGAAGGTGTCTCGAATCCTCTCCTGGAGCCCTTCGTAGCTGCCGCAGAAGTCAGATCGAGCAGCCGTTCAGAAGCAATCGTACGACATACGCAAGAGAAACGGTCTCCGGGAATGCTACGGCGACGTCCGAGAGAACGTTGAACAAGATTTCGGTCTCCGCGTCGTCTCCTTGGGCCGATTCCAGCATTGCCCCTACGAAAGATGTGACGAGCAACGCTGTCGTCGAGTCTTGAACCCCTAAGAGCTCAAATGGCACCCGCGGCACGGCCCCCTTTTCGCCGGGGTTATTGAGGTATTCGACCAACCAAAACTCGTCCACTTGGCTGTCACGTAATAGTTGGCGATAAGTTTCGGTATTGGTGGAGAGAGGGAGGAGAGCGAGGAAATAGCCCAATGCGTCAGGACACAGGGGCGAAGGATGGCTTTTGGCCTCCGCTGCCGCTTGCGCAGTAGCCTTTAGCAAAGTTCGTAGAGCAGAATCTGCAGAATCCTTGAGGCCAGAATGTCGAACACCCTTGAAGATGGTGGTGGCCAAAGAAAAGGAAAAGGCGTTGGTGAAAGAAAGACCGAGGAGGTGGTCCAGCTGTCCTGCGATGTCCTCGATCTGCGTCCGAGCGCTCAAAAGGGTTGTGGATACACCATCTTCCACGAATGCAGATTGCTTCTCCATGGTCGTGATAGTAGAGACGAGCAGTTGCGTGGCCTCCATATAGTATGATATGTGGCTAGACTGTAACAGGGCGACAGCAAGCCAAAACATATGAGGCAGATACCGCGAGTTCTCGATCAGGGACGGCACGACGTTGTAGATGCACCGGAGCATTCTGACGACCGCGCTTGTGTCCGACTCCGTTGATTGGGATAACGCTGTCTTAAAGGCTACCAGCATCTGGTAAAGTAGGTCGTCGTCGACATCTGATGTAGCCAGCGTTCCCAGAACCAAGAAGGCCCGAGATTGGATAGCAGGCGAAAGCTGAAACGCCGTTGAAGTCACGAGGCTCATCCATCTCGCTCGCCATACATTGAGGACGCCTGTCACACGGTCAGTACCAACGCTTCGATTAGCGTAAAAACTTGACTTGCCTTGACTGCCCGCTATGGCGTCCAGAACGCGTATCAATAAACGAGAAAGATTCTCCTGAGCATCGATTCGGCCCGTATCAGTGGCCGCATCGAAACTGATGTATTCGCTTGAAGGTGTATCGCGTGTAAGACCAAACAGATTGAGCGTCTCAGGTTGCGCGAGCTCTTCCAACAACGACCGGATGACGGAGCGGCTCTCGTCTTCGGTGTTTGAAACGTCTGTGAATTGCAGCATGTTGATGACGACCGCGTAGATCACTTTGCGGACGCTGGTCTCTCCGGTCGCTGCGATCAGCGTGACGATGTGAATAATCTCGGCCACGTAGAGCTGCAGATGACCCATTTGCTTCCCGTGAGATCCAGGTACCAAAGCCAATCGAGTTAACACAGCAATTTCCGGCCAATGCGCGTTCTCGTCCAGGGTCTTTGTGGGTTTCGTGGAAGTTTTGCCTAGCATCTGAAGGATAGTGTTATGGCAACTGAACATGCATTGACAATGCTTGGACCGACCTTTCGCAGTTTCGCCATGATTCTACCTCGCCAACCAATGGATGCCAGAGCCGCAATAGTATCAGCGATGATTTCGCAGCGGCGAGTGTTGATGCCGGAGTCGACCGCCGCTCGTGTGAGTTCATCCAGAACGAGATTGGAGATAGAACTATCAAGTTTTGCAATCTCACCCCAGACATATCTCTGGACCATGCAATAGAGCTGCATGAAGGGTTAGATAGGGTAGCAGAACCGAAGCCGCGAACGCGTACATCTTTATCGTTCGTTGTCAAATCAACGAGGAGCCTGACACAATCTCGCAGCTTCGCCCCAGAGTGTTCATAGAGGGGATGCGCCGGATTCGGGAAGAACGCGAGGTTTTTCATCCAAGGACTCAAATACTGGAGACAGTGAATCTTCTGTGCCACTTTCGTCTTCTCCATCCCAGCGCACACCTCGTGGATGAAGTCCAATGTGAGATGAGGTGCGAATGCCGCCAGTTTTTCACTTAATTGGATACTGAATGTCCGAGGGTGTCCAGGGATGAATCCGGCTATCCCTAACAAATGAGCGTAAAGCATGGCACAGGAGTAGGCAAACACAAACCTTGGGACGCTACGACGGGAGCGTCGTCGTAGTTCAAGTGAGCACAAACCGCCGAAAGAAGTTCAGAAGAGGCATCGAGGAGATGTTCGTCTTCGGAGCCAATGCCGAGCATGCTGATGTGGAGCAACATAGCAGAAGTGTTTGAGAATCGGCCCATGCGCTCGGAGGTAGATACGTGGATATTGCGCAATCTACCCTTCGCCTCTCTTACCAGCTGTAACGCGTTCAGTAATTACCATCAGCTCTCGAACGAGCCTTACCTTGACTATGGCCTCTCTCGCGGAGGACGAGAAATACATGGTGGTGCCGTGTCTGCGTCTGATTATGAACTCGAACGTATCACGACCCGTTGAAACGTTGTAGATGTCGCTGATATCCGTCAACATGACTATCTCCGTGAACTTGCACGATAGTGCTGGAGTGATTGTCTGTGCTTTGATCTACTACGATTGAGTATATCATTTCCTCCGGGCACACGAAGACTGACCGAGGTGATCCTCAGGTGGGAAGCTGCGACGCTGATGATTACTGGTGTTCGAGGTTGATGACTGTGTCTCATGGACGCTTCCCTGAATTCTTGCCGCGGTTCTTGTTCCAGTTCCACTGTCTGCATGTCAACGGATAGCGTAGCTGCAGTACAAATAGACATCACCTGCGTGTGTCAACACCGACAGGCAGCGCTCGGAAATCAACTCCGATCGTAAGCGAGACAGATCGGCCACACTGGAATAGACGGTAACTTGTTCAAACGTAGGCATGCCTAAGCAAGTACGTCAGCGAGGAACCGTGGCGGCAATCAGACGTGTTAAACCTGCGAAGATGTTGTGCACTCGACGTAGATAGCGTACCGCTAACGCATTTGGGCTAAGGATATGTGCGCCCGTATATCGTTGCCTGATATCGTAAGGAATCAATTCGCAACAATACTTCAACCATTGCACTGGAATTTCGGAGTTGGACGAGAACGAGGTAAAATCGAAGACGATTTCAAAGGTGCGAGCGGAGTATTCAGGACGCATAAGACTCTGGAACGACTTCTGTTATCCCGCAACCCCATCACACGGAAGAAAAACAAACCTTGAAGATATGATACATAAGCAAGTCGATGTCAAGAGCCTCCGCGTCAAGCTTGTGCACTTTGAACACGAAAAGCGCGGGTCCCTCCTGGATGGAATCTTAGTAGTAGGAACGAGGTTAATGACCATATACCCATACCTCTGAGGAGGATGCATCAATGAATATCTCGCGTACGGAATCAACATTGCGATGCTGTGATCTTGCCATAAGTTCGAGGAAGTCCCGATGGTCTATGGTTGAGTTCGGGGACAGCGAAGGAACATCAAGGGGCTGTCCCAAATCCACGAGCGCGCCGCATAGATCCGTCCATGCCACCTTGTTTTCGACAGCTGCCGAATCAGGTTGTGCCATCCCTGGCGGCAGACTGAGCAGCTCCTTTCCGATCTTATCCGCATGCTTCTCAAAGAAACGATGGAGAACAACGGTGTCCGTGTCATCGTAGGTGGTTCCCAACCATTCGTCGTCGTCCTCCTCAGTGCTGATCGCTGAATACTTCTGGATACTACGTCAATCGTGATATATGCGAGTGATGTGAACATCACTGACATGAAGATCATTGAGATACCGGGTAACATGGACGATATTATCGGCGAGGTACCCGTTCAGCGATACCATGAACGCTTCCTTTCCGAAAAAGATGTTGTTGGCCAGGTTTGTAATGATCTTGGTTATGACCAACAGTCCTCGTCGTTGTACTGGATCGTTGGGGAACTCGACATCGACGGAATCCGGCGCGACTACGGCTGGCGAGATGAACCTATTGATGTATTCAGTACAAGGTAACAGTGAATACCATGATACGCACCTCAAGAACATGAATGCGCCAAGGGCTGCAAATCTGGCGTCCGGCCAGACTTCGTTCCTAGACACGGTGCTTAATGGTATTCCGCGTAGCACAATGCTCACACTCACACGGCTTTGCCTATATGCGCACAAATCTCTCGGAACATACTATTATGGAAGATGAGAAGATATGCAGAGACGACGAAATGGAAACACCTACGGGGGTAGTGCTGGAACTGAAGAGGCGATAATTTGCAAAAAGGCGCTCGTAACTCGTTCCACGTTCTGTTGGTTAAGTTGGGCTTGCCGCGGGCCGACCTTAGCTGGGTCCATTTCGTAGCTGCACCCCTCCGGCATGATGGTCATAGTTTTCACCAGAGGGATAATCAAGCTACGCAGGTAGTCGTACCCGTGAAGCTTACCAAATGCGGACAAGAGCCTCGTACAAACGCTATTGCCCCTGAACAGGGCCGCCTCATTGTCTGCAAGGGCTCAGATCAACAGTCTATTGCTGCATATACGAAGGACTTACCGGTACGCGCTACCTCCCTGTCAATCATGGCCTTCAGCAGTCGCATCAAGGATGATCTTGTGTCAAAAAGGTTGAATAGGACTGGGATGACGATATCAACTTCTGATGCAGGACAAGTTTCGCAGATGGCCAGCGCCAACACCAGCTGCCGAGGGGTATAATAAGTTTGTGTTGTCATGAACATTAGATTGCTTCGGCTTACGTTGTGTCCTTTGACGAGCTCGCACAGACGGCTACGGCGAATTGCATCCGTTCCTGAATCCTTGGCCTCAAACTTGGTACCTTTTTTAAGCACTCGAGAGAAGACATAGCCGAATATCGCTCTTTTGCTTGTATCATCATCGTAAGCGAGCGAAAGTCCGTGCTTGAGTCCGGCATCTGCATTGCCCATCACGAGGTGAGATAAGCCGGTGATGACCAGCTCTCGTATTTCAGCATGTCGTTTCGAGGCTGCCCGGGAGCGCTGTGCCATTCAGAGTTTACGACTGATAACTACTACCATACGGAGGAGAACCCACCTGAGAGCGCGAAGATATCTCGGAGCCGCGATCGTCCGTTGACTGCAGCTCGGTCAGCACAAGGAACCAGACATAGTCTCTAGTATGACGTACTCCTTCACCGCGATCCCAGTCTAATAATTTGATCAACAAGCTGGAGTAGCGGAAGAAAAGCCTCGACGCGATATGATCTGCGCCATCTCCGCCAGCACTGTCATCAGGCCGAAGGGGTAGCCATGACAGAATTTTCACCGTTGCGCGAAGGCAAGCCATGTTCACTTCAATCTGATTGCGCGATAATTCCGATTCCTGAATCTATCAGAATGTTAGGTCCTATCACGGGTTTAGATACCCCCCGTACTGCTTACAGAGGCAGGTTCTTGAATCCACTCGATGATCACGTCCAGCACGTCGTGGCACGTGAAGTCCTTCCGAACCGCTAAGGTTTCCGCACGGGCACTGATGCTTTCGCATAGAGCGCAAAACTTGACCTTGATCTTGAAGGTGGCGGGATCGTCGATCCGAGCGATGAAAGCCGCGAGTGCCGAAAGCGTGGCGCCCGAATCAAACGTTAGCAGCTCTTCAGGCTTCGCGTTCGGATTATCCAACAGTAACTTGAACGTGGCGATAAACTGTCGCAGGTCATGTATGAGCATACTGCGCGTGTTCTAGTATGCTCCCACTGACCTGCTCCAGGAACAATGCGCAATGGTCCGCCCATTCTGCACTCACTTCTTCAGTGACATTGTGAATAACACTGCCAATGCCCTACTCAGGTTTTGCCCAACGAGTGGATTGTAGGGATGAACTGTACCTCAGCATGTGCTTGAAAAGTATGGGATATATGCCCGGACTCAGTTCTGAGCCCGTGGCATCTCGAGCAACGTCGCGAGCGTGGATGGACTCGGCGACCATGAGGTCAACCAGGCTGTAAATGAAACTTTCCGCTAGATCCCAGGGATCCCTCAATATCCGTATCTCATCCGGCAAGCACTCTGACGGTACGACATATGTGACAGCCGATGGGTCGAAGTCTGTCGGTGTACATGCTGCGGCGAATGCAGCGAGAAACAGAGTCAATACCCTCCACTGGAATTGCACCTCCTGCGCTGACATCAGTGTGTGAATACTTCCCGTGAATATCTGAAACGGACCTCCGTCGTCATTTGCCTATCGAAAACGGTAACTTGCATGCTGTCGGGACCGATAGCACCGTTCTCAGTGGTCGGACGTATGGCCAATTCGGTCAAATGACACCATCTCCAGTAGCATTCTTGCCAAACTGCCATGTGCGCAGGAGACGCACTGGCGATGATACGAACAAGCTTACGTATGCGTTTGTGGTGCCCCACACGACCTGAAAAGCCATTCTTGAGGACAAAGGTAGGCCCAACAATATGACGATCTCACCGACAATGATTTGCCGCGGGTCCCCAAGTTGGGCATATATGGGGAATCGTTTGGATCTCTCTTCAGGGCTCATAGCATCATTAAGCGGCGCGTCCTGTTGCGATTCCGCCTGAGCGAGTAAACGAAGACCCGATGCCGCTGTGGAGGACACATTCGCATCCGCCGACGTTAACGAGACAAGTAAAGCAATTTCAGCAATGGCAAAGGCAGGGATACGTTCGGGAGAGAACTGAATCTGTCTTCCGTGTTCATGCTATGGCAGTCATCAGTGGCGGACTTATGATCATTGTACAACCGAGACTTACGTCGGTATCGCGTGTGTACAGCAGAAGGAGACCGTGTGCAGTGTCGACCCAAAGTCTCTGTGCCTCGAAATCTGCCCGTGCCGCGAGCAAGTTCGTGCATGCTGATAGCAACGCGTAGGGCCTGTGAAAACGATCAGGCGATCTAGACATGTCCAAACAGAGATGCGTACGTGAATTGCATCAACCATGGTACGGCGGCCGAGAGATAGGGACTGTCTGGACTCAACGCAAAGACATATTTCGATAGATATCGGAAGGAGAGATCGAGGGCCATTTTGACAGCGAGATCACATGTCGAGTCCCAAAGTTTGAGGGCATTGAGTCCCTTATCAGCACTTTCTGCGACAGATAGCCACTGGAGGTAGAAATCAATGTCCACTCTCCACAGAGCCAGCACTGCGAGCAACAGCCATTCACGATCTGGAATGGTTTCAGATGATGCGCGTTTTAATTTTGGTCGTGGAGACGGCCTCATAAGGTTCCCTCTCTCATCAATCTCGCCATGGCCAAGAATAGCGGCCTGACAGAGCGTCAGATATGAACATAACCTCGTATATGGAGGTGTAAACACCCTCACCAGGAAGATTCTTCGAATCCGGGTCGCGAACGCATCCCGTAAACTGGCTGTAGGTGGGTGCCACGGGATCATTCCCTCCTGTCGATCTGATTAGTAGTGTGGAGCTGTTTAACTTGAACGTGTGCGCGTACGACGAGGACCAGTTGCCGGAAAGCCCGCACAGCGCAAATCTTTACACCATCCGAGCGTACTGGCTCCAAGCATGCGCCAATAAGTGGCAGCACCTCGTCCTTCGGCAGAAATCGGTATACGGCTACCAAGGCATCGGAAAATAGGTCGCTGTCGATTTCATCAGCGGCCTCCCAGAATGGTCGCTGGTTCTGATATTTGAGGAGCACGGACTGGAGCCAGGAGCTTGTTCAGACAGCTTGAATGACCGTTATATATGAAAAGCATACCTTGATCTCATGAGCAACGTCCAGGGCGATTGATCTCAAAGGCAAGTCCTTGTCAGATCGTATGTGTGCAGCCGCCTTGCAGATGTCTATCAGGCACCGGAAAGCCACATCATGGAGCTTGGACGTCGGCGTCAGATTCTTGAACAGTTGCTCCATGAAATGCCAATCCTTGCGATAATTCTTCTGCATGGCTACGGATGGATTGACATGGAAATCACGTAAGCGTTCGGAGCTCAGGCAGAGAAGGGTGGTCAACGCAGGCCAAAGCAAGCGTTTATCGCTGTACTCGGCATTCTGATAAAGCAGATCGAACGCGCGTTCTGGGGCACCTTCCATCCTCCGCGCTGACAAGAGCGTATCGTTGAACTCGATAGGACATAGCTCGATCCAGGTCCATACCGCCGTACGGAGAGGCCCTGAGCACAAGGATTGCGACTCTCTGCGCATGTTCAACAGAAGAGATGAAGTTTCTGCATATCATTCATGCTCTGATAAGCGATTGTGACATATACGAGCGCTCGACAACGTACCTTGGAGTATCTGTATCAACCTAACACGATCCAGTGCAGCGTGGGCGACGAGTTCAAGGTCGACAATGTCTGGATCGTCTTCGTTAGCGCTGGCGAGATAGTGGATTTTATTTCGTATGCGCGTGAAGACCACAGGCCAGTTGGAGGTCGATAGATAATGTACGATCAGTCCAGCCGTATTGCCAACTAGGTGATTGAGTGCCGAAAGCGATCTCAGCAATACTCGTGGCGTCTTCTCGAATTCGACGGGCCGCATCACGAACTGCATTCGGGTATCCGTATTGGTGGACTTAGATGCCGCCGACATGAACGAAGGCTGGGGGCGTATGGACCGAGTGTATGGCTCTGGTCTCTCCCAGGTGTCACTCCACGGATTCGCCCCGTCCCGTAGCTTGCAAGTTGAGTAGTCGAGCTGTGAAGCTAAACGCGCCATACGTGATATCTGCGTGGAGTCCGCGGGTGGCGCTGCCTGCCGCAGGAACAACACCATCACCATGAGTATGTACTTCGCACAGTTGTCGTCCAGCGGGGTCGGCGTTACCCGCTGCCCTTGTTGGAGCGTATGGTCGGCAGGCGAGGCATATCGTTGTCCATGAGAACCTCCACGCGAGTCAGGTGTGACTGCTTCTACGGGGGTGGTGATTCCAGACCCGGTGTCGACACGATGACTCAGACTGGATTCTGGCCGATTTTCGCCCTGATATGTTCGCCAACGCGAGCCCATGACCACGGACAAGACCTTGAGAATGTAGAGCTGGGACTGGAGTACTTGGACGGTGTACCCAGATTCCTCGGCCAGCTGTGGGGGTTGTCGACGTTAGCTGTTAGCTGTTGGATGGGCGCGGTCACGAGATACTCGCCTTGGCCAATTTCTCGAGCGTTTCAGCAAGGGTGTGCGCTATGATGTTTAGAGAGTCTCTTGAGAGTTCAACTAGAGAATCAATCGCCTGCACCATGGCGTTGTCATTCTCGATGACCTCGAGGCTCAGTCCAGAGTAGCATGGCAGCTACGTATCATGGCCTGTTAAATAAAGGCGTTGCCCACAACGAGTGGTGCATAACACACCTTGTTCCTGAGTCTGTTCACCAACACGTATACCACCTTCTGCTGAGGTGTCGGCACAGTTTGGTTATACGCATGATAGACGGCCATCTGAAGTGAAGACGAGGGTCCGGGTGGTAGATGATGATGTGATTCGTTGACCTTGTGCACTCTGGTGGAGCTAGTGGTTGCACTGCTCGTTACTTGCCCTGCCGAAGCCGATGAGCGTCGGACAGGCATCGTGGATGATCATCAACTAGAGGCTGAAATCCGGGGTCGGGTGGCCAAGCGCCAGAATCGAGACAAGGAGGCAGCTTTGAGCAAGCAAAGCTGGTCGTGATGGTAGGCGCAAGCAATCAAGTCAAGAGCACGACGCCGAAGGAGATGTCCGCGCCGACGATGTCGCCCACAGCGAACGAAGCTAGAAGACGACGATGCCACTGGACGCGTCGCATCCTAGCGCCCGATACTCGGGGGTCCTCCCAGCGCTCAGTGGATCTGCGGACCCCTGCGTAGATCTTGCGGCCCGTCCACACTGACTCTGGATCTAACCATTTCCGTCCGTCTGTGTAACGGACGGAAGACGCTTGTGCGGGACGACATATACAAACAGTTATTCAAGACTCGTTGCCTTCTATTTCTATCCTGCATCTATGACACGAGCATTCAAAACCCCATACATTCTGAAGCCGCTCCCGCCTCGCGAACGCGTCCATCTCTTCAAGTTCTTCTAAGCTCAGGTACGATATGAACAGCTCCTCGTCTTTCTGAATTTGTTTGGACGACCTGAATTCCCATGCGCGACCAAGCCGATCCTTCGTCCCCATGTTCGGCGCGCACGAATGATTGAAGAACGAGGCGTCGGGCCAAATTCCAAATCCTAGCATTTCGGCGGTCGAATCTCCCGGGTGACTCCAGATCCCGAAGCTGTTGTGTACGTCTCGACTCGCTATTGCCCGAAAATTGCGCGGAGTGACAAACGGCAACAGTGCCCGGGGAAGTAGGGCCAGCATCGTTTTATAGGACGAGAGATGACTCTGGAAGTGTATCGGCGACCGGTAAGGCTGCGAGACTAGTTCCAAGTGGAGCATGAGATTGAACATCTCCGGTCGAGAGTAAGCTGTCAAAATGCCGGAGAGCAATAGAGCCATCGTGTCCGGGAACGGTGGCAACGATAATGCATTGGCGAGGGCTCGGCGATGATTTTTGGTCGGTGCCGTCGTAGACCTCGACTCGAGAATCTGCATGCCGACACTCTCAGCCTCTTTCCAAGCCGAGTTTATCTCCGCCTCGTTTGGTTTCGGCTCAGCCAACTCATCTGGTTTCTTCCCCGCCTTTTTCATCCACGTCTCCACACAAGACCACGCTTCTCTGCCCACGTTGCCCAGGTCGTCCTCCCAGTCCGTTTTGCAGCGATCAGAGCAGAAATACGCCAACGGCCCGAGCACTTTCTTCGGATGATCGCTGGTGATCTTCCACGTTCGTCCCGAGTCGTAAGCAAAGCACCACGAGCAAACTTCTTTACGGAATATACGATAGATCACGCTGGCGGGAGTAGGTTTCGTCGTGTAGACTAGCGTGCCGGCTGGGATGTCTTCGTTTGCGAACACCCCTCGTCCTCCCGCTGCGCTCTGTCGAACCGCAATCAATGCAGACTTGATGGTCGGTAAGGAAATAGGTGTGGGGAGCGGCTCAAGAATTATGCTCGACATGAAGCTCGTAGAGATCGAAGCAGCGACGCTGAGCTGAGTACGAAAAAAAGAAAAGGCACTGCCACTGATTCATGCTGCACCAGGATGTCGCGATAATCATTGTGTAGATACCAGGCAGCCATTTGACAGTAGGAGGTATACATTGTATGCCATGCAAGTAAGGTCAAGCGTGAGTGCAAATGCAGAGACGATGAGGAACCGAATGTTGCAGAATCCAAGAGACGCGAAACTCAGAACGGGCCAACTCAAAGACGAAGCACCCCACCTTCACACGGTCTATTACCAACCCCCTTCCATATCAGCAAGCATGGTTGCTTCTTCCCGTCCAATATTTGGCCTATGCTCCCTCGCGCCTCTATCTCGCGCTTACCATGCATAAACGTCCGCACAAGAGCTAGAATTCTTGTCTACTACGGTCTCCGAGCTACCTCCTCGACGTCGGGCTCGAGCACGTCCCCTGACGCGGATGGAACCTCGTCTCCAGCGCCGGCCCGTGCCAGTGACAAGCTTTTCGCCGATGCTGCGCGTGAAGAGGCTGAACTCGTTTCGAACCCTCCTCGCCCGCCCAAACTACCTCTGGAGGTGATCAACGGCGGCCACCCGAACTGGACCGGCGAGGAGAGCATGGAAGATGCGGTCCTGAGGATGCTCATGGACAAGTACAAGCCGATGCGCACGGGGAACATCAGGAGCGCCGAGGATAAAATACGGGCTGAGCCTCCGAAGGTCGCAGGGAGGGCTACAGAAGAGGAAGAGGTAGAGTTAAGCATGGAGGAGACCATCGCTTTGGCCAAGGCAGGGAACAGCGCCGCTGAAGCAGGAGGGTCGGTCGTACAACAGATGATCGAGAAGGTCGAGGGTCTAGATACGGTACCGCGAGTGCAGGAGAAACTCTCGCCAGCTGAGATGGCGAATGTACCTCTGCTACAGCCCGTTGAAGGCCATCGACCCTGGATGACTACTTACAAGGTATGGAAATCACCGATCAAACGTCATACGCATCTTAGATTCCTTCCGTCGCAGGCCCCTTCGCATGTCGCATCAGTCCGTGTTGGCCACTTCCCATCTCTTCGCACAAGCCCGACAAAATCCATCGCGCCGGGAGACGAGAAAGCCCTAAAGAAAGCGCGAGAATTGAAGAAACGCACGCAGGTCGTCACGCGCTTGACCGATGCTCGAGAAAGAACGTTGGACTACCGACTCGGTATGCGCCATCCCGGAGGAGGCGCCGGCGGTGGTCGAGCGAACCCGAGCTCACTGAAAGGCTGGGCGAGCCTAGTCGAGGAGAAGATCGAGAGTGCGCGCCAAGCAGGTCACTTCAACAAAATATCCGGGCGAGGCAAGCCGATCAAAAGGCATGACGACGAAGGCAACCCGTTTATTGCTCGCGAAGAGTTCCTCATGAACCGGATCGTACAGCGGAATGGAGCAGCCCCTCCATGGGTGGAGTTGCAACATGGTAAGGTTATTCTCAATGTACTTCCGTCCTTCACTGATTATACTTCTTAGAGCTGGAATCTACCCTCGACTCTTTCCGTGAGATCCTCCTCCAATCTTGGACGAGGCGTGCTGTTCGCAATATCACTGCCAGCACCCCTCCTGCATTTCTTCCCTCCACGCTCCGCAAGCTGGCTTCTTCCCCGAATCTCTCCGCCGCGACTTCTCTACGCGATAGCTCCTGGGAGCAACAGGAGAAGTCGTATCACGATGCCGCGATCAAGGAGATAAACGATGCCGTCAGGCGGTACAATGGCATTGCTCCCTATGCAGTGAGGAGAGCATACCACGACAGAGAACAAGAACTACGGAGATGTTATGAACGATGCGGCGAGGCGATCGTGAGGGAGTTGGAGGAGAGAATCAAGGTCCTTGGGAAGGAAAGCAAGCGGGTCGGATGGACTGAGGACGCGGGCTTGGGGCAGAATGGTGGACCGCAGGTTGAGGTGATTCGGATTAGGGATGTGCTCCGGGGCTGGGTGCAAAACCTCGCGCGACGCTTCGGAGCAAGGAGTGCTCGGGAGTGAGAGGCCGTTTCGTCGCACCTCGGACGCGGACGCGGACGCGAACACTCCATCCACTCTGACCCCGCATCATTCGACGCGGTTGCTTCTGACAGTCCAGAACGAATGCATCAAACCATGCAAGACCACGCATCCGCGCCAGAAGAGGATACCCTTACGGAGCTGGTCACTTGACCACATACGATTGAAGCACATCCCTTCCCTCCCTGTTTATTCTTGGTGAATGCTGTGGACGACTGCTTGCGCGATCAAGCGAGGCATGCAGATCATCTGGACGTGGTTCATTCTGCACGGACTTGGTGTCATTGCACCGGAACGGCCAGCCATGTGGTTATCGCGAGGAGATGAGTCGAAGGCATGAGCGCTGGCAAGAGTGTTCACAACCCATACAGCGCCCCGCACGTTTATGTTACGTATCATATTGCGTTGTACTTTGTCGAGACATGCAGACGCACAATGGTAACCACGCCATAGAGACGACCGCGGGAGAGCGGGGCGACGGGGCGCGCCTCATGTTTCCCTCGTGGGTGCCATGATCTAATCGTTCGCGAGCACTACAATGGTCACCCCGCTATAAATTCGGGAAGGTCCCCGATTTTCTCCCTCAGCCCGTGCTGCTACCGTCCCATCCTCGTCGTTCTCGCCCACGGCGCTCCGGTCCCCTCCAGCGACCCCTCCACCCCGCACGACCACCCTCCGGCTCCGCACGCCACGCGCTATTCGTTCTGCTCAAGACGTCCCGGGTCATTCCGCTCACCACACAACAGCTCAAGATGAAATTAGCGCGAGCCCTCCTTGTTCTCGCCAGCGCTACCGTTGCTCTCGGCTCTGGCGTAGTCCCGTATGGCACGGTGTCTACGACGACGGTAACATCGTCTACCGACGACTCTATCATCGTGCGTCCACTTCCTCCTCGTTTTCCTGCTCCAGCTTACACGGGAAACTTGCAGCCTGGTGATATCGTCGCCGTAAACCACGGAGCATACGGCCGTACAGAAGGTCTCGTTGTTGGTTCACACGTCGACTACGCTGTACGTTGTTGCCCCGTTCCAGGATCCTCTATGTTTCTCATAGATATTCAGGGACGGCAAGTGATTGAAGTGCAGCTGGACAATCCCACGCACGAGGTCTACCATGCCTGGTACCCCGCCGTTACCCGTGTCAAGCGTGTTGTGCACAACCGTCTCCCAGCCCCAGCGAAGCACCGCACCATCGAACGCCACGTCTACTACTAGACCTGGACTTTTGACCCATCGCTTTCCTATGTCTACTGGACGAACGCGGGGCAATCGGGCCATCTCCAGCAAAAGTTGATGGTCCGTGCCGGCTTCTAACATAGAACGGCTTGTACTCGCCGTTCGGTCCATGCTTCGTCGTGCAGCCGGAGTAATCGACGGTGCTCCGTCGACTGAGGAAGGTGGTTGTATAATTTATTCAAAACAGTCTACCGGACGGTCACAACACACCGCGATATCAAGGGCAAGGAGCTTGTATATTCTACGCATCTGTACATAGTTTAGATTCTGGGGACTCTCGCTCATACTTATATTGTTATTGGCTTCTCGCTCCATACGCTTGCTTTAACCCAAGGATGGTTTCGGAGCGTGACAAAAAACCTGCCGCTGAGATACTGGGAAGTATCGGGTCCAATCGTGCGCTATTGATACATGCAGTAATACGCTAACATAGATGAGCGGAGCTAAATCCCCCAGAAGCAAAAGACAACGGAAACGTCGGGGTCATTGTGCGTGCACAGCGGGCGGCGTGGTCGACACTATGGACTGCTTCCTCGGTGGAGGCGGCAACGTCCGCCCCTGCGCCTGGCTCTGCGTCGTATTAGATAACGCCCGCGGTCGCTGCGACAGCTGCGATAATGCGGGCGAGGGCGAGAGCATGGCACCCGTCGTATAGGTCGACTGCGGAGGTGGTATAGGCAATGGCCGGCGTTCTGTCCTGGAGGGGGGCTGTTGGACGCTTTCATGGGTCATATGGGACGTACGGCTACCCGCCCTCGGACGTCCATTCGCCGTGCCGGGGGACGGTCCAGCCCCATTATGCATGCGGTATTCGCTCCCCATTTCTACTGGAGATGCCGTCCTTCGAGGTGGAGTGGATACGCCGCTGGGGTTGGCGGGGCTACCCGCTCGGCTTCTGGCCTGGCTGAGGGACACGTTCCGCACTACGCGGGGAAGAGACCCGGCGCGCAGGGGAGGAGGATGGAGAGGTATCAGGGGGTGCGCGTTGGGATAGACAACGCCCGAGGTCAACGCTGGGGTAGGGGACGTAGAAGGTGAGGACGGGGGTGTAGGTCGAGCCATCGTCCCGTTCATTATCGCGCGATTGGTAATGGACTGAAGATTGGACGAAGCGACTACGGTCGGGGTTCTCATGGCAGATCCAGGGGGCATGTGTACGTGCGTGTGGGCGGAGCCGGCGCTAGTGCTCCCGGCGTCGCCGTAACCCGCGAAGTCTGGCGCCTGCGGACGTGGAGGTGTGGGTGTCGGAGGCTTGATTGTCTCCTCGCTGCTCCTAGGAGTTGTCTCGACAGGCCGATGAGGAAACTGCGCTCGCGCTTGCGGGAGGGCAATGGGTTGCAGCTTCGCATCCTCCAGCGACCGCTGATGCGCTGCATGCGTGGGGACAGAAGGCAGAGCCGAGGGTGGAGCGGGAGCGGGCACCGGCACGAGGACACGTTCATAGTAAATCATGAACGCACCTCTGCCCTCCGAAAGGACAGTCTCTATACCTACCTCCCTCACATCGTCGTCGCTGATCCTGAGCCAACCACATCCTGTGCCTGGAAGTCCCGGTTGCCCTGGAAGTCCCGCCTTCTCGTTGGCAGTGATGACGTCGTCGCTCTCCCTGATCAAGCCATATGCCCTACAACGCTCGCACTGGCATCCCAGGGGGCATTGCTGTATTGCCGGATAAAACCTCTTTGATCCAGCGGAAGGGGGGCGAGGTGTCTTCCGATAGCAAACATAATGACCGTACGAATGGTCGCCGTAATGGCACACAACGGCCGAAAGTCGATAGAGAGTGCGCGGAGGTGGTGTGCGAGGTCGGGAAGGAGATGACGACGAGGAAGAGGAGGACGGCGCAGATGAGATAGGGTACGTGGGATTAGTAGAGAGAGAACCAGAGGTGGTGAAGGGAGTCAGATCCAGGATCTCGGGGAAAATGACGTGGGTGTTGTTGCGGCCGGCGTAATAACCATAGTGTATCGAGCGATTGAGATGAAGAGCAAGGATAGGAGGTGGCTGAAGGTCATCGTGAGCATGTAAAGATATAAACGCAGGAGTGCATTGCGACGTACTCTGGCAACCATAGCTTGTTTGGTACTCGGGCCGCTGATCACTTTCTCCATCTTCACTCCGTCGATATCATCCTCTATTCGCCCTTCCTCAAGAGCAGCCCGGACACGCGCCTCGAGTTTCCTCGCCTCGCGTGCCCTCTTCCGCGCCGATTTCGTAGCCTTCTCGTCGCTATGGACGACCACCGACAATCTCTCCACTTCCTGCACGAGCTTGCGATGGGTAGCGACCATGGAACACCTTCTACACACGCAATCCGTCAAAACCTCCAACTTCGTATACTCCGCTATGCAATCCTCCACCCTGCATGCACCTCCGCCAGCGGTCGGAGGAGGAAGGGCCAGCTGCCAATTGTCGAAACCGAAGTGCATCACGGCCTCGGTATAGCCACATTGCATGCAACTGCGTCGGTTGGCAGTAAGCCCCTCGAAGACGCTCCGGCCTACTTCACGGCCTATTAGATCCCCATCTTTTGCGAGTGCTAACGCACTCAGACCACGGTCACGGCGGCCTTCACGATCGACGGCGAGAGCCTCCTCTTTTATGCATTCGGATATAAGTTGAAACAGTTCCTGAGCGTCCTGATGTTCGCGTGTAGCAAACAGAGAGCGTTGCTTGGCTGGTTTGGACGTAGCAAGGGCCTGAATGATCGCATGAGGGCGAAGGGAAGAAGGAGATGATGTGGGTGTGTTAAGAACTAGGCCCGCATGAATTGACTGATCCGACAACGAAGAGGTGACGTACTGCGCAGCAGATCACAGAGAGCGTCGACAATGGGGGTAGGGACATCGAGTGCTTCCGCTTTCGCGTGTATAGCGTTCAGATATGGTTGCAGGTAACAGAGAGACGCCATTGCCTGGGCTCGGATAAGGCATAGAAGACTTGGAAGGGAAGAATTTACACACTTGAAGGGTGGAGTCCATGAAGCAGTAAGTCCCGGATATGTTGACGAGGCCAGGATAATAATGGAAATCGCCTCCAGTTGACTGCCGTGCGACTGCGTGTGTGATGCTGAGCTACGTGCCTGTGGCGATATACACCTCGAGCACATACCGGAACCATTCTGAACCACCTGCTCTGCTCTCGTACGCGGTTTCTTCTTTATTTTCTTCCGCTCCGAGGCCGAATCACGACTACCATGCGAGCTCGACGATCGGTTCCATAGGAAGTTGAGGCCGAGTGTCTCGAGGACCATGCGTGCGGCTTCCAGTACAGCGTCAAAGATTCCAAGTACGTGTTGGTGTGCGGAGAGTACGATGATCGGGATTAGGACAACAACGACGAGGGGTGCGAGCTGCTGAACTACGGGCTGGGACGCGAGAGTTGCCAGGTTGTCCGACCAGGTCATCTGAAATCAGGCAAGGCGGGCGTCCATGGACTCACGACGGCGGTGTTACGCGGGTTGCACGTAGCGGGAACGGAGTGGGTGGGTGTTATGGGTCGGAGACGGAGAGTACAGCGACCCTAGAATATAGCGTCGCTCCAATTCGCTGGCTGCAGCTGAGGCTGAGCGAGCACCGAGCAGAGATGAGCCGCGTCATGGCTGTCCGTATTCACTGCCTTGCACTGATGGTGGGCTGAAGTATACATGCATAGGAGCCCACCAGCATCTGCAGAACTGTTCTTGCGGTACCGGTTGATGATACTTACTGGGTTACATCGTTATTCATCTCTACATATATACACAGCTTTGGCACTGGGGGCACCACCCACAGATATCGCGTATAGAGTACATACCACTTTATATGCTCAATAATGTTCACAGATGTTCAGCACACGACAGAGACCAGCGAAAGTGTGAAACTACAGACACGAGAGGTCAGTACCTGGTTTGCTGCTCCCGATTTGAACGCACACAAAGGTAACAGAATTGAGAGGCCTCTGCAAGGTATATTAGAGTCATTCTCCGGAGAAGCGGTCATATTTCCCAAGACGTACGAAAGGCCACAGGACCCTGTATACGAGATGCGTGGACGTATAATCGGACGTCACATCGAGATCAAGTATTTCACCATGCTGCTATGTTTGCTACATTACTGGCAAGTTCCGCCTGTTCAAGCAGGTTGAGCTTAGTTTAGGTCTCCGATACTGAGGAATTACCACGAAGAAGAGGATGCCTGCGGAACATTCGATCTTATTCACTAACGGCAGCTGTGATGTGGAAAACAATACTGACCGTCCCGATGTAGCGTCATCATGAGCGGAGAGTATCGTCCTTGGATTGCTTGTTCTAATGCCGAACTGGGCGAGCCATGCCTGAAATAGGTCTTCAACGTGGCCACCGTCAAACCAAAGGCAACCGTCTGTAACGTCAAGCTATTCCCTCCCGCACGATAAGGGATTTGCAATGCGCAAAATCAGCGGCCCACTCACGGGGGCAGCCATAACACCCACTGAAATTATTCTGCATCAGACTGCCTTTGCGCTCGTGTTGGAGCATCAAATCGCTCATCATCCAACCTGATGAAGCCGTCGGAGTCAGCACAGCGCCCGCACACTGCCTCTGATCAAATTCCTTTACTTGGTAAAGGGCTCACGCAGGATCCTATCACTTCGCGGAACACAAACATCATCTACACATGGAAAGCTTAGCGCTCAGGAGATGGCGCAAGAGGAAAAAAAAACCAATGCTCACTTCCACCAATGATAACGCCCCAGATGATCAGCGCCTCAGTCAATGCAGCATACAGTGCAAATGCTACGCAGAGCGCAACTAGGACTTTTCGGCGTTGAGCCCATAGTACCCACACTCGAAGGAGTACCAGCACTGTCGAGAAATCAATGGCGTATCATATGAACAAACGGGGATATCAAACCGTTCATTGATGCGAGCGATAACCACATTAGGATACTGGTCAACATTGTCGCCCAGAAACAGAACTGTCCCAAACCGTCACTTTCGATGCCGAAAGGCAAAGAATATAGGCTTGCTGATACGGCCTCGAAGACCAGTAGCCGCCTTGCTGGGCTGATACTAAAGCAAGTAACCCTAGGTTTCCATAGCGGCTCTAAAGGAAGAAGATGTTGACGAAGGACCTCCTTCCCTGCCATATGTAACGTATCTGGGAGGCGAGTGATCGGTCAGAACACGCCTGCGTAAACCCCAAAGTACGAAGCGAATTTTGGCTGGTAGAGTGAGCACGTAGTCGTATGCCAGCACAGTAAATCCAGTAAAACAGAGATAGATGTGTCCGAATCAATAGAGCATCGAACGCGTAACACAGAGTTGTCCTTTGCTCACCGAACGAGCTGAACATCATCCAAAAAAGCCTGGGTCTATAGGGACATCTGACTCCACCCCCCAACTGGACGATTGCCGGACAGGCGTGCTTTCGGAGGCCCATAAGTGATTCGCATCCCGAAGAAGTGGAGTATTCAACATACACAAGGGATCCATTGCCCATGACCGTCGCGGTGCATGGGCTGCGTATAGAAGGGGAGAGGATGTCCGAGGCACAGCGATGCCCGTCGGTGATGATCCGGGGCACGACAGACGTGAGCGCGGAAGGGTGTTGAAGCCAATAATGGGACGGATTATAAGTGGTACTTAGTGTGCATGGCGCGTACTGAGACGGGAACAGCATCGCGTGCGCTGAGTCCTGACCTCGGGACCGACTGGATGCTGGGTCGAAGATCGAGGTCAGGATAATATCTAGAGATTCGGGCGTTCTCCAAGGAGCTGAAACGGAGGTGCGCATAATACCCATGTCTTGAAGTCTGTCCACCATTAGTATCGACGAGCCCACCACCAAACAATAATATTGTCGGCCATAATGTACAGACACGAAATCGCACAAATGCGATTGATCGTCTCCGGACACGCCGCGCGATCGAAAAGCACGCTGAACGTGCCTGAATCACACGACGACCAGAGTAATCATCGAGTACTTTGCTTCCGGCGACGTTATACTCGGATACGATAGTCGGACACCGACAGAAAATTCCGTCTATGTATACCTACCTACCTACCTACCCATCAATGCCATCAGGCGCGGCAGAGATAACGTTTGTGCCAATGTAGTTGTCAAGGCGACTTCATGTCCTTTTGCGAAAGCGCACAGCGAAGATGTGGCGTCATACTTACATACAGTATTTCCTTTCCGTCATCCATACATTCTGAAACTGTCAACCGAAGGCATGGATAATTGACCATCCCTATGGCTACCGATGTTGGTCATTCAGGCGTCATAACCAGGAGGAGCTTCATCGGGGATCGGAGGTGGAGGCGGAGCATCTGCGGCATATGAAGTACTTGGGACAGAGGCTGCTTGAGTTGGAGGGGGGTATTCAGCTGAAACGACATTTCAGCTACTCGATCGCCGTGTTGATCGCCGCAGCATTTGCACTTACGGAGAGCCTCTTCGTCGAGCGCAGCCTGCCGTTTCATGTAAATCGCACGTTCGCGTGTTTTCTCCAACACGCTGACGAATCCAAACAATCCCTGATCCTTGACGCGGATTTCGGCCTTAGTCCCGTCCGTGAGACCACCTTCGGGCGATGGCTTGATGTCAATTGTAACGTAGTTCGCGCCAAAGTATGGTTGTTCGAACTTGGTGCTCAGTATCGAGTGCAGAGGCACGGAGAGCGACTCGAACGATGCCGATGGAGCAGCGACGAAGATCAACTGATAGAACGAAGACATGGCGAATACAGAAGAGTACACCTTAGCTCATACTCCTACGTGAGGGGCGACGAACGTTGCGCACGCGTTGATCGGTGAGCCAGAGGCGCCCAACCTCCTTCATCTTCTTGCTGCCGCCTGAGCCGCCAGAAGGAGCGGACCTGGATGGTGGGGCATCTGGCACGATCACCGTCAATTCAACGTTCGTTTCTAGCGTTGTTATGGTAGTTTCGTGGGGTAAAGGTACAGGAGTCCGTTCCGGACTGAGCATTGTCCAATTCAGCGACATGGTGCCGGTCGGACTGGGTGTATCTGGTCAAGTACAGATACGATCACGTGCATGCACTTCTTGATCACCCCCGCGTTCGAGGTCGTTCTCCAACCGCGTCTTTCATGCAGATAAGTGAAATCGACTTGTACCACTTTCTTGTACCTCTCAGAGCAATTGCATCAAGGACCGAGAAATGTTGCTCATCTCTCATCACTCCTCCAACCCACTTGAAGGATCTCCCAGCGCAAAGCGACGACGCGTTCACTCCGCCAAAGTACCCTCTTCCGAGGACCCGTTACATGGTTCCAACATAATGGACATGGAGATGTATCGTCAACACCTTGCTCCAATGTTTCCAAAGTTCGCCGCCATACAGGCGGAAAGGGAGCGAGGCGCCTCGGCCACAGTTGACCTCGACGAAGATGGCGACGTGGAGGAGGACGAACGGGCTATCACCGAAGGCCACGCAGTCAACTTGGAAGAAGATGAGCAGCCGAACCAAGAATCAGATGAGGAGGAGTACTCGATTTTGCAAAAATCGCCGGAAGAGCAGGCCGAGATCTTGGCGGAAATACGGGACTTGAACGACTCCGTACCACAACTGGCGGATTCCTATCGCATCGTAGACAGACTTGGAACAGGCACGTTCTCCTCGGTCTATAAGGCTGTTGACCTCCGTTACGAGCTCTTCGACAACACCCCATGGCAAGGTCGAAATTGCCCGTCGTCTTCATCCGCCTTTCACCCGACGCAGCCCGCACCGTCTTCAAACAAGGTATTCGTGGCCATAAAACGTATATACGTGACAAGCAATCCCGAGCGCATTCGCAATGAAGTCTCGATATTGGAGGACTGCAGAGGGTGCAGGCACGTCAGCCAACTCATTACCGCCTTCCGGCACCGTGATCAGGTGGTGGCAATAATGCCATATCATCGGAATGACGATTTCCGGGTTAGTCTGGCCTGTTCCACCGCAAAGTGATTGTCCTAACCAACCTACTACAGGACTACTATAGGCAGCTCCCTATGCCATGCATTAAAGCATACTTCCGTTGCATGTTTCGCGCATTGCGGGACATCCACGCGAGACAAATCATTCACCGGGATGTGAAACCAGCCAACTTCTTGTTTGACCCAGCAACTGGTCTTGGGACGCTCTGTGATTTCGGTTTAGCTTGCGTATGTCCGTTCTTACTGGTTACGACAAGGCAGCTCACTCGCTACGCCAGAGGGTAACGGGCCCCACTATGCGCCTTGGTGCTTGTCTACACGATACACCATCTCGCGCACATCCTCATGGCAAGAGATGGCTATCGTACTTACCAGTTTTCTGCTCTGAACCATGCTACAGGGAGGTTGAAGAAGTTGTCTACGGCCGACGTGGAACGTGTGAAGTTGACACAAAGGGAGGCCAGACAGAAGAGTTCCTGGGCGAGTGATAGAGTCGGATATCCAGATCACGATCAAAGGTACTGAAGTCTTGTGATGTGCCTCGTCTATACGATTGACGATTGTTACAGACCGCATTCGAAGGCAAACCGAGCCGGTACAAGAGGGTTTCGCGCCCCTGAAGTGTTATTGAAATGCGCTGACCAAAGCGGAGGTTGGCCTCCATTCCGGTCATGATGGAGCTCGAATGCTGACGAATGGCGTTAGCCATCGACGTGTGGTCAGCGGGGATGATTTTGCTGTTCTTCCTTACTGGCAAATTTCCTCTCTTCCAGTCCAGCGACGACATTGAAGCTTTGATGGAAATTGCTGCTATCATCGGGAGAAAGCGTATGGAGCGAGCTGCAACCCTGCATAGTACGGAACTTGCACTAGATTGCATACCATGTTTGCTGACAGTAATTTAGGTCGAACGTTCTCGACCAATGTGCCGTCGATCACCCCAGATGGTATCAAGTGGCGGGAGTTCGTTCTCCGGCAGAATCCCAAGGTCATGGTATCGCCAAAGCGAGATCCTCGCTTCTTCCCTTACACACAAACGTCAAGCATGGCTGACGAGCGAAGCCATCCGCCAACTTCATCTTCACCTTCTTCAGGTTACAATACCTACCACGTTTCATCCTCGCGATCACCATCACCTGTCAACGATACCGACGGTCATGCGCAAGACGTCAATCTTGCACTAGACCTTGTCGAGTTGTTGCTCGAGCCGGACTGCACGAAACGCATCACGTCGCGGGACGTGCTGTACCACCCTTTCTTAGCTAATCCTGAGGAACCGGAGGATGACGCGTGTTTTCCCCACCCATTCGGCGAAGGCGTGTGCGGTGGCTTGCATTTCAAGGACGAGGTAACAGATGAGCCGTGTGTCCGTGTGCAAGTCAGCTACGACGGAGGTGACACCTGGGAGACTACAGTCAGGCGGTTGGCAGCTGGAGAAGGGATCGCTATCGGGAATCGACCATGCGAATTCCACGAGCAGGAATTTGCGTCTCCTGACGACTGATTCGCTGCAGCCACTCTCCGTAGGCGCCCGCTGGCATGTGTATCCTATGTACATAAGTAACGTAGTCAAACTGCACTTCAGTGCTGCCACGAGCGCCACCATGGCTCGATCGTCATCTCGACCTTCTCCCAATTTGCTCCCGCTGCCATTTCCCCAGGCAGTGATGCCCGTAGAGGCTCAGCCTTCCGCCAGACACGCTTATCCCACCAGCTACCCAGCAGGGCCTGGGGAATGGGTAGTTCTGGATTATCCAGAACCCATAGGCGACTCCGTCCCAATCTACGACTTCCCTTCACCGCAGGCCTCCGAGCGCGGTCTGGCCGACTCTCCACGACATCCTGGCCAAGACCACCAGTTCCCCCACCACATCTTAGCTGCGCACAGCACAGCCAGTTCACAGAGGTCTTCGCCTCACACATATGACCTCCCACAACCCAGAGTCGTCAAGGCGCAGCGGAGTACAGGCAGCTCGGCACGGAATTCCGCCCATACCGTTCTCAGTGACCCCTCTATACCCCCCTCTGTTTTGACCCTAGGATCTTCCAGAGGTGCTCCCGCGGTACCGAACCTCAACACATATGAACACCAAGTTCTCGTCGTTGGCCCTCCATCCCATGAAACCTACCGTTGCCTCCTCTTCTTCCAAGACGGGCAGCTCTACATTATCTCTACCCCGCGCCTCTCTAGGAGCCCGAAGCGCACTGGAATAACGTCACGAACTGAACTCTTAGGCGACCTTCGGTGCTCGTACGACATCGGGGGAGCTGTGAAGCAAATTGTTGCGGTAGACCCAGGATGCATGGAGGACATGCATCTTCTATTCAGAGCATTGGAGGACCATTATGCGGCGTCGACTGCCCCCACTTGCCCTATATACCTCGCAACGCTTACAACACCTTATCCTAATCTCATCGAAGATCCCACCTCTTATACAACAACTGCGACCTCATACGGGTATCTGTGAGTTGTGGCCGGCTTCTTTTGATTGGCCAAGATCCAGCTGATCATGTCTGTTCCAGCGCGTAGCTACAACCACTCGCATATTCTGCTTTCTTTCCCCAGTGGATCTTGTTGGATTAATATGATACCGTATCGGATCTCAGAGAGGCCAACACCGTGCCGTGCTTGTATACCTGTCATTCCTGCACTAATTGGCGTAATCTATTGCCGCGACGTACACTTGCACATCTCCTTCGGACTTTTGAGACCAGATTTGCGAAAACAAAACGGCCCAGATCTACAAGTTTGTTCGACCTCAAGAGCGCCGCACGATCGGCACAGGTAGTGACCGTTCCGTGGTTGGATTATGCGGGCGGGCGATGCTATAGTGATTTATTGTGCACTTGGCGCATACAATGCAGAGGATTCACCCCAGAAAGATAGAGAGCTATTTGCGCTTCGTTTTCTCGTCCAGTTCTTGCTCGTTCGCTGCGAACTTGATATTTGCATAGGTATATATACGCACTGGTGATGCACCATTTCAAGGCACTCTGGCGCAATGGCTAGCGCATCTGGCTTCGATTACCAGATGGCACCAGAAGGCTGCAGGTTCGAGTCCTGCGAGTGTCATTCTTTTATCTTGTTTTTTTTGCAGTATTCTCTTGTAAACCGACTTTTCTCTGCTTTCTTACGGTGTCTCTGTGATTCCACCAATACGCAATTTAACGGTAGCGGGGTGGAGCGTATTGATCCGTGTCAATCGACCTCCCATCCACTGTGATTCTGACTTTCGCCCGGTTCCATTCCATGATTGCAGAAATCGAGCATGCGCTAACGATGCATATTAAACGAAGTTGCTCGGGTACAGGTACTCCTCCAATCCAACGAAATTTTCCTTGATACTCCTTGCACTGACAAACCGATAGAAAATGCTGACGCTACCAGCCTTGTCGTTCGTGCCTGAAGCGCGTCCACCACCAAATGGTTGTTGCCCAACGACCGCGCCGGTGCACTTTTCGTTGTAGTACATATTTCCCGCTGCATTGCGGAGCTTGTTGGTAGCGAGTAAGAGGGCGGAGCGATCCGTGGCGAAGATGGCGCCGGTGAGACCGTACGGCGAGGTGCTGTCGATGAGAGCCGCAGTTGCCTCGTACTCAGCGTCAGGGTACACATAGACCTGCAATCATTCCATAGTTGTCAACCTGGACCATAGTGGTAACGCAAGAGCTCACAGTCAAGACAGGACCAAAGATTTCTTCCGTCATAGTAACCGACTTAGGGTCCTTGGTTTGGATGATGGTAGGCTGGACAAAGAATCCGGTTGAGTCATCAGCTGGAGGTCATGCGTGAGTGAAATTGTCATTGACGTAAAGTAAGAACCATACCCGAGCCGCCAATAAGGATCTCGCCACCTGCATCCTTGGCCTTTTGGATGTAGCTCGTGATTTTGTCGAACGCAGGCCGGCCGCTAACGCAGTCAAGATGAGAAATCGGCAGTCCAGACACAGTAGAGGACGTACATAACAGGGCCCAGATAGTTCTGGAAATCAGTAACGGGACCAACCTTGATCTTGGCCGTTTCGGCTAGGAGCGTATCTTTGAAGCCGTTCTCCCAGAGAGAGGTAGGGACGTATAAACGGGACAATGCTGAGCATTTTTGGCCTGTATATCCAGGAAATCACTCTCTTTCCTAATTCGCATACACAACGGTACACGGAACACGAACCTTGGTACTCAAATGCACCACGGATGGTCTGCACGACAGTGTTCTTGATTTCTGCGCTCGAGTGTACAAGATGGAAATTCTTGCCACCTAGTCACACAAATCGGATATCGAAACCATACCAAGGAAAGCATGTGAGTTGCGTCGCTCACCAGTCTCGCCCACAATGCGGGGGTATCCCTTGTACTTGTCAAGGTTTTGCGCGATATCCTTCCAGAGCTTTTTGAAGACGAAAGTACTGCCAGTGAAGTGCAGGCCGGCAAATGACGGGTTGTCGATGCACTGGCCGACTACCTAAAGAGGGTGTCAGAACGAAAGAGATGCGAGGTAGCCTCCTCTCATGTACCTCCTCAGCAGGTCCAGGTACGAACTGGATTACACCGGGCGGAACGCCAGCTTCGGTAAGGATTTGGTGGGTAATGTAGTTCGCATATGTAGCCATGGGTGACGGCTTCCAGACCACGACGTTGCCTACAAGTGCAGGTGCGCCAGAGAGATTGCCACCGATGGCAGTGAAGTTGAAGGGTGAGACGGCAAGGACGAAGCCTTCGAGGGCACGGTATTCGACACGGCTACAGTGATAACAGTCAGGCAGCGGTTCGGGTGGAGATGTCATTACTAAAGGAGAAACTGACTTCCATGAACCCGATGAGTTTTTGGGTGGCTGCTGCGAGTACAACTCCTCGACATACTTGACGCCAAAACGGAAGAAGTCGGCCATCTTGGGGAGTGCCTGCATTACCTTCCGACTTCAGGTTCGGCAAGGTATCGCTTACCTCCGCTGCAGCATCAATTTCAGCTTGCCATGCATTCTTTCCCTGTCCGAGCATGGTCGCGGCGAGAAGCTTGTACCGGTATTTGCCAGATACGAGGTCTGCAGCCTGCAAAATTGAGGCTTCGATCAGTCCGCGCGGAACAGGTGGATTTCAGACATAACGTACCTTCAAGAAGATTGCTGCACGATCGTTCCAGGGCAAGGACTCCCACTGGGCCTTGGCCGCCAGCGCGCCATCAATGGCGGCGGCAACCGTAGCCTGATCGGCCTCGTGGTACGTGCACAGGTGCTTAGCATGATCACCCGGAAGCGTCTGCTTTGCGAGTTTGCCTGTCCTCACCTGACATCCAAGGGTAAGAGGAAGAATCAGGATCTATCCTCGCAGCTAACGTTTATACACCCGTACTGGTTTGCCATTCACGACGCAGGGGACCTCGACCGGAAGTTCTTTCTGTAGATCTGCAAGGGCCTGTTCCAGTGCCTTGCGCTCAGGGGCTCCCGGGGCATAACTTTTCTGTGGGTCGGGTCGAACAGTGAGCACCGAGTCCCGACCGCGTTCAAAGCGCTCACCATAGGCTCATTGGCCACCTCCGGGACTTTAAACGAGGCGAGCTGTGGTACAGACATTATGATGTATGCGAGGAGCTATCGATGTCGTCCAGAAAGAATATTATAGTAATAGCTCGGATGGCGCACGGCGTCCCGTTCATCATGGGCCATGCGGTCGGATCTTATCTCGTCACGTGCTCGGACCATTGCCCTCGGCCCGCCTGATTTGCCCTTCAAATTCAAAAAATCAGGTTTGACACGCTCGCGATAAACGGTGGGCGAAGGAGAAGAGAATCATCACTGGCTGTACCTGCAGCGGTAGACCAGAAGATGATCCGCATCAGCCGCTGCACAGACGAAAATGATGCCAGGCTCCAGCGCCACGAACGTGCCATGAAGGCGTCAGAGGGCCGCAGTACTCAAGTCATGTAAATCGCATCAATGGGCATATTACGGGCTTTTACAGTGGCTCGATATAACGTCCTGGCATTGGTAAAGGGTATCAGAGCGTGCCCTTAACAACAAGCACCGAAACCGAAGTGGTAAGTTACCTACCTTCATCCTAACACGGGTCTATCTCCTGCTCCTTTGCCGCTCGCGGCTCCGACTGCTCCGTTTGTTGCGATCCCGTGGCGGTGGCGAACGCGATCTCGATAACTTCCGTTTTCTGCCATCCCTCTCTCCGTCCCTGCTTCGGCTTCGCCTTTTCCTCGGCCGATCGTCCCTATCACCCAAGTCAAACACCATGCCGTAGTCGTCTCCACGCCCTCGGCCACCGCCCGATCCTCGGTATCTGCTAGTCTCTTCCAAATCGTCCCTACCACCATATCCTGAACGACGCCCGCCTTCTTCACGTTCCCCTCTTCCTCCACCCATCCTCGATCCCATTTTCGGGTTATTTGACCATGTATTATTGAGCCGCGCAACGGATTGTGAGCTAGAGCAGGGAGTTCAGTCTGTGCCGTACGGCTCTTGGATGGGAAGCCTACGCACAAATCTACCCATATCCGGCGGTCGTCCACCAAAACATTTTGCATCTTGAAGTAAGCCTGAGACCCGACTCTTGTCAGACTACCGAACTCTTGGCTGGGGACTTGATCGCACCTGTTCGGCCTGCTCGCGCTTGTCAAACTCGATGAATGCATACTGCAGCGAGTCCCCCGTCTTCTTGTCCCGTATTACCTGGCAACTCATGATTGTACCGAACCGAGAGAAGATCAACTCCAGATCTTCGTCTCGAGTCACCGGATTGAGCTTGCAGACGAAAAGAACGTTCTCTGGGGGGCGAACATTCGCGAACGGTAGGTCGCCAACCATCTCGAGCGTCAGCGCAGATGCGCGCGCGGCCGCTTGTCGCCGCCGCTCTTCTTCCTCTTCTTCGGGAAGGGTCGCGAGGGGGTCTTCATCTTCCGCAATGCGAGTGGAGTTGTCCGGTGGGCGAGTTGGAGACGAAGGTGGCTGTATAAGGCCAGGTGGGTCCGGGAATGGGTCGTCTACCCGCCGAAGCAGAGATTAAGACATCACTGGCAATGCACAACCTGAAGTGAGGACGCACCAAGAATGACGACGTGGCGTATACGCACATCTTTGAATGGCCTCCCTTGGTCGTCCACAAAAACGTCGTTCAGCTTGTCCAGTGTCTCGAATCCTTCAACTACATGTCCGAAGACGGCGTGTCTCCCGTCGAGGTAGTCAATGTTGTCCGCAAGAGTGATGAAGAATTGGCTCCCGCAGCCTCCTTTAGTTCCATCCTCCAATGCAGGCGCAATGGCCATGGAGACGGTTCCTTTATGGGTATGTTTAAGCTTTGGGACGAGTTCAGGCGTGAAGTAACGGGGGCTCGACTTGTCGATGTACGACCAGATACATTCACCGCCCGTTCCAGTCGCAGTAGGATCACCTGTCTGCGCGAGAAAATCCTTAGAGACTATGTTCCAATCAGTATGCTTCCCCCAGATGGGAAATAGAATGAGACGCACCGTTGAAGAACGCGTTCAAGTTATAATAATACATTTTGCATAGTTTAAGAAAGTTCTCGCATGTTTTAGGACAACTCTCGACCTCGAGGTCTATAACAATGTCCCCGAGGGATGTTTCGAACAGGACAGACATCAGCAATAAGCGGCTGCCCAGCCTGCTGAATAGGGACGGTGACGAAGGGAAGGGGCACGGTGGCTGAAGCGCGCCTCGAATCTTTCCTTCACGCTACAACCATGGCATGCATATGCCTTTTGTTTACATTCAACACGAACACTGCGTCGCGTCCAGGAATGTATGACAAGTACCATCATCGGATCCGATCAATACTAAACCAGATCCGTGAGCGCGATACGCGCGATGGTGTCAATTGATGATTGACCGAGCCTACTCCGGGAGCTCACATCACTCGCAAGGTAGGTTTTCTTGCCCGTTCCAGGTATCTACGTTCGGCCCTTGTGACTCCCTTGACGACCTTTGCGAACCCGTCTCTGCCTTGTTCATGACGATTTTATTATAGCCACCCACACTATTCTTCTCTGTGCTGTGGTTTTGACGCTTGAAGCTCGGTTGCCAAGCCCTTCTTTAACCTCCGGTTGCAGTGCTCGAGACTCTTCCTTATCGCGCTATATGACGCCCGCGGTGCGCTGGTCATCGATGAGATGGCTGAGAGACTTCTCCCATAGATCCGCCATCGGAGTCGCCTATGAATAGCGCCGTAACGTCGGCGTAAGGAGCCTTCGTGACCTCTCAGACGATGCTCGTGCTGACGCGAGAGTATCTTCCCGCCCTGCAACAGAAGGGGTTATAAAGCGAGGACGACATAGTCAACCTGGTTGAGTTGTTACCCAGGCAGAATGAAGCTCGCAAAGGCTCTCTCTCTCCTTACAGGGGCGGCGCTCTGCAATGCCCATTTCACGATGCAGTACATCTGGAACAATGGCGTATGTGACTGCAGTGTCGTATAACACCAGCTGACCGGGTCACTGCGACCGTGATCCAGCTAGACGAAGGTCAGAATACAGCCATTCGTGTCCCGCCAAACAACAATCCCGTCACCGACGTGACGAGCACGGATCTTACTTGCAATGTCAATGGCCTCTCCGGTACGGGTATCTCAACCGTGTCCATCCCGGCAGGATCGAATGTAAGTATATCTATGAGTTTGTCGACTCGATGCTCCCTCATGTCGCACTACCACGATCTCCTGCGTCAGATAACGTTCGAGTGGCACCAACATGCCCAACGGACCGGTGAGGACGCGATCTCCGGGGGCCATAAAGGTCCAGTTCTTGTCTATATCGCCAAGGCTCCATCCTCGGCGGCTTCGTTTGATGGCCAGGGAGCCGTCTGGACCAAAATATACCAGTCCGGTCTACTCGACGCCTCGACCCAGCAATGGGCGACGGATGTTGTGAATGCGAATGGCGGTAGGTATACGATAGTTGATGCATTTCCCCATGCTTAGACACGGATTTTCCAAGGCAAGCACAGCGTCGTAATCCCAGCGTCCCTTCCGGCTGGAGAGTACCTGTGAGTGTTACGGCATGGGCTATTGATCTACCACTTACAATTGTTGGCACATAGCCTACGCGCCGAAATTGTGATATCACTTTCACAATCTAGAAGCACTTATCGCTGATTCTCTACCTCAGATCGCACTACACGTAGCACAATCGTATCCGGGCGCGCAATTCTACATCGGTCAGTTCTCTGATAGATGCATCAGCATGCATGCATCATGTATTCAGACATCTTGTTTATTTCCTAAAGGATGCGCTCAGGTCAAGATCACCTCCGGCGGCACCGCTTCTCCTCCTACGGTCGCCCTTCCCGGAGCCTACAAACCCACTGACCCTGGTATCACGGTATGCAGCAGGCCGCGATGGGGTCGATCGTCGGCTGATCTGCGCTACGTTAGGTTAACATTTACAACAACCTGCAGTCGTACACATTCCCCGGCCCCGCAGTTTGGTCTGGATGAAAAATGCCGTGTTACCGATGAATCCTCTTGTACGACCCTCCTGTATCGATGGTAGGCTCTCTATACAACTGCGGTGAATCGTAGATCGCCCCTTGTTCCCCAAGTCAGCTTCATGTAACAGAGACGTCAAGAAGAGATATCGTTGAGTCGTCCACGACAGCATGCTCGATCACTGGGTCGCAGTCAAGATGAAAGGTCATGTCCCAGTGTGTTAGAGCATCGCGATTCGAACGACCATGAGATCGGCAGACACCCGGCGTGAGGCTTGCGATCCGGACTTCCTCATGGGTTATGTGTAGCTCAACTAGGTTTCCAAACCGAATCACATCGTCTCATCGAGCGTAGATCAATGTTGCGAAAAACAGGCCAACCCCTTTATGATGGGTTCTGCTGCACTGGTGCGACGACATCGAAAGCGCAGTATGTTCTAACGCATCGCACGCCGAGCATGGCAATTTGACGCTTAACAGGGCAGTGCCCGATATGCGAGTTGATTCCAAAGGACCGTCCTGAGCTTGGCCTTTTCAGGCAGCGATTGTTTGCAACTCGTCCACAACGTGAGATGTGCCCGTTCGACAGGGAGTCAAGGTCGTAGAAGCTTCAATAGTACGCGTGGGAAAGCGGACGCGGTGATTAAATCGCACGCAGCTGCCCCGAATTGCTGTTGTCGGGAGTCTGCTCTGTACCATGACGGAGACCCTGACTCCGTCTGCGGTCGCGGACGGGCCTGATATCAACGAGATAGAGGACCAGCCGTTCCTCAGGTTTCCTCCTTTTCCCCCAGCCCCTCCGGCCGTGACTATCATGCCGTTCAGCGTCTTTGTTCCGAAAGGTATCGTCATCACCGACGCGATCGAAGGCGCATCGGATGCCGTCGAGGTCGATGGCTTAGGTATACCCACCGTTGCGTTGCGTACCAAACACGCCGTCGACGGTGCCGCTGGTAAGAAGAAGAAAAAGAAGAAAAAGGGACAGGCGTTCGTCGGCGATATCCCTACGCGCCCTATCCCTTGGTGGGAGGCCTGGGCCGAAGGAGAGAGCCAACGCGGCCTCGCTTCGCGCCTCGATCCGTGAGCGCTCAACGCGCCGATATCCGTTGCAGCACATAAACTGACAAGAGTGGCATCGTGCAGCACTCTTGGCCTGATCGACAAGCTTGCCAACGTCGCCTTTGATTTTGAGAAAGGCAGAGCCTGGCCCCCCAACACGAGTGGGTTGCAGAACCTGTGGGATCAGGTACACGTCGCAGCTCTCATCGTGACACCAGCACGCCCTGATGTGCTCTACGCGTAGTATCGTGGATACATTGGGGTTCTCAGTAACCCCACGCCATCCAAATCCACCAACGGTGGCGATGACGAAGATGCGGATATGGACGATGACGACTCGGATTTCGGCGCAGGATTTGGGATGGGAGATGAAGCGTCTGCTCCTGCTCCTGCTCCTGCTCCTGCTCCTGCTCCTGCTCCAATAGCGACGCCTAGCATTCCAGCTAACGGCAAGGAAGAAAAGGCTAGGGCGCTTCCAGCGCACAGAGATGACAATCGCATGTTAGCCTTCATCAAAGACCCGGAGACGTCCATCAAAGTGTTCCTCTCGTCCTTCTTCAGAGACAAGGGCTTGATCTGGTAAGATCGTGTGCATCGCGGTGGGCAGCGGCTCACGGACATGACAAACAGGAGCGTACCGCGGTGCCGCGATGCTCCGAAATTGCTTCATTTCTTTCTGAACTTCATCATCCGGACGAAGGTGTTCCCCGGTATGGGAGAGCAGTTTGAGAAAGCTGCCGCTGTGGCGCTGAAGGCCGAGACGGAGTTGCCCATGACAAAGACCATATCCGAGCTCCTGCCCGGCGACTTCTCGAGGGCATGCACTACGACGTGGGGCTCTGTGACGGAGTACTACGAGCTCGACTTGGGCTTGGAACCGGACATACCGACGGCGATAAACAAAGGCGAAGATGACAACGCTGGCGGCGACGCTGATTGGACCGCAGCCGCGCCCGATGGTGAATGGGGCCTGTCCGATGGCCAGGGAGGCTGGGCCAACGACGCCTCGCAAGACGCCGAAGAGGACGGTGGGTGGGGGAACATTAAGCAACCGACGCTGGACGAACTTCCGGGTGCGACGGCGCTGCCCCGTACGCACGAACGGGGCATCATCGAGAAGAGCACGCGAAAGATCGTCCAGGTGATCAAGCCCAACGCGAAGATCCCCAAGAAGAAACAGGGCGAAATAGAGACGGCTGAGCAGGCGGAAGCCGAGCTCGATCGCTGCTTCGCAAAGGTCGTCATGGCCCCCTGGGGCTGGTGGGACGACCGTCAGAAGAGCGACATACGCTACCCCGCCATCCTGCCTCAGTCCAAAGGGGCGGTCATCATCGACGGCGAGGTGAAGGGAGAGAGCGCCGCTCATGCCAAACCTTTCCATCCGTGCGAGGACAGCGTCACCGTGCTCATGCCCGAGGCGGGCACGGAGAATATGCTTCCCGGCATGGGAGTTGGTGCTCTCTATCAGCAAATTGTGAGGAAGGACGGCACGCCGAGCGGCTATTGGTATATGGAGCAGGTGTATCAAGCGCTCCCGAGCTTTTACTGGCTGAACAGCGTTGATGATGAGTGAATAACACAAAAACTGCGCGTGTATTTGTATCGTCCGGGTTCCTTGATTCGCTATCGTTGTATGCTCTTCTTGCGCGAAGTCTAGTATGCTTTCTGGCTCTTCGAACACATCATCAAGCAATGCATCATCCATTTGACAAGTGGTCGTACAGGGACGCTTTGTCCCAATCGTACACATGAATATAGGTTACGCGCCAACGGAAGGTTCAATCTCGCCCACCAAGAGCGTGGCGTCCTTGCTTCCCGTGAGGACTGTAAGACAAGATGGGATGAGCTCGGAATTATGCTCTGAGAAAGGCGGAGTTACGCACTAACGGGCTCCTTTGGATGGAAATCCACGGCGGTGACGGTGCCCTTGTGTCCGGGCAACTAGAACCACTGTTAGTACGTGCTGAGCAGTCGGGTACAAAACCTTTCACCTTGTAAAGGACCCGCCCGCTCTCAACGTCCCAGATACACACCGTCCGGTCAGCTCCACCCACGGCAACTCTCTTCCCACCGTCGTCGCGGCTCCAGTTGCCGCGGAGGAGGGTGTTTTCGAAGCCCGCTGGTGCGCCTTGGAGAGAACGATGTATGCGGTTGGGTGAGGGCGAGAATGGACGGATGTCGTGAATGAGGGTGGTCGAGGAGAACGACGGGGAGAGGAGGTATTCGCCGTTAGGTGACAGCGAAAGCGATGTTGGCGTGTCGGTGTGACCCGAGAGAGTAGACAGCTCGGCTTGTTTCCTCAAATCATATATCTATGGAAAATGAGAATGAGGCGCGAGAGACAGCCCGCGCGACGTACGTGTATTTCATTGTCGAGCGCGCCTGCGTAGATGGTTGTTCCGTCCAAGCTCCAGCATACGCTCGTCACCGGGCAGCCGACGTGGAAAGTCGCAATTGCCTCCTTGGAACCTTCGTCTCCACCCTCCCACACCTTGACCGTGCCGTCGTCAGCCGCGGTTGCGAGGAGTTCAGTGCCAGCGCCGCCTGCTACGACCCTGTCTATGCTGTTGATTACGCCTCGGTGGGCACGTATGCGCCGGACGCGTTCGCCCGTGCTGAGGTCCGTGTAGATGATCGTATGGTCTGCTGACGCGGTGTACAAGAGCGGCGATATAAGAGACCACTGTAGGTCGAGGATGGGCGCCTTGTGTAACGATGAAAGGAGAGCATAGTTCGTGTTCGGAGGGTATGTGCGCCAAAGGGCTGACGTACGGCTCGTAAGCGCGGAATGCAGGCGCGTTCAACACGAGAACTCACAAACGCTTCGGTCGCTTGAGCATGCAGCAATGTTTTGTCCCGTGGGGTCAAACCTGCAGCTGAGGATCTCGGCCTGGAAGGATGTGGGTATAAACAAAAGGCTCCAGATAGGCTTTCTTGCGGCTACATACAGAGTGCGCGCCAGACAAGCTGACAATGGGCGCGTCCAGGTTACTGGTACGCTTCACGGTGCGGATGAGGGCCTGTTGCCGCGCATCATTAGATGAGGAGATTGCAAGCTGGGTCTCGGGTTGTGGGCTTCCGCGCGCTCGCTTGACGAGAGCTCCCGACTGCGATGGCGAAGCAGACCGTTTTGACATTGTGAAGGTGCAGCGTGCGGTGGCTCTACGCTCGTCCAACGGTCCGTCAGAGCAGGAGAAAAGCACGGTAAGGCTGTGCGGGCGTCTGTCCACAAACTACTAGCGCCGGTACGAAACCTACACGAACGTTGATATTGTTTGTCGTATTCTGCTCAGCCCAAGTTCACCTAACATCCACGGTCCTGGACCCCCTTATCAACCTCTCTGCCCACATTGACGAACGCATATCATATTGCCATGCCGCGTCGACACAGCAAATCATGACGTCAACTGGATGTTCAGCGGCGCCCCTCTTGGGCCTTGGCTTCAGCGTCACCCGACATCTCTTTGCCCATTCGCCATGTCCGACAGAAACATCGAAGACGGTCGTCAAGCGCTCCTCAATGCCGGCCATACCGTCGGTGCGCGCGTGAAACGCACCTGGGAGGGCTTCAAAGACTTTGCCCTCCGTGATAACGTGCTGGAGGTCGCCGTCGGTCTAATGTAAGGGCACACTTCGCGTTTCCACCCGTCAAGCGCAAATAGAAACTGATATATCTTGTTCAGCCTTGCGGCAGCGTTCACGAAGGTTGTAACCTCGCTGGTCTCGGACGTCATCCTTCCCGTCATTTCCTTGTTACCGTTCATCAGCCGCAACCTACCCGACAAGTTCTGGGTGCTGAAGAAAGGTCCCCATGCATCCCCAAGGGGACAGGGCTATAATACGCTTCAACAAGCGAGCGATGATGGTGCAGTGACGCTGGCGTATGGGTGCGTGCCCTCAATGCCCATCTGGTGGCTCGAGCTAACGAATCTCATATATCCAGTATCTTCATTGACAACATCGTCAACTTCATTGGCATCGGCATGGTGCTATATGGTATGGCAAGCTTCTACGGATGGGTCTCGCACGACTCCATCATCACGCATACTCGAAAATGCCCCCAATGCCGTAAGACGATAAGTGCAAAGGTATATTTCGACTCGCCGTTTGATATCGTTCAGTATGCTTACCACGTTGCGCATAATCCACAGGCCAAGCGATGCGCGTTTTGCACGAGTTGGACTGATGGTCGTGATGATCAAGAAACGAGCGCCCTCTGAGTGCACTGCTGGACATGTTTTCCGAACGAGACGAGACAAAATCACCAACAACTGCTTCTCCCAAATGCAACGGACATCCGTTTACGCAAACTTACGATCTGTATTCATAAACGCTGGCTCTAAAATCAACCGCATGGATTTGCATGCCTCGTTGAGCCACATTCGTTCTTTCGAGCGAACCACATAATGGGTGAAATAGGTAAACGTCGTCACGGAGGTCCAGATATACGTCAGCGTGGCCAAGAAACATAATACATGGTAACAGTGTCGTCAAAGCTTCACCCCCTTCCTCTCTGCCGCCCACCTTACCGCGTCGCGTCGGCCCTTAGTCACATCGACGCCGAACCAAATCACGAGCGACGCCGCAGTGCACATGGCGAACAGGAACGGGAATCCCATCCAGCTGTTCCCGTCCGCGTTGTCGATGATCGCCTGGATCACATTCGGTCCGATCATAGACGAAGCGCGGTTCGACAACCCGAAAAGGCCGAAGAACTGGAAGCTGCGAGTCAGCAAGGGATAGGGGGGTAGAGTAATGACCGACACGCACCATGTTGTCGAAGCCGGGCGGGGTGAGCTCCGCCATCATCGTTTGCGAGAAGGCGTAGTACGGCGCTTGGAAGAGGCCGAAGACGACATTGTATGCCCTATGCGCGATGTTAGCCCTGCGATGAGGTCAGTGTACTTTGCAAGCCGTACCAGAACTCCCAGACGTTATGGAATCCAAGCTTGTTGGTCCAGATACCGATCATGCCCCACAACGGTATCATGATCGTCACAACGTTGGTCACGACAAACTATTTGCGCCGAGTCAGTTCTGATTCAGCAAGAGATGGGATATAGGAAGCACACCATTTTCTTCGTGCTGATCTTCCAGTACCGTTGAATGTACCAGAAGCCGAGCGTGCTATGTGCCCTTTGAGCATGGGGAAAGGGGAGAAAAGAATATCTCTCACCTGGCAGTCGAGGTGATCGCCTGCGCCAGTCCGAGATACGTATTGTAGAGGAAGGAGAACGAGAACTTATCGTTCTGGCAAGTTGAGACAAGCGTTCCTGTAGTATTCAAGCCCTGCATGCAGTCAAATGATCAGGATACATGAAATGACAAAGAACAGAAACAGGACGCACGTCCGCGAGCAGGAAGAAGGCGAACAAGTAGATGAAAGTGTAGGGCAGCTTCTTGTACTGCTTCAGCGCGACCCAGATCTGTCTCCAGCCGATTGTCGTGTAACGTTCGCCCTTCGGCAACGCAGGCCCGGGACGAGGTTGCTGATAAACAACTGGTACCGAGGATCAGTACAGGTCATCCAATGATGCAGGCAACAGTACGCACACCACCATACTCCTAGCAGGACCCAGTATGCGTTGGTGAGGACAATCACGTAGTTGTCCACCTTGGGGTTGTTGGCGAGCGGGAGGAGAAGCGAGAGGTTCAGGCAAAGGGTGAAGATATACCCTATGTTGGAATGCATCTGAACCAAGGGGTATAAAACTTCTAAAAACGTCATAGTAAAGCAAGGTCGAACGCACGGTAGAGATGTTGGAGATCCGGTTCTTCTCGAGTGACTCTTCCTGCTCGTACTCTTCCGCAGATATCTCGCCCTTTTCGTGCTTTTCTCGAAGGTCACGAGCGTGTCTGGGAGTAATGTTTCAGCATATATGCGTGCCGATCCAATCCCGACAGAATGCCGTTGCAATTCCTATGAATGTCTTCACTCACGGAGTGTTGCGCGCAAGCCGGGGGAAGGCTGCGGCGTAGAACACGAGTGTTGCCCCGTATGATATAAAACCGACCATGTACAGAGCCATAGCTACACCCCATCGCGAAGGCTCTGAAAGTTCATGATAAGCCAGCCGTTTCAGGGAGGTCGAGTGACATACTGGTCAAGGACATGGAGGCAAACTGAGCTGCCCAGCATACGACGGTGAAGAAGAGTAGGACCCAGCGACCGAAACCGCCGTAGTCGGCTGCAGATCCGACGGTCGTGAAGATCAAGGTCATGATCTGGTGGACCCGTCATCAGGCTTCCCTGCCGACAACTTCGTGTTCAGGAGAGGTGTACTCACGGCAAAGCTAGCCCCGTTGGCGACCAGGACCACGCTAGTGACTCCCTTAGATCCACCTGCCCACGGTACGACGCATCTGCCGGATGCGCCGTCGTCCGTGCATGAGGAGCCTTTGCCGCGAACGGGATCCCATCCAGCGGACGTAGCGAGGGATTGGAAAAGGGTCATGGAGTAGCCATTTGGCCCCACACCCTGGAAGGGAGTCAGCAGTGGTTCGCGCTGACAGACGAAAGGACAGACGTTGTCACCGTTGTAGTAAAGGTAGTATGACCAGAGTTCGCGTCTTGTCACGACGGGCTCGCGATCGGGGTCTACGAATGCGGAGACGACTGGAACATTGTCGACGACGATGTCGATATCGCTCCCGTTTACGGCCTTGATGTCTTTGACGTCGACATCCTCGACGAGCGCGGCAGGGACGGGCTCGGGCAGGGGGTTGCGAGACATGGCTGTGGACCGGCGGCGGGCCTGAGCTCGCTGGATGGAGATAAAGGCGTTGGAGAGGGGCGATAAGACCGACGCTCATCTGAAGCTGGAATTCCGGGGCGAAGAAGCTTCAGCTGGTCCATGGGAGTCGCCGCACCGTGCTCCGAGCCGGCACGTCCGTCCATGTGCCCGCTGCAGGCCTGCTCTGGCCGATAAACCAGTGGACGAGGCACCGAGCAAGATAAGTTTTGCGGGTGATCGCAGATACGGCGTCCGACGATATCACCGTTAATTATACGATCAGGTACTGGCCACGGCTGAACCGTACGAGCCCATTGACGAGTGGCTGTACGCGAGCCGTAGCCTTTCTTTGGCCAACGGCACAACGTCGCCTCAGAGACTTCTGTCAAAGCTTCACAGCTTAGGCTCCAGGCAAGCTTGAGCTTATCCAACGATACATATGAGAGTTCTCAGACCTGCGTTCCTCATCAGCAACGTATGTGGACAGTCGGAGTACTCCTCGCGGTACGTGTTCAGCTTTCCACTCTCTTTACACCTATCGCGCCGCTTCCGCCATGACGAAAACAAGCATCCTTCCTGGACAGCCGTTCCTTAGCGTCTGAGCTGCGTTTTCTGCCATCGCTTTGCGACGACTGATAACCGCCAGATGCGCTGGATGAAGGGGAAATAATTTGCAATCGGAGCATTCGCCGCCCATCATTCCTGCTATCTTCATATCCACCTTCTCCACATGCATCGCGCTCATACGTCTTATAATAGGGTGCGGAACTGTCCCTCCTGCCGCGACGCCGATATCAGCGACGCTATTCGGGCAGGAGTAAGTCGGCGTTAGGTTCATACGCGTAACTGTATCGCATCCTGCAGGCTTTCAACCCTTATAAATATTTGGGGTAAAGGACACATACGGGCGCATGGTGTAGCTGGTTTATCACGCTCGCTTAGCATCGACAAGTTCTGGGCTTGCGAGAGGTCCCCGATTCGAGTTCGGGTGTGTCCACTTTTTTCTATCCTGCATCATCTCTGCCATTGGATACAACCTAAGTAACCCCGAGAACGATTGTCTTCTTCATTTGGTTAGAGGCGGGTTTACGAGCCTACGCTCAGACGTGCCCGTTCTCTAGAGTTGCTCACAACGATAGATGCATTGTGCTCATTGTGTTGTGTGCCTGTCAATAGCTGCATCCTGATTCCTGTTCTCAGCATCAACGAAAGCAGTGAAGTCTGTGCAAGTTGCATCATGGATTCATCAACGCAGCGGCCCGCACTGCTGAGCGCTCAGTCGTTTCGAGCTTCAGTCATAAGGAAGAGGGAACACTACGCATGTCGTGATCCCCCGCCCATTGTTGGGGAGTCAGTGTAGGCAGAACCACCGTCGTATGTCACCTAGCATTCTACCGTGCAATCGTTGACTGACAAAAGCCTGCTGCAGTTCAGTGACCGCAACCAGGATACGGCCCACCAAGGATGGCGGATGGAGAAGCGTTGCCCGCATATACCGAACCGATCGCCGGAGTCCCTCGTGAACCAGTGGTTCATTGCATCCAATTGGAGACCAGCAAGCAGAAAGCTTGGGTAACGCTCACAATACAGAGCCGCGCTCGTAACGCCCAGCAATTGCCCGAGTTTCTCGAGGGTGACAAGATTACAGGATCCCTTGACCTAGATCTCGACAAGGGCGATTCTATTATTGCTATCTCTGTGTCCGTGAGTATCACCCTGTTCCGTGATTGATTCAGTACCAAGAATAACCTTCTATTTGATATACTAAAGGTTGTCGGCATACTCACATTCCCTGATTCGGCTTCTGGGGGTGTCCACGAGAGCAAACAAGATGTGTTTCTCAACGTATCGAGGACGCTGTGGAACCTGGGCATGGGTGACCCGTGTTCGGTTAATTCCACTTCTACGTCCACCAGCCGGCAAAAGTTCACGGCGAAGCTGTTGGGGAAGTACAGCTTTGCCTTCACGTTGGAGCTCGGTCGCGAAGTCTCGTACAAACTGCCAAAACAGATTGCGACGAAAGTGGGCGATGATGGCTTGCCTAAGCCTTACCGCTTACCCCCGACTTGCGAAGAAGGGGTTGGGGAGTTCTCGATTCATTATGAGCTCGTTGCGCATTTACAGCGCGGTACTTTCAAGGCCGATACAAGGTTGCCATGAATTGAGTTTTCATTAGAATCACGTTGGACTCACGGCATTACCCACCAGACTAGGGCGGAAGTTGGTCTACTCTCCACATTTACAGCCTGATCCACCATCGGCGCTTCGCCAGCTCGTGTATCAAGAGAACGCTGATTTTCTCTTGGGCCCTCATGGAGATCCGCTCGGGTGGCACACAGTGCAGACAGCTATCATCGAGGGCACCATATTCAAGATGCGCCACGTAGAGCTGCGATGTACGGTGCGTCCCGCGATCAGTGAATCAACTCATTTACTCATCGTAGACTTGATGCTCAGCTTTCGCTTGCCCGACCGGTATGTAGCAACATCAACCTTGCATCTGCTGAAAGCACTCAATAGGAATCGCGCATGTTAGCTCTGCTATACGAGGGGTAGCATCATCCCACTCTCCCTCCTCATCGAAAGCCAAGATCAACAAGCCCTTGACCTCTTTGCAACGCCGTATGCAATTCGTGTATGCCTTGTCAGGCGGCAGACTTGCCACCCCGGTATTAAGAGCAAAGTGAAGGACACGATGAAACTCATCGATGGACACTATCTCGTCTCCAGTAAAGAAATCGAGTTTGCGGCTTGGTGGCCGGATAGGACGCCGCAGGAGGTACCAGGCTCGGCGGAGCGACGAGTGCTGCAGGGTGAAATCAGAATACCCAGCATGGCGATCCCTAGCGCATCGTTTGCGATCCTGAACATATCCGTGCGTTAGCCTGCGTCAGCTACGGATTCATCCTCATTTGATGCCTGATAGTATTTCGTCGCGACGCTACCCTTCTCGGTAGCGGCGTTTGAAGCAGGCGGCGATTCACCTCGCTCTGGGAACATCATAACCGTGCCAGTTACCGTAGGAACCGTGTATGCAAATGGACCACAGCCAAAAGCCTTCACACCGCCAGGCTACAAAAACCATCTCACGACCACTCGTGCAACTTACAGCCGACATGAGAGCTTTGCCTGAACCCTAGTCAAAGCTCATGTATGCATTCATCAGTGTACAAATCTCGCCTTGTTGGGAGCTCGCGTCGAGCCTTGGCTTGAAAAAGCCGACATGATGTCAGGCAAGCAAAATGACCACCGCAGGGGTCGAACCTGCAATCTCCTGATTACCTCACGCTGAATGAGCTAGAGATCGTAGTCAGACGCGATGCCATTTCGCCAGGCGGCCGTGCTGAGTGAGTGGCACATCAGTATATGAGTGTAAGAGAGCCCCAAAATTGCATCAACATCCTGACATTGCCTTTTCCCGCTGTGCTCTCACTGGTCATAGTAGTAAGCACACTAATGACGTTCACCGAGGTCTGTGGTCCAGACTGAGCAAGAGACCGCGATGACCAAACAAGCCACGCCCACGTGCCTACGGCGCGTATCATTGCCTCCGACTCCTCGTTTTCTGCTCGCTGCCGCGGCGCGACAACCGCTCAGAGATCCCCGTGGTGGTCCAAGCAAGTTCTGCGTGAGGCAGAGTTCATCTTTCCTGTTCTATACGCTTTATCTACGCAGGACGTCACCGACATTGCTCGATCATCCCTTTCGTTCGCTCCCACTCGAAATCACTGGAACGCAAGTACTTATATCGGTACGCTGACTTGGAGTTTCCCGCAATTTGTACAGACGCTGACATAGACACAGTACCATCATATTGGATGAAACATGGTTTTTGGTTTGTTCTCGCGCAAGTCAGGATCGAAGGCACCTGCACCTTCAGACCATGCTCCAGCACAACAACTGCGGACACCTTCACCTTCAGAGGCCGCATCCGTGGGCCAAGGCCCTGCTCCTCTAGGTTCTCCAACCGCGAAAGGACATGGCTCGCCATCTCGCACCCACTTTGATCTACCAGAAATCCACGGCGTTCCTCCCGATTCTGATGCGCTCACTGCCCATCTCAAGGCCGTCCCCGCCAAGACGCTCCACGCCTACACACTCTCGCATCTTCCCAACGCGGATCCCTCTGTACTCTCGGCCCTTTCGTTATTCTACTCAAGTCTTACTCCACCGCCACGGTTGCATTGTGTGCGGTGTCACAAAGAATACGTCGAAATCGAAAACGATGATAGGAGCTGCCTGCTACCTCACGACGACGAAAGCGCGGTTGTTGAGCGTATTGGCGTGAATAACATGCGCAAGAAAGGTCCGGGTGGTACCGTGAGGGAGGGTGCAACGTTCGAAACTCGCTGGGGATGCTGCGATAAGACCGTCGAGGGCGATGGAGACCAAGGTCCTCCGGACGGTTGGTGCTACGAGGGACGACATACGGTACGCTTGTGGGATCGTTGAAGAAGCCCAATCCTGCTCATTCATGTTCGTAGACGGACATCAGGCGCGCACGATATCGTGCCGACTCATCACCCACGGAGGATAAACTCATATCGTGCCTTTCGCGGAATTGCCACGGAATCCGAGTACAGCTTGCTGCAGGTAGTGCAAGCCCCATGATCAGCGCTCGGAAGCGCACTCGCTCTACACGCAGTCGTAAGAGCGTGAACCTCAAGGAGACGAGCAGTGACGACGAGCCCATGGAGACGGACGAGCAGGACCCTACCGCCGATGATAGCATCCGAGGGCGTGCGAGAACAGCGAGAAAGGAGTCCGACGATGAGGATACCAGATCGGTCAAGTCGTCGCGCTCTGCCAAGGAGCCGAAACGACCGCGAAGGGCAGCTAGTCGAGCACCTGCATCAAAAGCTCGCGCACGGTCCCAAGGCCCTCCCGCATCGAGGAAAGCGCGAGCAGGCAAGAAGTCGGTTGTCTTAGAGGCGAACGATGCTGTTGAGGACTCCGGCGCAGAGACTACCAAGGAAGACGCTACCACAGAATCGGAGAAACCGAAGAAGAAGCGTCGAACCGTGAAATGAGATCATACCATTCAACAAGCCTGGTCCGGGTCGTCGCTCTCGAGTTATCGCAGATTGATTCTTGGGCAGTGTATACTCCCGCGGTGCCTTTGGTAGGTGTGTTTGCGTTGCTTGAGTTTGAGATGACTCCCATTTGTCGATTCAGCACGATATCGTCGTCTGCTTTGTACACCTCCGTCAACATTTGAAGGTTCATTAATATCCCCGCTTCACTATATCACCGAAGAATGAGCTTCTATACACTCCCTTCTACCTTCTCTGCACATAGATGCAGTTCACACCTTCATACCCCTGTAATAGTAATGCGCAAACGTGACGAATGGAACGTTGCTTTATTCATGCCGTTCGCCACCTTTGGGGCGACAGGAGGTGTCCACGATCCCTGGGCCCACTGAAGATGAGCGCGCTGTGTTGAATATCTCATCCGCTACACATCCAGTCCCTATTTAGTTTTTACAAGTATGCCGCTGCAGGACAAAAACGCGAGGATGTGAGGGCAAACGCGATCGTAAGCTTGACGCGTGACGTCATGGCTCAAACGGCAGTTGAATCTCTTCGCACCCAGTGACGGGACTCTACCCCTGGCCTGGCCAGCCCCCAGCCCCCACCCCACCGGTTGCCCTCGGCTTCGTGGTGGTCGGCTGTCGACCATGTCTTCGCTTGCATTCATTCCTCGCAAATTATCCAAACGCCCTTCCAGCGCGAGTGATACCGCCAAGAATGCGCGGGCTGCTCCTTCATCTACCATATCTCGACCAAGCTCGCAGATCTGTTCTGAAGGCCCCATCGCACCCTTGGAGACCCCGTCAGACACAAATGAATCACGATCGAAGGGAAAACACAGAGAGCAGCGGTTCATTGAACCCGAGTACGCGTCTCTGATATCGATGTCGTTGTCCGATCATGCCCTATGGCTTAATGGCGATCTCCGGCAGTCCATTGAATCATCTAGTGAACGATGTACGCTTCTTGAATCCCCATCAGGTCCCAGTTCTTGATTGGTATTCACCCAGTTGTCCCACTTAGTCGCATTGTGCGTCTTTCTCCCGTCTTCTCAGGACTGCGGGATGCGATATCAGAGGTCGAACTACTCAAGAGCATCAGAGCGCACTTGAACGATCAATGTGAAGTTAGGATGGTCGTCGCTGCGCCCTCCAAGGCGAACTGGTACACTCCGGACGCTTCTCGCGTGAAGGTGGTCGGTGGTGGCTTTGAGATCCGGAGGAAGGCTTGGGCCAGGGAGGAGACTCTTGTGGCTCACTACGCGGGAGATTACTGGGATGCTAGGACAGTCTATATCGTACGTAGTACACAGCTAGGGCCGGTAAGATTACTCAACCTAAAAATACAGGAGAACTGCCCTTCACGACATCGGACCCTCCCAGGTATCTATGGAATGGTCGTCGACTTGCTCGCTTCAAACTGTGCTCGAGAGAACTTGTCCTCAAAAAATGCATCACGAATACAGAGTATAACTCTTCCACCGCATCACCTTGACAAACCCGGAGACCCCCCGAAATGCAAGGGGTTTGCGCTGGTGACTCTCTCTTCCGCCGAGGACGCGGAATTCATACTTGCCGCATGGCCTTGGGATCCTACATCTGCTCGTCATAAGGAGAACCCCGTGCCGAGTATCGTTCAGGAGTGTGTAAAGTTCGGTTTCAGGTGCCTTTCCAAGCGAGAGTGGAGTAAGCGTCAAGATGAATACCTTGCGTATCGCCAAAAGCTTCTGCACGAAATTGTGGCAGCGGACGCCGAACAAACAGGGCCACGATCAGTTCCTCCCCCTTCGGTCTCAGAAAGCACGGTCACAGAGAGTCCGGCCATACCGCCTCCGTCTACAGCGGCTGAACCATCCCCCGCAAGCACGCAGCCATGGTCGCCTTATCCTCTCGACTGCCTCGTGTTTGTGCGGCGCGTGCATCCACAAACGAACAAAACAACCCTCCGCACCTTATTTTCCGTCGCTTTCAAATTGCGTGCCCAGCCTCCCTCAGCCGCTCCATCCGACGGTATTGACTATGTCGATTTCACCAAGGGCCTAGATACGGTTCGTGTTAACCATGCACTTTGGGCAGAGCGGGTTCGGTCTAACGTTAATTCTCAGTGTTACCTGCGTCTTGCAAGCGCCAAACATGCCCAGAGGCTTGTCGACTACTTCAAGTCACATCCCACCGTACAGCAGGATGGGTTGGACGCCGGGTCTGAGCAAGACATAGCGGGGGATGGAACAATAGTTCTAGAGTTGGTACAGGGCAGGAAGGAGCAACTGTATTGGGAGAAGGTACCGGAGAAAGTTCGAAAGCAAGCAGTGGAAAAAGCGATCACGGATTCGCCAGCTCCGGATCGAAATGGGGAAATGGAAGTGCAGGAAGGGGATGGTAGGAGACGCAAGCGAAGGAGAAGGGGTTAATGGCATGAACACTGGCACTGATGTGTTCAACACCGCTCTCGTACGAAAAAGATGCTTGAAGGTATATAGCGAGGCGGATGCCACCGCCCTAACGTGGTCATAAACGACTGATGCTGGAAGTTCGGGGCTCATTCATATCGGTCATCATATGCAAACAAGCAGCCTATCGTTTCAGCTCGATACAGGCTCAAGGCATGCTATCATGGTCGGCTTAGAGCCCCCACTGGCCTCCGACGCATTACAATTTGCTCTTGGAGACGGACGGCTCCAGTTTGGTATGGACGCCGGTTGCTACCAGCCGATGGTGAGTGATATCCCAAACCTATCGAAGGTTTGAGCGACGAAATTTAAAGAATGACAACAGCCTGAGACCTGCCTACCTCGCAACGAACCATCATGGTTCGAGACCCAACTGCCGTGGTGGTGCTGATCAAGCGGAGACGGCTACCCCTAAAAATTCGTACTTGTATCGGTCGGACATCCGTTCTACGGAATTTGTGCTCACTTGGGTGCTGGGGCGTGATACCACACTGCCAATGATTGTGACACTCCTGATGTGCCTGGTCCTCCAGCTGCTACGTTCCACACGGACAATGGCAGAGAAGTGCAACTAGGGCAACGATCAGAGACGATGCCCACAGTTAGATCTATAGTAGACGAACTTGTCAATGAGAGTGGCCATGCATCCTCCATGTACGTTATGAGGATTGAGCATATCTAGGACGTTATTTAGCAACGCTCCATCGTATCATCGGACATTCTACACACCGTCTTGTACATCCACCTCACAGACAACTCTGGCTTCCTTGCGTGTCGGTTCTTCCGCATTTGGCCTCATATCCACTTCAACGAGCTTTGTGCGTCTGACCATCTCCTGTGCAAATCCTCGGTACGTTGACAGTTTCTGCTGCATGCCATCTTTGAGCTCGCCGGCTGGTATCTTTCCAATCGTTGTATTGGAGGTGGGCGACATATCTGCGGCACAGATGTCCCCGCGACGATCAATGGGACCCGACGGCGTATGGCCATGACTGCGCGCAGAGGCTGACTCCGGGACAAGAGGTGCCAAAGCCTGAGAAATAGCAGAAATCACATGTTGCTGTACTCGCGCGTTGCCTTCGTGCATGCAACATCGTCAACGAGTCAACGTTGTCAACAACCAACGACTAGTAGGCCATACCCCGCCCCCCCTGGGCGCGTTTTCGACGAGACTTTCACGCATGTGAGCTGCGATATCGGTCTTTGTGGTTGCTCAGGCTATCTTGTGCTGCATTTCGAAGACGTCCAAGGTCGGACATCCACATGATCTCTCTGTCGGCCCGTTCAACCTGCTTCTTGCACATTGGACCTGCATCTGAGCAACCGAACACCTTCACGTCCCAATCACGTCTCTCGCAATCGGAAGCAGCCAGCGACTGTTTTTGCGGGCGCCATGGTGATGAGAGCGCATTCTGCTCCCGGTGGCCCCTTCCTTGGAGTGCGTCCAGGTAGTAAACCCGATTCCATATCATTTTAAGCGCAGCCAGGATCGATCTCAAAAAAACTCGTGGGGTCTCCACCTACGACAGATTGGTTGTGCAATACGGCCAGCATCCGAGGTTGTTGCACGCTTGCTATGCGCGTCATGCAAAATGTTCCTGATTCCGTATACATTCATCGGATGGTGCGTACTCCAACTACTTGTTCCGATTTGCCGCCGGGGTTCTCTATGCACATGGTTCAACGGGCCGGGATATGCGTGCCGTTATGTATTTGACCTCACGCTGAATCGAACAATCATTCCACGCTTCATACCGTTCCGCACTGCCCATCATGCACTCGCACCTGGCACTGTTACTTCTGTTCTCCCTTCCGAGATTCGTACTCGGCAGTGCGAATCAGGTCCACCTAGTCAAGTTCCCAACGTGCGGGACTTACTCCTCAAGCACTTTCCAAAACATAAACGCCGGCGTGCAGTTGTCCAACATCAAGACGGTAGTCTCCTTTGGCGACTCATACACGGACAACGGCCAGCATGCCGGCGGTACGCCGTCACCTGCTGTCGCCAGCGGGACCAACCCCGAATATGGCGGACGAATCAGCAACGGACTGATGTGGGAGGAGGACCTGGCCGCCAACATCAGCAGCAGCACGATTGTAAAGAACTACGCTCTCGCTGGAAGCACGGTCGATCATACCTTATGGCCCTCGCGAGTATGTGACGGAGTTTCTCCATACCTCACAAAAGCATGTCTCTGACGTTGATGTTAGGCAAACAACGGCGATATGGTGAAGCAAGTTGCAACTTACGTTGGCCAGAACAATGGTCTCAACCAGGACACGACATTGTACACGGTCTTCTTCGGAATCAATGATTATGCTGCGAGTATCAAAGACAACGTTGCCAACCTGCCGGCTGCAGCTGCCCAGGTCATCAACCAGACCGAATACTTGATCTCCACTCAGGGTGCCAAGAACTTCCTCTTCATCGGTACGCCATCCTCTCACAATCGGAGTACTTGCAAACTGCTCAATGTATGACACTGCTTTGATCAGCGGTCCAGTTCGATCGAGCGACGTCACAAGATTTCGATAATCGGATTTGGCAGGGAGCCAAGTCTCTGCGTTCCTCAAAGGGAATCAACTTTGCTTTCGTCAATTGGGCCGAGCTCTACGACGCAATTTTCGCCAACTATCAATCTTTCGGATATACTAACACCAGTGCGTGCTTGGTCAGCGAAACGACGACTGTTGGTGGTTGTTCGGATCCCGATGACTGTGAGTATCGACGCTAAGCAGTCTCGCTGGGACGTCATCATCTAACCATCTGCGGCGTGATAGACTTGTACTGGATCCCCGCACACCCACAGGCACGCACCCTTTTCGACATTCGTTTGCAGAAGCTGACCTCGCTCGCTAGTATCAAACGCATCGCATCATGGCCCAATTCGTCTGGTCGGTCTTCCAGGGTTGCCCTGCGTAATCGTGCCTTCGATTTTGTCCGCTCCTTGCCTGCAATAAACTCATCGGTATTTCGAAACGTAGAAGCTGTCTCGATCTCAGTAGACTTGACCGCAAGATCTCGATTCATGAGAAGAGGACTAAGCGAGCCGTGTACGATCCGTCTATGGGTACACTGCGTGAGGAGAGAACGACCATGCTTAGTACCTCTCACGATATCGCTCTCACCGTTCCATTCCGTCTACCGGCTTTATGGTAGCCGTGATGCCTCCTTCTACCACTGCATGGCCGGGCGGAAACCGGTCGTCTCCGGCACCATTCAAGGCAGCAGAACTTCCCACTCAGAATGGATGGATGTGTCGGTCAACGGATGGGGCTCCGCACCTCATGCCTACGCAACTCAAATGGGCCCCGAGGATCGATTCGAGCTCAAAGCTACTGTATATCCCTGGAGAACCCTGGTTTGACATCATTTGGGTCAGCTTAGCTCATAGCTTTTCTGAATTATTTTGCCAATCATTTCTGATCTATTTTGCCCAGATTCAGCCTGTTTCCCGCGGGAGCCATGCTCGTAATTCCGCCGCGGCGTGTCGTCGTATGCTAATTATACATAAGTATTGTGCAACATCGTTGACACACTATCGTCAGCATGAGTCAGCTATACCGGCAACTACCGGCTGATCGTGGAGATGATACTAGCGCATTCCGCTTTTTAAGCAGAGCTCCTTTGCGACATTCTGCGACTAGTTCAAGCGCAACACCCTACCATGTCTAAGCTCACCGTTATCGCCTTCGGCCGCGTAAAGGCTGGTCATGAAGCTGGGCTCGCAGAAGCGCTCAAAGCAGGGCAGGCAAAATCACTTCAGGAACCCGGGACGGAGGTGTACAAAGGTGGGTATGCCAGTAATACTAGCGCGAGCCCCTCTGACTCGTGTCCATCGCCTTTGACTATCGTTAGTGCATATCTCCCCGGATGACCCGCGGGAGTTCGGTTTTTACGAGGTCTATGTGGATGATGCCGCGTTCGATGCGCATGAGAAGGGTGAAGGGTTGGCGACTGTCGTGGCGTTCGTGAAGGACAAGCTTGAAGGGGAGTTGATTATCAAGAAATTCAGGGAACTGTAACGGAACGGCGCAAAGAAACAGTGGACGGTCGGTGAGGGTGATGAACGGCTTGGAGTTGTTGTGTTGGCATGTATTTTACGATGACCAGTGGAGATCAACGGCCCCCTCCATGATTAACTCACAGGAGCGCCGTCTGCACATTTCCTCCGTCCGTAAGACTGATCATAGTAGCATGATACCGACGTCTCAGCACTACCACCTCCGACTTCCTCACCAACGAGCGCTGATCACGCTGCGATCAGCGATCGACGCGTTTTATCGTTCACAGATGTGTCACCGACACCTATGTTCGTGCGCGTGTTCGTTGCCTGGTGGAGCAGTCCGAGTCGAGATATCTTCGCATTAAGTTTCTTTCGAGAAGACTTGTAATGTACGACAGTGAAGGCTGCAAGATAGTTTCTGCCGGGGGTTAGTGCTCTCATGGTGTAAGGGGAACTCTCAGCCTGATGGTCGTTTCTATCTGACTCGGGGTGAGATAAGATATGCATGTTGCATAATCACGCTTTCCTTTTTGGTTCAACCGCCTTTATCCTGGTCATCGCAACACAGCATTCACACTTGACCTTCATCCTCAATATTCGAGCGCGGGGAGGCTCTTTTACAACTATTTTCGGTCAATAGAACAAGCCAACGTTTGCCCAAGATGATGATCAAAGTGAAGGTGACGCGTCGTTGAACGTTTGCATCATTACGAGATTACTTACGCGCCACTCGGTAGACGTTGACGGGGAAGGAGGTGCGCATGTCCTCACAAGATCTTTGGCGCGGTGAATCAAACCAGCTCCATGCAGATCGAGTTGGATATCGAACCCGATGACAAGGCAAGTATACTATTCAAATCACACGCTAGCATGCGCGCTCACATCGCGATCTCCCTGTACACCCTGCACGCTTCGCGGTGCTGCACACTATGCACGCTCCATGACGTTATCGGCCGCAGATCACGCGCATAAAGGAGAAGGTCGAGGAGCAGTCCGGAGTACCACCCCAACAGCAGCGGCTCATCTTCAAGGGACGTCAGCTGTGCGTGTTTTGCGACTTCGTGATATGGAGAGCCTACGTTGATGATAGCCATCCTTTTTCAGTCCCGATGACAAAAATGCGCAAGAACAGAATATAGCGGCAGGGGACGTTCTGCATCTCGTGCTCGCTCTCCGCGGGGGACGATAAATCGTCCGTTTAGTTCGCCTCGGCTGCGCAATGATTTATACCACCCGTGTTGCCTATTTTGTGCTTTGTCTGTGTAACATGTAGAAGCTTGCACTGTATCATTGTCGCTTTTTGGTGCTCGCAGCTGCCATTCAGGGGCACTACCAAATTCGTGCAAGCAGCCCAAGTCGCGTTGTCCCTTGACTCAGGCTTGTTCGTGCCGTCATGGAGGCTACTTCTTCGACCAGTAAACCAGTTGTTGACCGCGGAAAGGTGCGACTGCTTCACGGCTCTAGGAGCTGTATCTGATCTAGATTGGTCGCACAGACGGCTCCGTTTCTCATACGGACCTTCATCAAGATTGGAGGTTTCCATAGGTTGCAGCTGTTTGAGGATGGGGCCCTCCCTACGACGGACGAACAGCAGATATTCACCTGGTGGCTATTACTGCACCTGATGTGACAATATGACTTTCACTGACTCGTGCTGTAGGAAAGATGCGACGTTGCGGGAGGTGTTGACCACGCTTCGCAATACCGCGCCCACTCAGATCGAATACCGCCATCCTCTCGGACGGTACTCCTTCCGCGCCGTATACGCAGATCCCAGCGCTCGCGGACGCTTCGCAAGCAAGGAACTCGGCACAGTGTACTCCCGCGACATTCTGGGCGAACCTGGCTCACTCAACACGACAGCACCGCGCCTCCTAGAAGACTACGAGCCAGGAACAGCACCAGGCGTCGAGGAGGGCACAGAGATGGAGGACGCTACGACTAAAGCGACGAGGGAGCTCACTGAGAGAGAGAAAGACGAGCGCTTGGACGAACTGCGCTTCGTACCTGGCGACTACCTTTGCTTGTCGGTGATCCTGCCCAAGAATCTCACTGTGCCGACTCCCACGGGCGAGCTCGCGATTAAAGGCGCCGCACCGGCTGGTGCAAACGGAAAGGACTGGAAGGCCAGCGCGCCTGGCGGTAGAGGCGACGGAGGATGGGGAGGCTCGCTTGGAACTGCGGGAGGACCGCCTGGAGGGCTTGGGCGAGGCGGAGGGCACTGGAGAGGCGGATCAGATGCCCCAGCGCCAAGAGGAGGTGGAAGGGGAGGCAGAGCCGGTGGAGATAGGGAGAGGCTCAGGGACGAAAGGGTGCCGCCGCCCAGACGGCGAGAGTCGCCTCCGCCTCCACGCCGAGGCGGTGGTGGTTGGGGCGATCGCGGAGGTCGAGGAGGCAGGGATAGGCCCCGGTCGAGGTCACCGCGATCTCGTAGCCCCCTTCCTAGGAGACGCTACGATTGAGGGGAGGCGTCAGACGGATTGACGTTAAAAGGATCCCGTAGTTCATGATCAGTACTCAGTACCGTATGTGCTTTGCAAGTCTTTCTTAAGGATTGACCCAATTGACTCGGACTTGCATTCCAACGTGAGCGTCGGCAATGGCCGCGGCGAACTGTCTCGTGGCCACCACGGCCAAAGTTCAACGCATGGCTCAACTTGGCCTCACCTCGTGTTAACCAGCCCGCAAATGAACCGCGAGCGAGATCTGGCAGCTATTCATCTCCGTCGATAGCCACTTCATCCCCCGAGATCGAGCGGCACTCCGCTCACTCGTACGATGGGCAACTCCAACTCGAAGCCGAAACCGTATCCTCTTCCTCAACCTGGTTTCGGAGAGCCCATACAGTTCGATCCCCAATATGGTTATTACGGGGGTCGGAAACCGAGTCGGAAGGGCAAGGAACGTGCGGATGGCTACTACAATTACCCCGTGCAGCAGTACGCCTATCCTCAGCAGCCGCAAGTCGTTATGCCTGCGTCTCAGCCATACCAGGGGATAGTCATGCAGGGGCAACCACAATGTGCGTGCTATCATTCATCTTCCCTTGAGACTCGAACCTTTCTCTGTGACCTAACTTGTCTGAGAGCAGATATGCCTGGCCAGCAAGGATACTTCGCACAGCCGAACACAGGCCTACAATTCTTCCCTCAAGGGCAACAGGCTGGTGTTCAACCCCAAGTCATTCCCGCACAGACGGTCGTTCAGACCCAAAAGCCCTTTCAATTCCAGCCCCCACTTTTTCAACCACAACCCCAAATGCAACCGCAACCGCAACCGCAACCACATCCACAGCCTGGCCCGTCGTTAGCCCAGCGGGTTGCCACTCCGTTCCATCCTATGAACCAAATGTCTTCTCAGTCCTCTGATTCATCCTCGGACAGCGATGATGGTCCTGACATACCTGGAATGACCAGCAATCTGCAACCACCACATGTTGCTGCGGGCAATCCATTGCCTCAGCCACCGTATTACAACCTTCCAGGCATGCCCACCCCTTTGCCCCCTCCACCACAAGGTGTCTATGGTCCTCCGGGGCCTCGGCCCCGTACTCCTCTTCGCAATCCTCTGCCGGATCCGCCCAGAGACCTTTACGAGTTGGAACCGTATCGCACATTGACCAAGGACCTCCAAAGCCTCTGGGCATACCCTTGGCGAACAGAACAGCTCGATGCTGACGGTGCACGATCAGGGCACCAACGCTCCCGCTCAGATGGCGGAGGGGGTTTATTCAGCTCCTGGGGGCGTTCAAAGAGCAAGGAGAAGAAGCCGAAGAAGAATAGCAAGCGCGGAGGGCTCTTCCGCTCTATGACAACGGGCGGAAGCGCCGGACAGGCTCCTATACCCACGAGGGGACGCCAACGCCGACCTGATATACCGCGATCGCTCATGGCACTGATTAGCGGCGCAGAAAATCAGGTTGGAACTGACGCGCAGGTGTACGTCATGACCACGCCAGGTCCAGGCGCTAGTGCTCAGCCTGCCGGTGCTGCGACGGCCTCGCCCGTCGCTGGTATGAACCTTCAGAACACCGCGGCATCGGGAGGAACCCCGGGTGCCAACCCTGCACTCTCGCCTATGACGTTGTTCCGCTCGCCCGGGCCTGCGCGTACCCCGCTGATGCCTGCGTCAGCTCAGCCCACTCCGGGCCCCTACAGCCCGGCGCTCGGAGGGATGCAGCAATTCGGAATGCCACAACCGCAGACGGACGAACGGCCCATCACCTTCTCATCGCAAGACGCGCCCGAGTACTCCGGGTTCTTACTTTCCTCTCCGCATCGCATCCTGTATAAGGACGTGCTGTGGCCGACTGCGTATCACCTTCTCGAAGCCATGCGGTTCATGCACGATAGTGGGGATCCCGCTCCGCTGAAGGAGCTTCAGGAAAGGGTCCGGCTGTGTCAAACCATCGGCGAGGTGCAGGCGTTTGTGACGGGCGGAGCGCAGTGGCAGCGGCCTGACTGGAACGACGTCGTCATGGACAAGGTGCGAAGTGTGCAAAGTTTTCTACAACGACAGGGAGTAACTCGCAACCCTTGACGATGACAGGTCGATGAAGTGCTTTACCTTAAATTTACTCAACATCCGGAACTCGGTAATCTCCTGCTGAGCACCGGGAACCGTGAGCTTGTTTACACAGAGTTCTCCGATGGTTTTTGGAGTGCCGGCGCACAGACGGCGAATCGGCTTGGCTTAGCGCTCATGCGTGTCCGCGAGCGAATGCGCAACTAGATGAATGCCAACAACAACCCTGGAGGCAGGCGAAGTATCCATGATACCAGCGAAGACGATAAGCCAGCGTTTATGTTGTTGCACGAAGTCTCATGAAACTTTAGGATTAATATGTTCATGATTGTCTATGTATTTTTCGGCAGTGTGCTTATGCCCTGTGTTTGTCGGTGTGCTTTGTGCTTTCATAGATGCTCTTAATGTGTTGAGTTCAGCGTCCTAAAATATATAGATGATATCAGTCCATGGGTACCAGATCCAGTAGGTGTAATCTCGTCGGCGGTCGGACTGTCCAAAAAAACTATATAGATCAGTGAACACCAAACGGTCGATGACAAAAATGTTGGCGACGATTGCTGGCAAGTTCACTATGCACTTCAATCACGTCAGGGTCGCCGAACGTTGGGCTTCTTGACGTATGTCGACAATACATGCGACGGACCTATCGTCCAACGAACATGATGCACTGCAGCTCGGCGATATGCAGAGTACTTATCTCGAGCAGTGCGACGAGATGGTTTCCTCCTTCGATCTCTGCGGAGAGGAAAGAGGAAGGTCCGCCTTCTCTACTATGCGCGAGGACCGCGGTACTCGCAAGGAACTGCCTGACGGTCACAACCGACGACAACATTGCACGAGATACTGATACAGGCGATGCGGAATATGCTAAAATACAACATACGTCGTGACAGACGTAAAAGTGGTGTGTTGGATTTGGCGTGAATGGAGATAATTAAATAGGAAGCGAAAAATAACTTCAATTACGTACCCACGTATATGGCGTATACGTTTATTTCCTCTAAGCAGCGGCATAACGCCCAAAGACAGAAGGAATTACAATCAATGTTCAGTCGCCGTGAATCCGAAATCACCGTTTCATCAGACAAACAGAGGTATCTCGCTCTCGTCCTCTTCGTCCTCCTCGAATAGATATGGCTCCCCATCGCACGCCGCGTCCGGCGGATCTGGCACGACCTCTGGCAGCAACCACCTAAAAGTGATGCTCAACCTCGTTCCTCGCTTGATCATCTCTGGCTTCGGCTTCGAAATGACCCTGAGAGACTTTCCAGACCGTCCTCTGACACCCATCTGGCGCTGCTCGCCCTCTACGAGATCCACCTCGCGCCCCTCTATACCATGCTGCCACAGAAAACGAGCCTCGTCAGTCATGACGACGACCGAGTTCTTGGGCAGGTAGAGATCGTGCTGCCCACGCAGGTCATGCCGGAAGTTCATGACACAACCCGAGCCGAGACTAACGCCGACGATGCCGTCGCCGTACCGGTTCTCTAGGTCGACGTGCGGGGTGATACCCTCGCCTGGCTCGTAAAGGTTCAAAATGGCTTGCCGATGCCGCTTCGGGGCGGCGGAGGAGGTGGAAGGGGTGGTAGACGACGGCGAGCAAAGGTCCTGTTTGTGCTGCGAAGGTTCCGGGTAGTCCGGGTTGAACAGAAGGTCATGTAGCTCCGGAGACAGATGCGGTCGCATAAGCTCCGCCAGGGTGACGATAAAGCCTTGGAGGGCCGGCGAGAGCGTGCAGAGGCCGAAGAGCTGGACCTGGTTGAATTTCGGCTTGCCGGTGGGGTCGCCGTCGGTCGGGCGGAAATACTGCTCCATGCACGCCCGTCTGACGCCCTCGGCAACGTCGTCAGGTATGCGGAAGCCCGGGTTGAAATGCAGCCCGGGTATCGCTCGGGGCGAGAGGGCGCGCTTGGCAGGTGTCGGATCTGGCAAGCCGCTTCCCATGGGTAGGCGCTTGCCCATCAGGCTGTTGTGCGTTCGAACCGGCAGCGGTGATTCCGGATCGACGATGAGATGCACCGGCGGCGTATCGCCGGGCGAGGGCGAGTCGAACAGGGAGTCGGGGCTACATATACGGCAGGCGGCGGGCCGGTGAGTCGACGCCGGCCGCGGAAAGGTATGCAAGCCGGGGATGCATACCTCGAATCGCGCGCGATGGCTTTGTGCGTATACCCGGGAGACGACGCCGGCTGTTTGTCGGGTGAGACGCGTCCCAGCGTCGGGGGCGAGGTTGGGCGCGGCGGCGGGCTGGCGGGATGCGCCTTAGTGGGAGAGTCGTGCAGACACGTCCGGGGTTGCTTCGACGCTCCACCGGGGCGTTCGCCATCGCCGAGGTCGTCGTGACGGCGCTTGCCGGCGAGCGGGGCCGGGGGCGGGAGCGCGCCGTGGCGATCGAGGGAGAGCATGTTCGGGGCGGCCAGGACGGGCTTGACCGCGAATTGGTGCTTATGAGGGGCAGTCACATCGCTCGTCCCGCACCTCGTCAGGACGAAGATGCCGCGTTCGAGCGCTCCCACGGGGTCGAGCGGGGGTCGGAGCCAGATCCGCTCCAGGCGCCGAGGCCGAGACCAGCCGGACGTAATCAGCTTACCGCCGAGAATCTCCATATCGGGCAGGTCTCTCGCCCTGAGCCTGGCCGAGATGCGGGCGTGGCCAGGCGCTGATCGAAATCCCGGTAATGTACTTACGTGACTGTGCGTCGCGGTACCGGTAACTATAAAGGCATGAGTCACGTCACGGCAGCCCGTCCGGTGTCACGCTCGTCCGCGCAGTCACACCGCGTTTTGGCTCTGTCGCGATGTGGTCCGTTGGCTCTCTCTCACCGTCGCCGCACGGCTGACGACTTTGCCGCAGTAAACACATTCTCAATGCACAGGTCTCTATCCGCGCTCCCTGCTGCAAGCAGTGGTACGACTGTGCCGAGTGCCATGCCGAGGCCCAGGACCATCCCTTGCGCAAGACGACCGAGATGACGTTCATCTGCAAAAAGTGCAAGAAGGCCTTCAGGAAGGACATCGCCGAGTACGACGAGAGCGACGAGTACTGTCCCCACTGTGACAATCACTATGTGCGTGCTACCCGCGCCGTACAACCTGTGGTCCATGCTGATTGGGACGGACGAACTCTAGGTGCTCGAAGCCAAGACTCCAAAGCCTGTAATAGGCGTTGAGGGCGAAGATGCTCGTATTGACTCGAGGTGGGCCCTTCTTTCCATTTGATGATCCGCCTCGACGCCTGACGCAACGCTATCCCAGAATGATCAAGGACGAACGCGTCAAGCAAGACCCCACGCGTTCCATTTTCAATCAGGATTTCACCGATCGCATAGGATGAAGCACGCAGCATACGTGGCACCCCTTCTGAAGCGTTTTATGGACGCTTGCGAGAACATATTTTGACCATGGGCCCTGCCGCGGCCGTGAAATCGTGCGTTTTCCCTCAGTCATGCTGCGATTTCATATGAGCCGAATCCCCGCTTCCCATACTTAATCTATCGATGCACTTCCCCCGTTTATTGTATTCTACCTTACCCAATGTGAAATTCAACGTCTGGGACTTCTCCCTGGTTTGATGATTCTTCTTAGTCACAGACGCGAAGCAGCCTGCCGTATATGCGCATCAGACACGGTTCCAAAGTCGCTCTTCTAGGCCCAGCGGCGCTGACGCTCTTCTTCCGCCCGAGTTTCCATACAAGCACGTTGTTCACTCATCATTTTCTCTCCTCAGCGATTTGCGTCCGGACCAAGCCTTCCCTAGCTAGGCCTAGGAGCAGGGCCAGCATCGTCTGTCTGGTAGGCCTAGATGTTCCAGGTTGGTCTGTGATCTCATCTCATGCGATCCTTGACTCTTGTTCGCGCTTTAGAAGATATCATTACGTGCACTGACAAGGCGTGATTTGCAAAGGACTTCAAAACCGCGGTTGCCGCACAAATCTTACCAAGGCGCCCAGAGCCCATGCGGACAAGACGAGATAACTATAGACAAGTCCCTCCTCGCGTTAGCCTCCGCCCCTGTACGCACCCGCGCGCATATGTTGACTCGTGGGTTTGTTTTACAGCTGCGCCCTTGTACTGGTTTGTCGCAGGACTTGCCACAGTTTCTCTCTGCCTGTGTGCCGAAGCTGCATCTATATGGGCTCGATATGTCTCTGCGCCGGTGGACGTGTATTCACCGCGCGGAGTTCCCGCCAGCATCTTGCACCAGATACATTCCGAATTGAAAGTTTTCCGCTGCGGCCGGCATCGTGTTTCCCGGTTGGACGTGGCCATCCTCGCCCCGCATGTGTTGGGATGACAAGCGACGTTCGCATCGGTACGCTGGTTACCAGCGTCCTGCTCGCTCTACTGGCGTATGGGGCACTCCCCAATCGTGGAACCCCGCAGGCGAACAGCGAGCGTGAGACCCCAGCGCGCCAGCGTTCTCGTCCGCAAGGCGTTCTGATTACATTCATCTCGTTCGAACCCTCGATTCCTACCTCGTTTCGATCCAAGACGATGGTTGCAAGCTGCATCCATCAGGATCGACGGACCAAGCGCGGCCGCCCCCTGGTCACCTGAGGAGCATAAGCTTGACCGGATATACTTTGGGAAATGGCACGGCGGGTTGGTCCCAGAAGCACGGCGCCGCCATGGTTCTCGGAGATGATGCCTGTAACCGCACTCTGCAGCGATCAAGACAGGCCTTCTCACGTTTCCCGGAGTTCGTGCCGTCGTTCCTCATTTCGTAATGCCCCCTGTTGATCGTCGCTCCCGATTCGACTTTCCGACTTCGGGGCGTCAAGCCACGGATCCCTTCCCGACAATTCAGCGCCGACATTTTGCGCGGCGGCTTGGCTCATCCTCACTGGCTGGCGTCAACTGCCGTCTCTCCCCACACCCACGTCCGCTACGCATTCCGCAATCGGTCCTACTTCGCTATCTGTGACTCGTGCGACAGCCTGCAGAAACCATGACGAAAAGGGTCCTTGAATCTGAAGCAGAAGACCCCTGAATCTCCTTCATGTCATTTTTGAACTCGCACACTTGCCCACACACTCTCACCAAACTTTGACGTTAAGTTCTGGTCGCGTGTAACGAAAGAACCTTTGCACAGCCTGTAACGTTTCTGCCCTCACTGCTGGATCGCAAGAGAGTCCTCCATGTGTCCCGGAAAGCCGTAACCCAGGTAACCTGCACGCTACAGAAGGCGCAGACAAGACGCAGCAGTATCCCACTGTCGAGAATATCGTCCCGTGAAAATCTATTGTATGATCGGTGGGTGAACTTCAGATAGCGAACCCGGCATGGGCTTCTTCTGACCCGCCGGATCTCTCTACTAGAACCAAGTGCTCTCTTGTCGTGGCCGGGAATCGGAGTTCTAGCGAGGATTGAGCCCCCCGCCAGGTGTTGCCGATCTTTGCATACTTAGTATTCGATGGCCATCGACGGATGATGCTGCGCCTGCTCTTCACGGTCCCAGTTCAGATTGAGTATGGGACACACGCAGCCGTGCCTGAAGCCACAACACGTACATGGCCGTTTGGCATTGACTATTCGAGCGGATGCGGACGCCGCCCTAGGGAGAGAGCGCAAGTCGAACCCGCACGATACGCATGAAATTGCATGACATCTACCAGTGTGGCTCCGCGGCGAACTTTCGTCCTGGGCCCAGGCGGCGGTAGAAGCTCCATTTCCCGTGAAGCAGCGCTATTCTCGAATACGCTCGCTATTAATGAAATGCAACCGAAGTTGGGCCGCCCTTTAGGAGGAGATACGCTCGAGAACGGATGCATTGGTATGAGCGCTGTTCGCATGACGCTTTGCCAACTGAATGGACTTGGGTAGGCTGCGACGCGCTAGGTTTACGTGGACGGCATCTCGAGCTCCTGGTGAACGGCCTGCAGGTTCGATCTCACCCTGTCCCGGTTCTTGCACCGGAGCAATGGTCCGGCTTGTTAGATTCCTACCTGCGCCGTCCTCCGGGAATCAAGTAGAACAGAATACTTATGGACCACATAGATCGGCCGATGAAGGTACGACTTGTCACACTGAAGATATAATAGATCACCAGTTTCTCGCCGCGATGGAGCAGATTTACTCGGTCGACATATATACTTATCTTCATGCATGGCGTTATTCTAGATTTACCTATCATCGGCAACCATCGCATCCGTGACGGAGCTGGACGGTGACATGGCGGCAAGTAATCCTTCGGCCCAATGGTTCAGAAACGCCAAATCCTGTGGTGCAATGCTTATACAAGACGTATCTCAGATCCTGTCCGTGAGGCCCCCCAGGTCCGCGGTTGGTACTTTGGAAACGATATCAGCAATGCCGGAGCAGGCTCAGATCAAGCTGTATCCTTATACCGGCAGCAGAAATGCCTCGGCAATGTGCATACCCTTGTGCCAGGTGGCTCTCGCAACGTTGTGACCTACATAGCCGTGACTTCCGGCAGACCTCTGAGTTGGCCAGTTCAATCACGCGCGTTCCCGGGGTGGATGCAAAGGACGCGTCAACAAGGGTGATGGGTGAAACTCGTAGCATCCGGATATCAGGCGAGGTATATCATCTCATAGACAGCGGAAATGGCGAGATGTTAAGAGCCAGAAGTTTCATAGGCTTTTTCCACGTCTAGCTCTCCGAGGCCCTGACCGAGGTGTGGGCGTACCTGTTACTCGGCGTTCCAACTTAACATGAGGTAACCATGGACACCCCATGGCCGTACAGCATCCAGAAACCTCTAAGATTTGTCTTCACTAGAAGCATTGCACTCGAGCGATGCATACTCTCCTCATTGCCTGTGACAATGTGCTCGATGACGAACCAAGAACAACGCAACATGTGCATGCTCCACTGGATACTCGTTTCAACTTAGCTGACGTTCTGTTGCACAGAGCCCATGCTCGAGGCCTTATGATGTTAAGCCAAGATAGACCACCGCGAAGGGCGTGATGTTAGCCTTCGCGCCCGCCGACGTCTGCGAGCGATACTCGGGCCACTAGAGAAAGCGAATGGACACTGCTCCACCTGTTGCGAGAGAGCCGAGCCGAACCGAACCACACGCTCGCTCCCCTGATATTTCATGACATCGAGGGTGCTGGCCCAAATGCTCTGAGCGACTGCGGAAATCCCACCGCGAGCACCCGTGGCCTGCCGCTCCATATGGAGGAAGGTTGTGAGAGTATGATTCCAGGTTAAGCTCGACGCAGCGACGGGGTGCCAAGCGATTAGAACTTAAGGTCGACCCTAAACGAAACGGCATGATACAGGATGGACCGAGAAAGTAGCGAAGGGTATATGCATCCGCTGTTTTGACGTTGTCCATCCACGTCGCAGAGGGACCTCCTCAGCATACCGATACCGCGAACAGGCGCCTCGTCGATTTTGTGGCACTCCAATTCACATTCATGTCTTGTGCATCGCGCGGTATCCTGCAATATGTCCATATAGACAATATCAAGAAACCTCCGTGATAGGTAATGAGGAAAGCTACATGCTAGATGTCCGTGAGTATGCGTAAATGAGGCATCGTATTTTACCACAGCACAATCGGCCCTTGTTGCATGGTAGGGATCTTCTCCAAAGAAGCCGCCAACGCCTTTTTCTTGTCCTCCCAAGCCCTCAGGGCCTTCAACAGCTGAATCAGCTTGTCCCTCTTACCCTGTCGCACGTCGTTAATGCTGACACTGCCCATCTTCACGTCGTTGTCCAGCAGGAAGTCGAAAAGACGGAATAAGCCGTCTAGTTTGTCGTCGTTCGGCCCACTGGGGAAGGCGGAGTCCAGAACGGGAGGGGACGCTGGCCTTCCCTTAATGTGCTCTGCGAGTCGAAGCAGCGTGAGACCGCCGCAGAGGGGTTCGGTGGTGCCGGTTATCTTCAACGCCCGAGGAAGGTGCGAGTTTGCCCAGATTATCAGGTCGGAATCGATGCCCGAAGCAACAGTCTAGAGAAGATTCACCAAACACAACACAGAACAACGTTTAGATTCGGCCCAAAAACGTAATAACGGGGATGCCTACAATTTCGGATTGTGTGGAGCTGATACGTCGCATCTCACGAGAAGGTCTTGGAGGAGCGGCCGCTCTTGGGGTGGAAGGAACGGACGGCGTCTGCCGGAGCGACGTGCTAGACTTGCGCGACGAGGATTCGCCCTCGGCTTTAGCTGTAACAGGGATCGAAGGGCTTGTGAAGACAGACTCGAGGCGAGTACGCTCAGGGACAGGATCGACATCAGCTGTCTCAGAGGGCAGACCCATAAGGACCCTGGCGTCGCGACTCGAGAGCTGATTGGTGTTCTCCCGCCGCAGCGCTTTCTGCGTGGCATCTCGCGCCGTGGGCGAAGGTGGGCGGGGCGCTGGGTTCATAGTTTGTGCCACAGCCAATGGGATGGTCGGGATGTTCACGGACGAAACGACAGGTTCTACAGCGTAGATTAATCAAGCGTCACTCCGATGAACGGACACCTACTGTTGTAGTCTCTTGAGATAGTAGCCTTCATGAAGGATTTCATCCATTCTCGGATGACGAGCTGCTCCTCCGAACTGAAGTAATGCGTCTTGTCTGTGTCATGTTCGATCCGGAACCCGTAACGTCCTGGGTCGACGTTCTCGTCTGCTATGACCTTATACCCTTGAATGTTGATATAACCCTTGATCTTCGTCTCCTAAAGACGAGCATCAGTGACATCCAACAGGAAGAACCAACCACGCACTGTCTTGCTGTTGCTGCGTAGTATGTATAGATGGGGCCCCTTGAGTACGAAGTATCGCAGCTTCCACGAGTTATACCGATCACCGCGCTTGCGCATCCAGCCATAATGATCAGGGGTGCCAATTTGCTCGAGAATGTTCTGTCCAGACTTAAGAGCGCCCAGGTTTCCGCCGTCTTCCTTTTTGACCCGAGGAACCTCCGCTGCTGAAGACGTGCGCTTCCTCAGGAGCGCAGGATCCTTGGGTTTGATGTCCGCTACCGCCGACGGAGATAGCGGTTTCAACGGTTTCTCCGTTTTCTCGCCCATCTCTCCAGCGCCCTCTTTAGTCTTGGTCGGGCTGTTCGCTGGCGAACCATCGGAAGTACCTGGCCGACCGCTACCACGCTTTGAACCAACTAGGCGCGACAGACTCCTCGATGACTTTTCGGACGGCAAGTCTGCGTTGTCCATCGCGCTTCATCGAAACGTTAGAAATGCATACACTGACGAACTTCCAGGACTTACACGGAGTAACGAGGTGCCGGCTTTCTGGTTTTGCCAAGCCCGCCACTGAACGGACTCCCGAAGATGCTCAGTCGGTCATGGCTTTTCGGAGTGCCATCAAAGCTCTTCTTCTTGCCGTGCCTGGACATACTATGGACGCTGTCAACTTCGGTCGCCGAATCGCGAATAGATCCGCCATTGGCATCCGCAGAGTTGCGCTTGGACGATGGTCTGTCGTCGACCGCGCTCAGGGTGGACTCTGCGGAACGTCCGAAGAACCGTCTCCTCTTGCTCTTCTCGGTCTGATGTGCTTCAGTCTGACGAGGACGTTAGACGTGTGAGGGTTCCATCTGCTAACACCTACCTCGCTCGCTACCCCGTGTTCATCCTCCCCTCTTTCCTCGGGGATATTTTGATGAGCGACTGCCTTCGCCCCAAGTGCGCTATCGCTCGGTGACAAGGAGAGTTGAGTCGGTCGACCCTTCTAGTGGAAAATTTGGTCAGGTGAACGTGAAAGATCCTGACTTGACAAACCGTTCGGCCGTTGACGGCGAGCAGTTGATCCGAGTCACGATTGCGTTCCGTGTCCGTAATCCAACGTATACTATGGCCGCTACCTAAATCGCTCTCCTTCCTGGCGTGGCCCTGACGGTCCACTACGACGGGACTGCCACCCAGTGTCATGTCGGTGGATTGACCTGGGCTTTCAGGGCTGACAATCGAGCGAGCAGAGCGATTGCCTGCCGAGTGAGAGGATGACTGGACGGAATACCGGCCCAAAGAGACCGGCGTCTGTGCGAACGTGCCGGACGACGGGCTGAGGCCACTGTCCGCGATAGAATGCGATTGAGATGGGGCCAACGTCGTGTCGGGGTCTGAGGAGACAGAAGGCGGGCGTCGCAGGTCCGCGATCGCATTCGCGATCCTGACGCGCTTCCCGAACTGTGCGATCCCGATTTCCATCTTCAGAACCTCGACGGTTAGTTCGAGAAGTACATCTCCTGTTATTTCTTGCTCTGCACAAAGTTGAGCACCTCATGCGACCACGCAACAGTTTTGCGCTCACCAACGAACTTGTCACAGACGGATTGGTCAAAGCCCTTTGACTTCAGCCACTCGACCACCTCCTCAACAGTCCATTCCGAAGGATGGGACGTAGGTGATTTTACGGTGTCGGTCGGAGGAGCCAACTCTGAGGGCCCAGTCTTGAGCGTTGGCATCGGCGCTATTGTTTGCTGCTGCTGCTGCAACCTGTTGGAAGCAGCTGACGCAGCGGGGGAAGGAAGGCCCATAGCAAAGTCTCGCGAGACAGACGATACCGAGGGTAAGGGGGTAGGCATTGTAACCGGCGGTGCGGGCTCTACGGGTGGGCTTGACGGTTTCTGCATCTCTTCAGCTTTGGCTGGAGGTGCCGCCTCTTGGGCAACCTCGGAAGGGCCAGACACGGGTGTCACCGGTGTAGGAATAGAATTTCCTGGGGTTGCGGTTGTAAAAGTCTCGCTTGAGTGACCTCCTAGCTGTTCGACTTCGGGGTAGATGGCGCTGAGACGTTTCTGTACCGGCGCGCTCGCTTGCGGTGGTGGATAGATAGTCGGGAATGTCGTCTGGGTCGCCGTTGCCGTGGGCTCCGGGGTACCCTCGTTTTTCGGCAACACGGTGGCCGACTGACCTTCGTCCTCTCCGCTTTCTTCAGCAATGACGCTGTGGGAGCGTTGATGACCGAAGGGACGCCCGTCAGAAGGCGACTCCACCAAATTGAGACGGTGATGGGCGGTGTGCCCCTCGTCCTCCTCCTCACTCTCGTCACTCATCTCCACGTCAATGGGGGGGCTGATCATGCGCACGGCGACGCTCATCGTCCGACTCTCCCTCTCCTTCCTCAGCGCCGCTTTGCGAGCCTTCTCGGCAAGCTTCTGGCGTGCCTCCTTATGCCACCCGGTACCCTCGTCGTCACCCTCCGTCTCGGCATCCGGGTCGAACTCGCTGCCCTCGGTCTCGCTTCCGCGGTCGGTATAATCCTCCCGAGAGCTGGCAAAACTGAAGGAGCGGCTGTCCATAGGCCCGTGTCCTCGGCCAAGCTGCTCGATCGCCTTCTGAACATCCGTCATCGTTTCCCGCATCACTCGCCCATTCTGTTCGACCGGACTGGTATCGTCGGCCTCGCCATGCAGCCAGGGACGGGATTGCGAGGCTTCCGAGTCCGCGTAACCGTCGTAGGCATCGTTAGCGCTGGGAGAGGGTTGGGAGAAAGGTGATGTGGTAGGCTGGGAGAAGGGCGATGCGGAGGGCTGGGAATAGGGAGAGGGCGAAGGCGACGCTGTTGGATTCGCGTCGACGGTGGTGGCAGACGGTGGCTCTGGCTCTTCGTCCACGGGGTGTAGTTGGGTGCCGACTTGCCGGATGCTGCTGTTGTTCAAGTGAACGGTCGCAGCCGCTGCCGCTTGCTCGGCAGGCGATGGCTCAACCGTAGAGGAGGGGGCTGGGGTTGGCTCGGTCTGCGCGAGAGGTGCTGCAGGGGTGGTGTACGATTGAGGGAACAAACCGAGTCTTCCGGATAAGTTGCGACCCTGACCGAAAAACGAACCAAGTGAGAATGTCATCCTTGGGAGGGTGAGGAGGTGTCCACCCTTGCTCTGCGCGCAGGGCGTTATACAACGCCGGAGAAACTTACCTGCCACCATCCGTCGCCGTACATATCATCTTTCTCGATCACCTCGATGCGCTCTCCCGCGCGGAACGGGAGTTCGTCTTCATGTTCCGGCTGGAAGTCATGTAGTGCGTAGACGTACTCGACCATGCTTGCTGGCGCCGGTCTCGTCCACCCGGATCGATATTAGGCGTCTCGATGTCGGCGGCGACGACGAGCGCAGGGTATATGGCGGGTGCTGAGAGACAAAGTTATCCGTGTACCATGCGCTGAGAACGTATTTCCGGCATGACGCCCACGCATGCTGCTTTCCCACGCTATTTCCGGAGTGACCCCACCCGAGAATCACAAAACGGCGCTGCATTCACGTATGCTATCTACTGCCTATCCCCGCATGCGCATTCATAGTGCTCTCTAGCCGTCTGAGATGAGCAGGCCAAACGCTACCCATACTGAAGTGGCGAACAATGGCACAGAACGGGGTACGGCGGATATGGACGTGCGATCGCAGACGTTCATGAAACCGGAGGACGTCCAGATTCAAAACCTTCCTCATGATCTGATGCCGGTGCGTTTCGCCGTGGCAACAATATTTTCACCTTCTTGTGGCCGTAGAAAGGCAGGTCTGCATGGCGGAATGAAATCGAGATACTGGTACGGAGATGGAGGAGATTCACCTCTGCCTCAGATGCCGTACGCTTAGCTTGTGAAGGTTGCGGAAACCTGATGCGGAGGGCACTTCAGAAGTGAACGTTCTGAAATGCGTTCCATAAGCTGACCTTCTTCTCGTCAGAACCACCACGTATACCAAGGTCTGAGTGAGGAACCAGAGCCTGCCACAGTGGTCAGGCGCGACTGGCGATTTCTCTCTTCTTTCAACGATTCAATCTCTGCTTCCAGCGTTGTTACCCGTGCCCTGAGCTCTTCCGCTTCCTTGTCCGCGGCCAGCGAAACCTGGGCCAGTTGTAGACCCTAAGGGTGATGAGCGCGAGACCTTCAGAATAGCGACCAGGGAGGGAAGCAAGGTGGCTCGCCAGATAGACTGCCGAGCCCAACAACGCGACGGGGAGCATGGCCGGCACGGTCTCCGCGTACCACTGGGCATGCGCTGACTTGGTGGAGGTGCTAGTCCTCCGGGCTTGCATGCCTCGCTGAGGAGCAGCCCTCAATAGGCTGCCCGAAAGCCGCACGAGCATCATCCACAGTGTCGGCTGAGCCACTACAGCGAGCAGAGAACAAGGCAGGGATCGCGACTATGCTGGTCCTTAGACGAAAGAAACAAGCTGAGGCTCAGCGGCGCAGAGCCGCAGCTGCAGGGCAGGCTTGCTCGGCGCTCGTGGATCACGCTGTCATTATTGACGCGCTGCACGGCCGAGTCGGGCCGGTTGGTTTCTTACCTCTTTCGTATGTCCACCACATCGAAAACATACGTACTTACAACTCGTACTCTGGCTTCTCCGTATAGCCTCGCCCCTTCAGGCTGTTTCGACGCAATGATGTGGGCAGAAGCCAATGTGGTATGCCGAACGTCGTGGAAATCAACATCGTTGTCTGCATTTTGAGATGCCTTCGTCAGCCTCGTCGCCTTTTTTCGGTTCTACTCATATAGCTGTGACATTGCAACGTTGTTTCAAGCTGTGGTGATGCATCACCCACTCTAGAAGGCTTATCTCGCCGCGTCAGAAGAACGTCTTTGAATGTATGATTCATACGTACTCAGTCGGTCTCCAGTGCTCATATTTGCTCTATTGACAGGCCGAACAACTACGCTGCAGCGATGACCCTTGGACGTGGCGTCCGGATGTTGGACATACGTAATTGTGCATAATTCGCCGAGCTTATCCCAGCTGATCAAGCCAAAGGGCGATCACGAAAGGAAGACGCCCGTTCTCGGCGTCGAGGCAGACGGGAGGAATACTCTCATCATTCAGGTGCTTCGAGGCCTCGATATACGGCACATGTATCTGCTATCATGCCACGGTCTCTTGAAGCGGTACCGGTTTGATACTAATAAGGCCCTCGTGCGTGGTCGCGTTTGCAGGGTCGCTGCGGGCCCAGCGTTTTACAGCGGCACTGCGTGCGACCGTTCCCTCCTGCACGAGTTATACTAATATCGAAGCCTCCGATCTAGACATAGTTCGTGCAGCGCACTGCGCGCACGACCTACGTTTGCGATCCTGGGTCTGGTCGCTCGCTGCTCTGTCATCGGACGCTACACACAGCTACCACGAGTCAACCTTCTAAAGTGCTAGGACAGAGATGCTAGCGCTGGGATGTCATGAGGTAAGACGACATGCTGAACGTATCGGTGATTTTCTTGATTGCTTACAATTCTGCTGACGTCACCGTATCTCCATTCACCATTCTGCTTTGATTTGCAGGACTGGATGACTGTATCTCGAGCAAGCCGCGCGATCGTGTGGTGCTCTCGTCTGGACTGATAGTAGTATCAATTCCTATGCAGTTGTGCCTCCCCACACCGACAAGGTGGTCACGGCTGCGGCAATACATCGGCGCGTACAGGTTGCAGTGAATACAGAGCTCTTCCTGTGTCCTTCGACGCCGACTACTATCAGATGGACGATCAGGATACTCCGGTATCGTGACGTTACTTCGTTTCCTCCATTAGTTCAGTTCTTCGCAACTGTCCCTCGCGTCTCTCTGGGGCCTGAGGTGCCTTCGCAACGCCTTCGATATTGATTTCGGCTTCTGCACTCTCCCCCTGAAACGTGCGTTCACGTCCGGAAACGCACGTCGGGTGATCGCTCCGCAACAATACTGCTTCTTTACGCTCTCACGATTCCTCGGGTTATCGCATGCCTGCGTGGTCTTGACTCCTTGATTATAGCCGCATCGGCAAGCCCACATGATTGCATTGCAGACCGGTTCGTTCGGTCCACGAGGAGGGCGCGCACTCTCGCTCTTCTCCGTCGGCTTGCAAGAAAATAACCGTGCAATAATGGGATGTTCCGGGATCTATTCTCTGCGCATGAACGTGCCAAAGAATGACTCGTTTAGTCGCGGGTCATCGTCCACGAGGTAATCGCTACAGCCTGTGCAAATTTGGAACTTTGTCTGTCAGCTTCAGAGTTTGTTGCACTGCCGATGTGCCTTTGATTTCTACATCCACGGATTACCTGGGCGGTGGCTGCAGGTATTGGATGCAGTTACAAGGATGTGAGCTCCGCGCTTACATATTTTGTTGAGTCTTCAGGGATAACTCCGGCAGACCCTGAGGTACGGAACATTCGGATTCTATATACATCGGCACGATGGTGCGGTCAGGTTTCCGATATGATCGATTATTGTTTAGCCCTGGCAACTGCGGAGGGCTTCGGAAGGCATACGCGAAGTAATCTCGATGATGTATTATCATCAGATCACGTACATGATCCGTCGCAATAGTCGCACAGAGTATACCGCAGGTGGTCAATGATCGCTTAGTTCGTGGAGTTGCTTGAAATGTGTCAATTCACTCTAGCCAAATGCTCATAATCTGGGAGAGATACAATAGTAACGTGATAGCGTTGAACGACTGGGAGACAAGACGTGGTGTTTGAGCCGTGCGTTGGTGGTACATGATTGAAGGAGGGAGCGAGGGAGAGATAGTAATACGCCAGCCAATGCGGACATGACCGGGAGAAGGTCGAATGAGTCAAGAGTCTATGCTACAGAGAGAAACGGGAGAAGAGATGCAAGGCCGATCAAGGGCTCGTGTTGCCGATTCTCTGCAATGCCACAGGCCAATTCAGCGCCTGGGCTATACGATTCAGGGCAAAAGTAGTCATGATCTCCGTAACGGTCGGTAGACCTGCTTGTTTAATCGTCATTCGTGAGTCGATGCCGCTCGACAGCGATCCCGTTTCCCAGACGGCGACGATGGTGCTACCGCTAAGGCACTGTACGATTCGAAGTCGTTATAGATCGTCGGAGACAGCGAGCAAAACCACGTACCTCCATTCGTTGTGGCCCCAGCCTCCATTTGAATTCTTTGCCGTTTTGTGCGTGAAAATATCGTGAGCTGTGCGAGATATCAGGCACGGCGGTGATCGGGAAACAGGCGACGTCCGCACTTGCTGGTATCCTTCTTTTGCTTCAGTGCAGAAACCATGGGGTGAGTGGTCGGGTCATTTCCATATGCCAAGTATCCCGGTGTCTTAGAAGGACCGAAGTACAGGAAAGCGTTGCTGGGGCCCATAACCTCCGGATGATGTTGGCTCCATGACGGCTCTCTGGCGACCTTGACAATGGCGTTGGGCGCCTGTAAATCAAGCTGCCAATCCGTTGAGCGCGGGCATGACGCTACGACGGCAAGATCTATACCTGACATCTGTTTTCTCGAGACGTGTCAGAAGTGGCGAGCATGCTGTAACGCTGGTAGCTCACATAGCGAACGCGGGCCGACCTTCGAGGTCCTCAAACCGCAGGTTGAACGGATCGTTGCCAAACTGGATCAAGACGTAGCTGCCGGACATGGTAGCGGCAGACGAGGGATCGGTGGACGGGATAAAAATGGGCGGAGTGCTGTGGATGATCTCGGACCGCCATCGTGTGCCGTTTTAACCGCTCAGAACAAGGCGAGCCGATTTGGGTGAGAACCGAGGAGGTGCACAGCATTGGTGCTTGAGAGGCGAAGGCGCCCGCGTGTCCGCCACGTGGTGGCCCGGGTCTACTCAGGCACCGACATGTGGCCCTCTCCGGAGTCGGAGTTGACCGCGGCGATGAAGTCAATGCGTCTTCCGTACGATGCGACACGGTGCATTCGCCAGTCTCACAGGTTCCTGCCGGGCGCTCGTCGGCTCGCAGCACGGCCCGTCCCCACCACCGGGAGGGTTTGCTGACTGAATGGCCGGGGAATCAGTTGTCAAGCACTGGAAATGGACCCAACTAGCGGAAAGCAACGGGAGATTCAGGTTCGCCGTAGGCTTCTGTCCGGAGACGCGATGTATTATCGTGCAATACAAATACTCTTGACACATGCAAGTCCATTGGCGCGGATGTGCATCTGAACCCCTAGTATGCCCGCCCCCTCACGCCTCGTGGCGCAGACGCGCTCATGCGATGTGCGATGCCCGGAGTCTGTGAGAACGTAACCGTACCACAGGATGCGGATAAGGCGCAAACGAGGCCGTGAGCGTCAAAGATACGTCCGACATACAGTCGAACAGGTGGTCCAGGAGGCGACGCATTCATCGATGATGACGCGCCGACGCGGCAGCGTGTTCAATCGTATACTTGTGGTGGACAACAATGTCAACCAGAGGTCTGGCACAAGGCAGGAAGTACTCACCATGCACGATGGCTGTCGCAATCGGCTGTCAGCAATCGCAAGATCGCAAACGTAAGATGCACTAACCGTAAAACAGCGTCCATAGCAATAGGAAGGAGAACAGGTTTTCCTGCCCAGGGTTGATCATCTCCATCACACCACCTGGGATATACTTCTTCGGCTTCCCCCGACAGTTGATGGTGTAGATGCAAGCCGAGGTGAACAGCGTGGAGGCGAGGAAAAGGCCAAACCCAGCCCAGTTCTCGAGGCCGAGGGTGCCGGCAACGGCTCCAGCGAAGCAAAAGGAGATGAACTTGACGTTGCTCAGGGCGCTGTTGTGGATGACATTCGGGGCGTAAATTCGTTGCTGGGCGAGTTGGTCGGCCGGGGTGGCCATCCTTCAGGTGGCGCCGACGTCGTGAGGAACGGCGAGCAGAGCGTTGTCGACAAGCCAAGTCGCCCGTAGCGCTCGCGTGACCAATTTCTTTCCCACGATAGGACGATGCAGACCCATCTTCATGGCTGAACCGATTTTGTCAGATCTCCTTTCTACCCGCCGAGTGCGTCGACGTCGACGAGGCCGACGACATGCTTCCCGATAAGAAAGTCAAAGTGGGCGTGCTGGGCGCGACCGGGATGGTCGGCCAGCGCTTCATCGCTCTCCTCGCCGTGCACCCGTTCTTCGTGATTCATGCCCTTGGTGCCTCCTCAAGATCGGCCGGAAAGCAATATGCTCGGGCTGTCAACTGGAAGCAGACTACGCCCATACCTTCAGCCGTGCGCGAAATGGTTGTCCAAGAATGCAAAGCTGAACACTTTGCCGAATGCGCGGTGATCTTTTCTGGCTTGGACTCGGACGTTGCGGGAGACATCGGTCAGTCACATCGGCCGAAGTGGGGATATACTAGCTAACACCGCACAGAGGCCGCCTTCCGCGCTGCTGAGCTCGCAGTGTTCTCCAACTCGAAGAACTTCCGTCGCGACCCACATGTGCCGCTCATCGTCCCCCTCGTCAATCCCTCTCACCTGTCGATGATCCAACAACAGCGTGCCTTGCACGCGCCGGCGCTCAAGCGGGGGTTCATCCTCACGAACGCCAACTGCTCTACGACCGGCTTCGTCATTCCCCTTGCAGCGCTCGAAAAGGCCTTCGGGCCCATCGAGTCATGCATGATCACGACCATGCAGGCTATCTCCGGCGCTGGCTACCCTGGCGTCTCCGGAATGGATATAGTGGACAATGTCGTCCCATACATTTCCGGAGAGGAAGAGAAGATAGAATGGGAGACCCTCAAGATCCTTGGCGGCATAGCGGAGGCAGACGATGAAAGCGGCCTCAAATCGTTCGACATGCACTCCCGCCATCCTCTTCGCGTCTCGGCGTCTTGCAATCGCGTTCCGGTCGTTGATGGCCACACGGAATGTGTCTCTGTGCGTTTCGCGCGTCGACCCCCGCCGAGCCCACAGCAGGTCCGGGAGGCGCTCTCCGCTTACACGACGGAAGCCCAGGCCTTAGGTTGCCCGTCGGCACCGAGGAGAACAATTTTTGTCCACGAGGAGCCGGATAGACCTCAGCCTCGCTTGGACCGCGATTACCAGCAAGGTTCGAGCGTTATGGTAGGCCGCGTGAGGCAATGCCGTGTCCTGGACATCAAGTTCGTTGTCCTGGCGAACAACGTTTGCATTGGGGCAGCCACTAGCAGTATTATTAACGCCGAGCTGGCGATAGTGAAAGGCATTGTTCAGGTTTAGACTTTCCATTCTATGAAACAAACATACACGTACAATCAGCGCGCGCGAATTGTCGGACGTTGCGCGAATTGGATACTTACACATGGCGCTACGGGACCCCAGCATGACCTTCGTGATTACTGATTGAGATGTTATGCCTTTTTCTCTTCCTACCACCTATCTTATGTCGATCACCTTCGGCCGCCATCTCATCCTCCCAGCCTTCAGGGATCATCCCTTCCGTCAACTTGATTATATGTGTTTGTAGTAACAATCCTAATCGCAAGCATCAAATTTCATCCCCACCCGGTGCGGAAAAGGGCGCATTACCGATTGCCACCAGCGACGAGCCATCTAGGCGCCTATACATATCTCGCCTGACCACCGCGTCTCGCTGCGGCGCATTGTCAGCCCCTACGCCTTCCGCCTTTTCATCCGGAAGTTCATCTTCCGTTTCATCTTCTGCATCGGAAAATTCTCGTGCAGAGTCCTGGTCGCTTGGACTCGCGATGGAACTGCTGTTGTCATCGTCGCCGTCGGATATAGATCGTGCTTTCTGAACAGACACCTCTGATATATTGTGCGATTGGCGACTTCGTCTGGAGCGGCCAGACAGCTGACCCTGCATCGCGTAATGACGGGATGCAAGATGCAGTATGCATTTGAGTAAATCCTGGCGGGTGGCGACAGTCTAAGACTCTTTTTCTAGCACGATTACTGTAGACATACCGACGAAGGCATAATGTCGGGGCGAACAAAGTGGTGCTCCGCTGTGACGAGTTCAGTACGCACACTTGCCATAACAATAATAGTAAAACCGTGCCTGTGGCGTTCACGAAGGGGGGAACGGGGTTGACTTTACGTCGCTTGCTCGTCGTGCGCTCGGGTGATGAGAGACCCTCGGAGACGACTGTATCGTCCGACCGGGGTAAGTGTCGCCATCCAGTTCCATGATAGGCGGACTTATGTTCTGTAGCATCTTCCTGCTCAGGCTCCGTGGATTCATAGATTTTCACCAGTCCAGATCCTCCAGCGTCTTGAGCGATCCAGTTGCCGTTCAAATCTTTCGTGGAATTCTTCCACCTTCCGCTCTTCCTTCGGCGGTCCAGCTTCAGTCCCGAGGCCTCAGGTTCCCTGGACGCAACGCGGGTCCCATCTGGATGTAAGCGCAAGCTAGCCAGGTCATGAGCGGTACTGCGGCGGTTTCTCATGTCTTGTGTGATGGCAAGGCGTATGTATAGAGTGCAGAACGGGTTCAGCACAAAGGCACAGTAAGAAGCGCTCGGCACGCGCAGAAATTAGACGCGCAGGTGAGACGTGAAAGACATGTGACCGGGTGCAATAAGCCACCCCCTCTTTCTGTTCCCTTCCATCCTCAAAGCGTTATCGACCTTGGATATGGCTCGGGGTTCGCGCAGGGGCCAGTCATCGGCAGCAAAGGACAGCGACTCACTCAAAGAAAACTCAGCACCACCCTTGACGCAGGTCAAGGCGGAGAAGGTCAAGTCCGAGAAGAAGACCGCCCAGCCGAGTAGACGCGATCTTGACGAGCAGGATAGCAATGGGGACCCGGCAGATGACGGCAGTCTGACACAGCGCACTGAAGACTACGTAGGTGACATTCCGGAAGATGAAGATGAGGACGAGTCTCCACGGAGCCGCAAACGCGCGCGCGTAAGCGAGGAGGGCGACGCGTCCGAGACGAAACTCGAGAAAGTGGAGGTCAAACCGCGTCGCGTCACGCTCCCTCGACGCGAGGACGGGTATGTGGAATCGCTTTACTCTAGAATTGACGTGTGATTTCGAGGCATGGTTGTACAACACAGGTACATCCCGGGCTCGATCGTACGCGTTAAACTCCACAATTTTGTGACATACGACTTCGTGGAGTTCCACCCTGGACCATATCTGAACATGATTTTTGGGCCCAATGGCACCGGCAAGAGTAGCATAGCCTGCGCCCTTTGCCTCGGCTTGAATTTCCCCCCGAGTGTACGTGACACAGTCTATAGTTGATCCCATTTCTATACTTACATTGTTAATAAGGTACTTGGACGGGCAACGGAGATTGGCGCGTTCGTCAAGAACGGCCATACAGAGGGCTATATCGAGATTGAACTCCGAGCCCCGCCTGGCGAAGACAACATCGTCATTCGCAGAAATCTTAAAGCGAAATCCAAGAGTAGTAGCTTCACACTCAACGGTGTAAGCGCCACCGGAAAGGAAGTGAGCGAACGTATAGCGGAGCTGAACATTCAAGTTGGCAACCTCTGGTAATGTTCTCTCTGTCATCTGCAAGGCCCTTCACTGACAGAAGACAGTTCTTTCTTACCGCAAGACCGAGTGTCCGAGTTCGCCCGTATGTCGCCTCAGCAGCTGCTGCGCGAGACGGAACGTTGTGCCGGCGACGAGAGACTCACGGCGTGGCACGACACTCTCATACAAGCCGGGAAGGATCTTTCTCTACTTCAGGAGGTTTGTGTGTGCCGGCATGCCGTGACTTACTGCTAAGGTTCAACGGCGCAGGATCTGAAAGCGGACAAGGAGCATCTTAAGACGATGGAGGAGCGCAATCTCGCCCTCGAATCGCAAGTAGAAAGATATCACCAGCGCAAGGAGATCGAAAAAAACGTTGGTCATCGAACGTTCTCACGTTCGCATGCAGAAACTCATAGTCAACGGCAGATCAGATTGCTCGAGCTTTTGCTGCCATTCGTCCAGTACATTGAGGCGAAGGAGGCATACTTGGCAGCGAAAGATGTTCAACGGGCACTCCACAACAAGTTGAAGACTCTTTCAGATAAGCATAAGCCTGCAAACGCATTCAAGGCGTATGTAGCCGCGCTTCCCCTCTTGCCCGTGCTGTCACCTGAACTACCACCTAGGGAACTGACGAAGCAGTACAACCAGTATGGCAAGGAACGAGATGAGCAGAAGAAGAAGGTTCAAAAGCAGTTCAAAGAGATGGGCAAGAAGTGGGACGAAAATGAGAAGCTTGTGCGCGTTGACATGCATCTGCTTTATGATTGCTCTCATGAGCTTTTTCTGACCAGGGTGAAGAGGCGGAAAACATCCAACAAGAACTCTCCTCCTTGAAAAGAGAGGAGAAGGCTCGCGTAAAGAAAATACAGGATTTGGAAAAGCAAATCCGCCACCTTCAGCAGTCCATCGATAATCCTCCAGAGGTCGAGGATATGGACGCAATCCAAGAACAGATAGTGCGCATGATCGATCTCAGCAGACGTCAACTCTCTGACTGGATGCGCAGCGGGCTGTCACCCAAGATACTACTGCGGTCAAAGCGAAACATGCCGATTTGCAAGATCGGCAGGCCGTCCACTCTCGCGAGGCGGGTACTCACCAAGCGGACAGGACCGACGCCTTCAAGCGGTGAGCTCCATTTTGCTATACAACCTCATGGAGTTCACGAGCCCATCCTTTAGTCTACAAGAGCTGGATAATCAAGCTCATGTCAAGTTGAAAACCCTCGAAAAGTGGAACAGAGATTGTGCAGATGCTGTAAGATGGTTGAGAAACAACCAGGACAAGTTCAAGTTGGAGGTGTTGGAGCCGGCATATATGAACGTCACTGTTCCCGACACGCGATTTGTACATGCCATCGAGGCGAACTTCTCAAACATGCAGCTGCAGGTGCGCCAGCTCTCGATGCTCTACCGCATGGACGCTCAAACTGCCTAAGACATTCGTGTGCCAATGCGAAGAGGATATGCGGACTCTTAACCATTTCATCAACGATACGACCGAGGCACTCGGCCGCCGGGCACGCATTAGTGTTTGGTTCCGACCAAAGGATGAGGGTACACTGGCGCCCCCTCCGATGAGCCCCGAAGAGGTAATATTTGTGGTACTCACCTAAGGCAATGCTCTTATGGTTGTTCTAGCTTTCGCAGTTGAACTTCGACTGCTATGCATTGGACAAGATACAATGCCCAGACGGAATGCTGTGGTATCTCAAGAAGGAACTCAACCTTCATCGCATGGTATGATCGCACAATCTCGGTGCTTGGCAACGTCTCATTCTCGATCGAAGGCCATCGCGCTCGATCCTAGCAAAGTCGACTCTAAAGCGGCCATGGAAGCGGCTGCGAGGATTCTTCCTGGTGGCGGCAGCGGCGGAGCAAACTATGTCATCGGCAGGACCATGAATCAGGTTTCGCGATCTCGTTACGGTAAACGTGCAGCGCAAAACATGACCCGTGAGGTCAGGGATGCTCGAAATCTGGTGATTGCTGCGGGTGCGTTTATCACATCATCGAGAAAGAGTGTATCGCTCATACTGATCGGCAACAGTTGACCCGGCGATTAAACGTGGTCTTGAGGAGCGAATCCAGATGGCACAGGAGGCTTTGAAAGAGGTCGAGAAGAAAACAGCTAAGCTTACAGAAGAGGAACGAGAGATCCGCATGCAGATGGCGGCTTTGCAAAAGAAGCTCGTGAGTTCTCTATTCTGATACCGATAAGCACGATCCGTTGATGAGGCGTGGATCGCAGGACGACCTCACCAAGCGCAAGAGGGCCATTCTCGAAGCTCAAAGTCGTCTGGAGAGGAACAAGAAAATGAAAGGTTGGCGATACATCCTAAGTGGTTAGTGATAAACCTACTGACCAACATTTAAACGCAGCCATCCAGGAAGGCAGGCTTGCAGAGCTGCTCGAGCAACCCAGCATGGACGATAAGCGCGCCGATCTGAGGAAAAGGCTCATGCGGGTTACCAAGAATCGGGTCCGACTGGTCAAGGAGTACATCGTACGTTCGATGCAGCACTATTTTGCAAGTCGATCGCTGACCCAGTTACAGAAATATGTGCGCGCGGCGAATCAGGAGCAAACCGAAGCCACGCGCCTTGGGCTGGAATATATACAAATTGGTGCAAACCTTGCCGCGCTGTCCGAGATGATCAGCGAGAAGGACCAGGAGCTGAAACATACCCAAAATGCGTACAACGAAGGTTAGTGCAATTGTGGATGTTGGGTTCGATTCACGATATGAGATATGTCCACAGCCAATATGGCATACGAGGCCGCTAAACGGGTGTCCAAGGAGAGGCTGGACTTCAGTCGTCGAAAGCTCGACGAAGCCGATGACGAACTACGAGGGCAATTTGCCGTCTACGAGAATGTCAGTCATAGGACCTCTTCTCGGTTAGCCATTTGCTAACATAGAACAGGCTGCCCAACGAAAGACGTGCGAGGAAGTTCTCCAGGAACTGGACACGCAAAATGCTCAGCTGGAGCTCTACGTCACCACCAACCCCGGTATCGTTGATCAATACGAGAGACGCAAGAAAGAGATCGAGAGCCTCTCGAAAATCATCGAGCAGAAAGAGAAGCAGGCAACGAAGCTCGAGCGAGACATCAAGCACGCCCGTGTATGCTACCATCGTTGCACGTTTGCAGCGGCGCTAATGAACTGCGGATCTCTAGGAAAGCTGGGAACCTGCACTACAGCGGCTCGTGGCCAGCATTGGCAAGAAATTCTCGGCTGCCTTCGATCGTACGTACATTGCAATTTCTCATCCCTCACACGGATACCTATATCACGGTGGCGGTTGCAGGCATCGGTTGCGCTGGCGAAGTGAAGGTCACGCCGGACGATGACTACTCCAAGTGGGCTATTGACATCCTGGTCAAGTTCCGTGACAATGAGAAGTTACAACTGCTCACTGCACAGCGGCAATCTGGTGGTGTACGTTCCCTTCCGTCTCTTCGGGTTAAGTGGTCACAGCTCACACCACAAATTGTGACTTGGTTAGGAACGCTCCCTGACGACTATTCTTTACCTCCTTTCCCTGACCGAGGAAGCTCGCGCGCCCTTCTCCCTCGTTGACGAGATAAACCAAGGCATGGACGCACGGAACGAGAAGATGGTCCACAATCAGATGGTGGAGACCACCTGCCGCCCAGACGCCGCGCAGTACTTCTTGATCACACCGAAGCTGCTTGCAGGGCTTCGCTACCACAAATTGATGAAGGTTCTTTGCGTTAACAACGGGGAGTGGTTACCGGAAACGCAAGGTCTGGGCAATATGATGAACATGATTGAGGGGTTCGTGTCGAAGAGGGGCCAGCAGGGGAGGAGCGCCGTCTAGAATCTATTACACTCGTCTCGTCATCGCAGATTCCTGTTTAATTTAATGCATATCGTATTCGCGCTTAGAGTCTATTGTAGTATACGCAATGCTCTATCTTAGAGTAGTATGGCCTACCTCTCATTCCTACCACTGGTGTAATATACCCTGCGGTCGATCTCATCCTTGGTCATGCGTATATTTGATCGCACAAAGCTTTACTCCGCGCTTTAGCAGCATCGATACAGCTGCTGAGTATACTGTCGCTAGCTAAGCCAAGCTGTGTGACGTTAACCAGTTCTCCGATGTCATTGTGTATGACAGTGATGGTGGTATCCAGTAATGGTTCTTCGAAAGATGTGGGATCGGCCAGAAGATGGTTCCTGTGAGCAGTGAATGCAGCATCCGATGAAGATCGCATGATGAAATTGGCAAAAGAAACACGACACGTGTGAATGCATATACGCACGAGTTGAAAAGGCCGAAGGAAACTGGGACGGGCGGCTGCCTGAGAGGAAGCGGCATCGCTTCTGAACGAGAGCAAGTCGTCCGACCGGAATCTTCGTCATACGATGCCTTCGGTAAAGAAGCTGCAATCTCCGTCAGCATCGCCGAAACAGGACCAGTATTGATCAGGGGAACAGACACTGACTGTCTTTTAAGGCGGAGACCATCGCTATAAGCGCCGCATCGAAAGCATTTCCATCGTAGTTTATACATGTGGCGTCCACGTAGAGCACCCAACAAGATTTCCCTGGATGTATGCATAGCGACTCTAGCGGTAACAAGCCAGAGCTGGAACGTCATGTATCAGCATCGTTCGGTGTGCGACACGCGAACTCACAGGGTCAGTATATCGTTAAACTTTTCTGAAAGAACTTGTGCCTCCTCGCTCGGTGGGCCAGGCTTGAATTTGGGCGAGCAAATGGCAGGCAAGTCTATATTAGGAACGAGGAAACCGGCTGAAGGCGAGTTTAGATCCGGCTCAGCGATCTCGGCTTTGACACCGCAAACGATGGTAGTGTCGCCGAGGCGGACGAGTGCCGAGCCATCCGCCGTCGAAATCGAGCCTGAACAGTTTATTGGTTCCAGGATGCGCAGTATCGCCGGGTGCGACGTACCCACATTAATGGTCACATCGCGAAACGCGCCCGGATCGCGTCCGTCAGGTCGAATGCCCTCTGCGAGAAAGCGCTCGAGGTATGCGCGCGGATGAAGCCGCTGGAATACGGAGGCTCTCATGACATCCTCTTCTGCGGTCCTTTTTGAAGATCCTGCGTCTGTAGAAGACATGCTTTCCAAGACGCAAAGTCGGAGCGTCGCACCCTGAAGCTTGAAGAGCTGGGAAACCCGGATGCAAGTATGCTGGAACGCAACACAGAGGACTAGGGCGTGGGAAAGCGCGTGCAAAATGATCTTCTGTATATCATGGATACATACATACAGGTGAGATACACTCATGTCAGCGAAACGCGTGGATGTCCAACAGGCTCAAGAATCTGAGGCTTTCTTAAGCTCCTCCTGCAGGTCCACCAGCTGCTGCCACTCAGGCTGGTCCTCGAAGTCCTTCGTTTTGCCCATGAACGTCCTAACAACGCTCCTCGCCTGCGACCGCCAGTTCAGCCCCTCCTCCGCCCTCGGCCCAAAATTGCGGAGCACGTCGACAATCTCCTCGACCTCGCTCACGGCTTCGCGCCACTTTCGCAAATCCTCCTCGCCGCGTTCCCACGTGCCCGCAACGCCGCATCGGTACGCGTCCATGTACGCCTTGAGCGCGTCCACCCAATGCGATTGCCAGGTGAGGAGCCGAGCGTAGGCGCGAAAGACTCGCGGGGAAGAGACACGGGGGAGGACAATCCGGTCGAAGAGGTCGAGCACGCGCTTGTAAAGGCCGTGGCCCTCGTTCGGGTTCAGCGCGGCGTCGCGCGCTGTGCCCTCGCCTTCCACTGCGTCGTCGGGATTAGCTGGCGCACGGGTAACGGCATCGACCAGACGGTCCAGCACGTCTTCGTCCACGTACGACTCGGCGTAGGCGCCGTCACTCTCATTCTGGGACCGAGACGACCTCTCCTCGATAACTCTCCCAAGAGCGCGACAGGCTTCGGAGAGCTCGCCGACATCGACGGCGACGATCATATAGTTGTTCCACATCCGCCAATTGTCGTAGCTGCGCTTGACGCCCTGCTGGAGCGCGCGGAAAGCAAGTTGTTTGTTGGCAAAGGGTACAGAGACATGCGCTTTCTCGTTACCCTCCTTCGAAGTAACAGTGATATCGTTAACCTGGGATGCAAGCTGGGAGGTACTTCAGTCCGTGAAAGGCGCACGATTTCAGAACGGCCTACATTTTCCTCGTCGTCTTCTTCGTCAACATCGACCTTTTTCCCTATTTCGCCCATGCGGAGGTACACGCTCGCCAGATTATTCCAGCTCTCCGAGTCTTCGTCGTCGATGGAGACACAACGCGTGAAGGCCTCCCGTGCACCTTCCCAGTCCTCCAGCCTGACGCACGCACAGCCAAGAACGAACCAGGAGCGGGAGAGGAGTGGGTTGATCTTGACCGCGCGTTTCAAGCACGACACAGCCTCTGCAAAGCGGGCTCGGGCAAAGTGGTACCCGCCGAGCGACCTCATCGCCCGACCAGAGGTCTCACCAGAGACCGTCCATGCTTTCATGTAATGTTCTTCGGCACGATCAGGTTCGAGGTCCCCGAGGATGCACCACAACTTGGCCTCCCTAGCGGAATCCATGGCTTGTCTCTTCGTCCCCGACGTGCCCTCCTTGCTCCTTGCCAAGACCACGTCGGCCTCCGCCTTCCTACCCTCGAGCAAGTCTCGCACGATCTTGATTGCTTTGTCGTGGCGCTCCATCGCCTGCCAGCATTTGACCACCTCCTCCCACATCTCTAGCCGTTCAAATATCTCAAGCGCGGAACGCACGACGCCAAGCTCGAGGAACCGCGTCGCCAGCTCACGCTCTAGCTCCCACTTGGACGGAAGCGGGATATCGTGAAAGTAAAGCAGGCGCTCGCTCAACGGCGCGTCCGTGGTCGGCATCTGATCGACGAGCGCCTGCAGCTGAAGCACGGAGCGCTCAACCAACCGCGTTCGTCCGCTCTCAAGCCGCGAACGGAGCAGGAGCGCCATAGTGTGCACAGACCAATTGCGAGGATGCGAGATCACGCGGGCTACGTAAGGTGCCATCTGCTCCTGCGTGAGACCGTGCGCGGGGGAGGTGTTGCGGACGTTGAGGCACAGGGAAAGGAGGATGCACTGGTCCAGTGGGTCGAGCGCGGGCTGGTTTGCGGGATCAAGGTGCGCGAGGCGTGAGCTCGAGGCGGCGGAGTGAGAGGCGGTGAATTGGGTGTGTTCGAGGAGGGTGTCGTCGTTGAGCGCGAGCGTCTCCGGCATGTGGTCGTGTGCGGTGCCGGATGAGGAGCCGTTTGGTTCGGATACAGTGGATGAGTTGGGCTCGGGGGCGTCAGTTCGCTTTCGGCTTTCAGCGAGGAGGATCAGCTGCGTGACGTCCATCTGCTGGAACTTGGTACGTTTTCCCAGTGCACCTGTGAGCTCGTACTCCATTCCAGTCGATTGCGCGGCTTCGACGAAACGATCTGCTGCATCACGATCGTTCGCGCAATGGTGTTGCAATAAACCGTGTTCGAGAAGCAGGCGCGCTTTTAGATCCGGATCGGCGATGTTGGGGAGGAGCTCTTTGACGTTGGAGGAAATGGAGGGTGGGGGGGCAACGGCCTCGTCGAGAACCTGTTCGTGTACGTTGAACGCGCGGAGGCGCCACCAAGGGGCACTCTCGCAGTGTTGGAAGGGAAAGTCAAGCAGGATCTGGGCTATTCGGAGGAACGTCGCGTCTTGCGCAAGATGATACGCCGGTTCGCCGCTATATGCCAGCTCCATTATGGCGAGGCGGTTGAGAGCATCCTCTCCTATGCGCTCGCTGATGTTTAGGACACCGGTGGGACGAATGGACAGATCGGGGCCTGTCCAATTGACTTGTACGAAGGCGTGTAGGCAGGCAACCGCGACAGAGAGTCGTAGAAGCTCGTCATCAGCGTTGACCGAGGTGGCAGAAAACCAGGTAGACATTGGATTGCTGAGATGAGAGTCATGAGGGACCTTCAAGACGGATTTTGCGGCGTCAGATGTGAGGGCTTCACGGAAAGCGCCTTCGACCACGAGTTTGGCAAGGGCAGCGCCGGTAGTCGAACGATCGCTTTTCTCCTTGTCCGAAGACCATCGTCCGGTCAGCAACGCTTCTTCAGCCGGCAACATCTCGCTCTGTCCTGCGACAGCCCTGAGACGGGCAGGCTTGTGGATTGTTCAGCAGCAAGCTCGGCTGATGCATGCTGAAGATTTGCCACAGGATGCGATTGTGGTGGCGGTGCCATGCACGATTCGTTTGTGCCCCCATCCTCGGGTTAGGGCTTGAGCTTGTTGAACACCCGCCCTCGAGATGCAGAGAGCGATCCTCCAGCGGTGCCGCCGACTCGCAACAACCCACTGCGCTCCGTCGCTCGCATCTCCCAAGGCTACTGCAAAGTCCCTTATCCGCCGGCCTCAGCATGCACGCCTCGTCTCCTCGTCGCCCGCCCCTCCGCGCAAGCTCGTACACGACCCGGAGTTCGACGACATAGACTCCCTGGCGGCCGAAGACTTTGGATCTTTCTCAGTGGTATTTCCTCCGGAGCCTTACAATTGGGACGTGCACAACGCTCCCAAGCCCACCCCTCCGCTTGCTCTGCCACCCAGTTCCATCCCTCCATACGTGAACAACCCACGCCAAGTCACGTACCAGGGCCACGGGAGGATGGACCTACACGGCGACGACGCGAGGAGGCTAAGAGAGTCGGCAGCGCTGGCTGCGAAAGTTCTAGACTGGGCCGGAAGCCTGGTAGAGGTGAATGCGATGCGTGCGCCTCTGCAACTCGTATCGCAGGGGTTAAACGGGCGAGTCGTAGGTAGGCGTCACCACGGCCGAGATCGACGCCAGAGTGCACGAATACATTCTGTCGCAGGGCGCGTACCCATCCCCTTTGACATACTCTGGCTTCCCCAAGTCCTGTTGCACGAGCGTGAACAACATTATCGCGCATGGCATACCCGACGAGTGGGTTATATCTTTCTCGATGCACATCCCCGACCGTTCTCATCGCCAAATGCAGCCGAGAGCTTGAGAATGGCGATATCATCAACATCGACATCACGGTGTACAAGAATGGAATGCACGGCGACACCTCTCGCACTTTCCTCGTTGGCGATGTCGTGCGTGATCCGGTCCTGTGGTCTCTGCGTATACTTACAGCACGTTTTAGGACGACAAGGGCCGCAACCTCGTCAAGACCTCTCTAGATGCCCTTCATGCGGGCATATCTGTCTGTGGACCGCATGTGCCATACAAGGCCATCGGACGCGCCATAGACGACGTCGCTCGTCGACGCGGGTACTCAATCAGCCAGATGTTCACCGGGCACGGTATCGGTTCCGTTTTCCATCGGCCACCGTGGATACACCACACCGGTGAGCCGCCTCATGGTCTCGTCCAGACATGCCGCATTATTTGACACCGGCGTCGCGACGATAGTCAATGAGGAGCCGGGCGTGATGCTTCCCGGACAATGCTTCACCATAGAGGTGCGTCAGGAGCGCTGCCCCACCCGAACCAACGGTTGACGTGTCGCCGCAGCCATGCCTGATACAAGGTACGAACACAGAGGCATTCATGTGGCCGGACGGGTGGACAACGTAAGGATCGTCCCAACCGGTCGTTGTAAGCGCTGATGACTCGTGTTTGGATCCTCCCTTACAGTTCAACTGTGGCGAGTCCTTTCCCCTGTCATAATCTCAAATTAGCTTGCTAATTCTCCACGAAATCACCAGAACTGCGCAAGAAGTGCCCAATTCGAGCATATGGTCCTCATCACAGAGACAGGAGCGGATGTCCTGACGCGCTGGCCAAATCCATGAGGTTCCCACGGGCAAGACATCTTCGTGCACGGCAACATGGACTCGTCAGGCGGGTCCGACATAAAACGGGTACAGAGCAACTAGTATTTATCGTGTACAAATGTAACAACTATTATCATACTTTTTCATACACTTTGCGAAGCCACCAGCATCCGATCGTGAAGGAATGTGACGAGTATATCCGTCAAGTCCACGTCCTCCTTATCCGTCTTAAGCGCGGTCCTTGTCTTCTCCAGCAGCGGCTTGACCTTGCCCAACAGCGCTTGCAGATCACCCGCCATCTCGCCCGTCATCCCCCGCCTCATCCTCTCCGCAAGCGTTAGCGAGGTCCGCCGAGCCGCCCGGCGCTCCCTCTCCGACCGCTGCTCATCGCTCCCGCCAAAGTCCTCCACCTGCATCTCGCGTTCGCCGAGCTCGTCCGCGTTCGGCCGCGCGAGCCACATCGCAAATTGCGTTACCGCGAAGACGAGGACGTTTTCAAGGTTACGGGCCGCGGTCGACATCGCGTCTCCCACGTCCAGGGGCTTGCTGAGCGGCGATGTTGACGCGGCAGGCGAGATGGCTTGTCCCACCGGTTGATTCGAAAGGTGACGAAGCACGTCGAGCGAGGCGTTGCCCAGTTCTAGGAGAGTACCCATAGAGGCAGGCTCGCCCGGGATGACCTTTGTATGCTGAAAGGATGTCAACTTTAGTCATATCATCGGATCTACAGGACTGAAGACTCACCGGCGCTGCCAATGCCATATGTATTGGCCAATCCTCCTCATCGCCAATGAGAACGTCTTCCGCGTGCGTAATGCTCAGTAATGTGGCGAGGATGGTGCTCGACAGCCCGTATAACCGATGGATCACGCGTGCCAGGAACGGACGTCTCGCAGGATTGACGATTAGCGTCGAGGACGACGTGTCCCGCGAGTCTTGTTCAAGCATGGATCGCTCCTCCGCGCTTATCGGCTCCAGGCTGCCCGCAAGTTGGTTGGGGTGCGTCAACGCATACGTGAGTTGCTGCAGAAGGAATAATGCATGTGAGGCAAATGCCTTCAGCACCTTCTCTGCCGCGGTGCCGGAGGTTGCGGAGTGCGGCGTACTGTCGGCGATGGCGGAGAAGAGTTCTACGACCTGTTCCATCTCCTCGACAAGTGGCATGGTGAGGGCATCGCCGACCGACCATGACAGAGCGCGGGATATCTGTCCGCCGTAGAGTTGAACGAGCCCGCTCGCTTCTGCGTCAAAGAAGTGGTGTTGTCGGCCGAGCGTACCGACGACTCCCGAGACGATGGCGAGCATGGTGCAGTAGGCTTCGTGTGCGGGGCTGCGTTCACCGGGTAACTCCGGCAGCGATACTTCCACAGAGCCTGAGCTTATTGAAGAGCTTATGCTGTTGTTGCTGTACGCTACCAACACGCCCTCACTCGCTAGCTTTTCTGCGGCTGCGGGTATACTGGCAAGCGCAAGGTGAAACATGAGGACCGGAAGAGAGTATAACGGCCTCCTGTGCACCCGAAGCAACTCCAGATCCGCAAGGCCCGCGATATCGCTGTGAACGAAGAGCTCCATGCTGCACCGTACGACGTCCGACTCCTGGCATCGAGCAAGCCACATGGCAGCAGAGGGTGTGATGTCTGTCCGGGTGCACTGTTCAAAAACCGCCACGAGCAACTCCAGGTCCTGGTCCAGTTCCAGATCTAGACGGCTCCTGGCAGCTTCAAAAACGCATCGGAGAGCGTCAACCGTGAAGACCAACGCGATGTCCACGGTAGATGCGAAGATCAGCCGCTGCTGGGCGTTCAAAGCCTTCGGCCGACGAATCAATGCACGACAATGGCGAACACAGAAGTATATGATCTGCAGTAGGGGCTTGTGGAAGGGTATAGGTACCCTGCCGATGACCGCCTTAGCAGGGGACTGGGCATCGCTGACAATTATATCACGGAGGTTCTGCACGACATCGGTGAAATGTTGGATTTCGTCGGCCGTGTCTGTTGTTGAGAACCAAGCGACTTCCAACATCGCCAGGAGTAGGGACAACCGTTGTCCGTGTATAGCTGCCATCATGTCACCAGAGCGACTATCCGAGGCAATATTTCCCGAAATGGACACTGCCAATGTCAGAACCACTTTCCGTGTGGAAGCTTGCCCGCGCAAGAAAGGAACGACCCGCAGGAGCAGATACTGCCATGACTCGGTCAAACAGGACTGGGCGTTTGTAAGGGAGAGATTGAGGTTAATGGATGCGAGAATGCGCTCTAGTTCGTCAGCTTCTTGCGCTTGGACCTCATCGACGAGGCGATACGGTATGAGCCGCCGCTGTAGAAGAGGTATGGAAAACATGTAATCGTCACCGTATTCATGTTCCACAAGGGGCGTTTGATTCTGAAGTTGTCTGAGCGATAGATGTCCATATCGCGCCTTGGCATCCTCGATGAATTTGTCATAGAGCCCTGGATCGTACGGGGAGGCTGCAGCTTCCAGCACGCAATCTGTAAACTGATCCTCGTCTTTGAAACAGCCTTCAATGGCCTGGTAGCTTGCCGGTCTGTCAGGGATTTGGTCCTTGCGATCGCGCAACTGCAGGTGCATGTCAACATCAAGGCCGATGATATGGAGAGCGCGCGACTTCGTGATCGTATGGTAGGCATGAGACGAGACAGCGTCATGTAAAGGAGAATGTCGGACACCGTCATCGTTGATCCAGCTCTCTGATTGATAATCAGGAGCAGGGCCGAGATCCTCTTGAGCAATGGCAGCGAGGCAGGCCCACAATTCAGCATCCTTCCGCCTGGATTCTAAGGCCGACTGGTGTTCCATCCCATGCTGCCATACGGCAACTATGAAGCGAAGAACCGACGCCAATATCTGAGGATTGAGATTCCACAGTTCCTTCCATTGACCAAGCATATCCAAAGCCGTGTCAAGGGCACTGACAGGGGAGTTTTTGGTTTGGTCAGGGACTGCCTTCCCTTTTCCTTTGACATCAGGTATGCGGAATTCCCCGTGGATGAAAAGACCTGCTAATGCGGGCTCCTTATCGACGGCCATGGCCATAAAGTCCCACAATGATGTACGGAGAGCTAAATCGTCGTAGGGGTGCTGGACGATGCGAACGAAGGACGCGACTGTGGCTTCCGGATTCGAAAGGTGGCCTACGATCGTAGGGGTGTTGAAAGACGACGCCAGGGACGCGCATAGAGTGTGCAAGACCCGGGTCGCCTCCAAAGGGGTGACATTGCCCATGCCGCGGTCCTTGATATAGGAGGCCAGCGTTTCGATGTGATCTACCTGGGCACGCGCGCCGTTCAGCGACAGTCCATTCGCAGGCCCTCTTGCACACAGGAGTTGCTCTAAGAGCGATACACCTTTGAAGTCGGGGATCATGCTCCTATGCTCTAGCAGGGTCCGTATGAGGCGAAGATGCGCTTCAAGGAGGAAGATCAAACGCCTCGCATCACCGTATCGACGTGACGCGTAGAGCGCGGTTAGCATCGGGCTCGCAGACGATATGATATTGACCAACGGTCCAATGGTGGAAGGCGTTGCTTTGGACAACAAAGCTTCTACTATCGCCAATCGGAGGGTCGCGAAGGGCTGATCCATACCACTTGGTGATTGCTTCAGGACCTCGGTGTACAAGACGGAGATGCGGCGTCCGATTTCGAAGCGATCTCCGAGATGAACGTACTTCCATCCAGAATGCTCCACCCAAATCTCGGCATGTACGAAACGTGTAGCACGAAGTAACACCTCCTCCTTGATCGTCTGCAATCGCGAGTTCTCCGCAACCACAGGGAGCAGCGAAGATGATGCTTCATAGAATAGGTGCTGCACCAAGTGGAGGAGGGCCAAAGTCATGGTATAGTGACCGGTGATACGTTCCGCGGCTAAGATGCTTGAGGTGGATCCAGAGGCACGATCGGACCCAAAGAGGATTGCTGTGGACCGGATGTATAGCCAGACCCTGTTCGAGTACTTCGGCAAGGCGAGCAGCTCGGAAAGGATGCTCATGGCGGATGTGATTAGATTTGTCCTCGGCGCGACTCTCCGTTGGGACGCCGAACGAGAGAACGCTTCTTCGAGGATCATGGCGGCTAACTGCACCAGATCTGGCGGTTGTGCTTCAGACATCGTGTGCGCAACGACCGGTTCGCCAGCCTCCATCGACTGCAGGAGCTGTTCGGCAAGCACGGGCTCGTCGCGTATGACGCTGCGAATCAGGTCGAGGGCGTCAGTCACCAGAGCCTCATCGCCGTCTTCGTCGTGCTCTAAACCGACATCTTCCAATCGCAAAGGGAGAGGTTGGCCGTCCGGTTTGCCTCGCCGCAGGGTTGACGCTTCAGCTGGTCCACGTGAGCCGGGAAATGGTCGCTTCCGGTGGACGTAGTCAGTCAGGATCTCCAGCAGCAGCTTCCACCCGGAGTGTTCGTGCTGCCATGCCACGATGATGACATCGCCACCATCGCCGCTCAAGAGCCGTCCCACGGATTTCGCGGGCAGCACTGATCCTCCCGGAAGCCTCAAAGACCGTGTGTTTGTGTACTTTAGTCCTGCAGGACGGTTTCCATCCTTGTAACGGTCTGGAGCCTTCTCGAACAAAGCATTTGGACCCGTGCATGCGCTTATCGGGATGGCCTGAGTAAAGGTGGGTAGCTTGTCAAGGTAGTAAAAGACGTGCTGGTCGCATATTTCGCGCTCCTCGTCCATGGTGCCTTCGGCAACGTCGCCCGTGGAGAGAGGATCCGTATCCAGAAATCCGCTCGCAGTCATCGACCGTAGTAAACGTATCAGTGGGCGAGATTGTATAGGGAACCTGGCGCGAGCCACGTCTAAAATAGCCCGACGTGCGTTTCCAGTATGCCAATCGACCTGCCAGAACTGCCTACAGATTCCTGCAACGGACTGAGGCTCGCTGCGACCGAAGAGAGCCACCCAGACTTCCACAAGGGCGTCGAAGTCAGGCATGAGTTCTACTGGTACCAGCTCCAGGATGGCGATTAACAAACCTGATGGTAGGTGTCAAGATTGGGTACAGGGGAGGATCGACAAACGTACCCTTGAGCACTGAGCGGAATGCAACGGCATTCGGGTCAGTCACCGTGGATCCCGTTCTCCATGCAATTGATGTCACAAATAAGGGGGACATAAGGAGCATATCTAGCATGAGCTGGAAGAGGCCCACATCAGGACCCAGTGCCCTCCGTGCCATGAGTATGTGAACGGGCTCTCGGTCCGTGTAACGACTGCCGAGCTTCTGTCTGACCGATTCAAAGAACGCACGATATCGTTCCGGCACTTCCTTGGCTACCGCCACCTTTTCCGATAGCCGTGACAGTACGAACGACCAAGCCATGTAGATGCAAGAATACTGAGGGTGGCCTGAGGAGGTGAGGAGTTCGTGGAGCTGCGTTAATGATTGCGGATCGTGGGCATAAAAGCTTGGATCGGCGGGATCCGTGGAGACCTCCAATTCTGATGGATCGGCAACCCGTTCAAGTTCCAGTACCTCGAGCATGATCAGGATCCACAGCGCCTTGGCATCTTGCTGGAGCTGCAAGCCCTCCTCGTCCAGGACCAGGGTAGTGTCTTGCAATGCACCACCGAGACTTGTCGTGTATGCCATCTCGAAGATGCGCACTACTAAGGGGCCGACGCATGAGACGTAGCTCCACATGGTCCAGAAGAGGATTTCGAGGACGACGATCTGCTCGCGCAAATTCTGTTTGGACCATCTAGATGCCCCTCGAGGATCGGAAGAGAGGGCATCGGGAGGAGATGCTTGAGTTTTGCGGCCATATTCGGTCACGAGAGAGTCGGCCCAGGTCTGACCATCCGTCACGATTTTTGGGACAACTTCACCAGCAACATCGAAGAAGGGAGAGGTATCGTCGTCATGGGCGCGGAAAAGTGGGATGATGGTCCGTAAGAGGGAGAGTCGCTCCGAGTGATAGAAGGGGGTTATAGCTTCCACTAACTCCTCGACCAGGGATGATGTGGAGTCCGTGCCGGCTTGCGCTGGTAAGCCTTCGTTGTAGAGAAATGATCGGAGGAGGACGAGCGCTTCCACCTGATCGATGTTGAACCTGTCGCTGATGGCAAAGACAAATTCTTTGTCTGCATCCTCGACTTGCACGTCCACACCGTCCGCGAGTGTAACCGTGCCGCTGTTGACCTTCTTCTTCGACGCCTCAGAGGGTGTACCAAAAGGTTCGACTATGTTCTGCAGCCTTTCAATCCTTGGTCGAAGGATAGCAAGTGTGTGGTCGGGGCTGATGCCTTCTGCATGGCCAGTTAAGATGGAGTGCAGCTGCTGATAGGTGCTAGACGATCTGAGCCGACGCGAAGAGAAACCCCAAAGGATACTCACACATCAATGAGATTCGACCGCCTGCTCGACGACTCCGCGGACATTGGTGTTCAGACGCGCTCGGAGGACGTTGAAACTACGCCGCAAACGTGTCCACGGCGGAGGTCGGTAATGTTTTCAATGTTGCGAATGATAGAAGTATCACCTCAGACGTCTCCCGTGTATTTCCGCTGTTATAGTCGAGAGGCAGATATCTGTCAACGCGGGATTTGTGCACGCCCTTCGAACTTGGAGGCGTTCAGCGCGACGCGCGACGGGAACAAAGTGGCGGGGAGAACAGAGGCGTGCAGTCACGTGCGGAGCCCGCCTTTCTCTGATTTAAAATTGGAAGGGGGTCGGTTCGTCGACTCAATCCTCGCTTGGCTTGTAACTTGTTGGAATCAGGGAACGGTAGACCCAGGCATAGTGTGGCGCGAAACAACGAGGCTGTGACGAAGCAGCCAAGCATTGAACGCCCAGCTCGGAATTATGCGATGTTTTCGCAGCCCGCCCGTTCTCATCTCTTTATTAACTACTCAGCGGTGGTATAGCATAAAAATGCAATATGCGTGCTCGTTGGAGTGCGCAGGGAGCGCGAGCTCCGATGAAACCTGGACGGAAACCGGCCTTGCGGTGGGACCGCGGTGGCCCATCGGCGCCGATTCCGAAGGTTCGAACTGGAATGTGCGACCATACCGGGTCTAGTTCACCTTTCAGAGGGGCATTGAGGATTAACTCACTCTGCGGTCAAAGCGAAGATCCCGTTGAGCCCGCGGCTCTAGTGACCTATCCGGCGATGTCATACAGTCCGCGACAGGAGAAGCTCGACCGCGACAGCGCGCTGTGGCAGAGGTTGGCAGAGCAGCTGGAGATCGCCGTTTCGTTCACTGCAATGAAGCCCGCATGCACGCTTCAAGCATTCTCTGCTCATACGCAATGTATAGAGATACATTGTAGATGAAAACAGGACTAATGATGAAAGAAGAAAAAAAATGAAACGTTTGCGTTTCCTAACTTAGTACAGTAACGGGCACGTGACCGCCCTTCTGCGCTTCTGCTTCAACCCACATACAACGTAACATTCATCTCTATAGCTGACACGTTGTCATGCCCAAGGCATTTGGAATCTACGCTTCGGTCAGGCCGGGGGGATACACTAGCGACAGCCTGTTCATTAGCTGCATTCCAGGAATAAGTGATACCGTTCTCTCCGTGCCCGGCGCCACTATGCGGTACTAACCCCATTGCCTCGGACTCCGACGTGACAGGACATCTAGCAGCCGTATCCGAGTCAGAGATCTGATTCCGCAACATATTGTTGATTAGGATAAAACGGGCACGCTAGCCGAGGCGCTGCTGTTGACAAGCACAGCATCATCCCCGACATATATGTAACACGGGGCACGCCCATTCCATGCCTGTTACCGACTCATTCAAGGCTCTCCATGGACGTCGAGGCGAGTGCTGGTCATACCTTGAGATGCATTGCATCATGGCTTAACCTATCGCCGGTAGCAGGGCCGTGCAACTCCAAATCCGACTTTAAGGTTGGAGTGGGAGGACCTCACCTTCACCATCAAGTCCAAGGGCAAAAACGAGAGCATTACCATTCTCGACCATGTCTCTGGAAGCATATCGAGCGGAGAGATGCTCGCCGTCATGGGCCCGTCAGGCGCGGGCAAGTCGACCTTTCTGGACGTCCTGAGCATGCGCACATCATCACGATTCGGGACTTCGTCCAGGCTGGGTGCCCGTGGGGTGATCACTCTCAACGGTTCCTCAGAGTTTTCTATGCGCGACGTCTCCTCTTATGTTGAGCAGGATGATGCCCTGCTCGGTGTCTTAACCGTTCGCGAGACATTGGCATTCTCTGCGAAGCTGAGCTTCGTGCCTGGCACCCCCGCAGCTGTTATCAGCGAGCGAGTCGAAGAGACTCTCGAGGCATTGGGTTTGAGCCGCGTTGCCGACAACAGGATCGGGACACCCATTCAAAGGGGCATCAGTGGAGGCCAGAAGCGCCGAGTCACTATCGGCACCAGTCTCGTTGCCCGACCCAGGATCCTATTCTTGGATGAGCCGACAAGGTCAGCGCCTTTGCATGGATCCGACAGAGAGGAACTCACCAGTAGATGCACACAGTGGATTAGACAGTGCTACCAGCAAAGAGGTCGTATCCTCCATCAAACGACTGGCTAAAGCATCGAACATCATGGTTATCGCTACTATACATCAACCCTCATGGCAGACCTTCTCTCTCTTCGACCATGCCCTGCTTTTAGCTCGGGGTCGTGTTGCCTACTCCGGTCCTGTGTCTGATATGGCTACGTACTTCGAGTCCCTGGGCTATCCTACCTCCCAACATGCGAATCCGGCGGATACTGCCATCGACGCCATCAGCACCGACTTCCTGGATCAAAGCACAGATGCGGAGCAGCATGTCGCTTGGCTCTCCGAACGATGGTCCAAGAATAGTGCGGGCAGCGCTCGCCCCAGCCTTTCAGAGAAGACAGTGACCGAGCTTCGATTGTACGACGATTTGCACGTGTTGAAGCATACCTTGATCAAGCCTTCCGCGTTCTTCCTCTCCATGCGTCACGAGCTGCGCACGATTGGACTATTATGCCAACGCAACACCCTCAACTACTCCCGTAACCTCCTCGCTTACGGTGTGCGGCTAGGCATGTACGTCGGTATGGGCGTTCTCCTAGGCACTGTTTGGGCGAACAATGCCCGGTCGCACGACGCAGCCAAGATCCAAGACCGACTCAGCGTGCATTTCTTTAGCGTCGCGTTTCTAGGATTCATGAGTGTGGCCGGAATACCAGCCTTCCTTGAAGAGCGCGGCGTTTTCCTCCGCGAGCGACACAATGCACTTTACGGTCCCGGCGCGTATTCAGTCGCCATCTCGATTACGAGCGTCCCCTTCCTGTTCGTATGCTGCACGGTATTCAGCGTGATTGCGTATTGGAGCATAGGGCTGCACGTGGGCGCAGGGCACTTCTTCAGGTTCCTTGCGTATCTCTTCCTCGCGGTCTATGCGGCGGAAGGGCAGAGTCTCCTGGTTGCCGCTTTCGCGCCGATATTCGTCGCCGCGCTCGCTTTGGCGAGCTTCATTAACGGGTATGCACCTTCGTTCTCAGCTCGGTCATGTAAACTGACAACCGCATCCAGCTTCTGGATGTGCAATCAAGGTTTCTTCATTCGAGCCAGCAACCTTCCTCGCTTCTGGTATTATTGGGCTCACTGGATTGACTACGAAACATATGCATTCGACCTACTGGTCTGGAACGATATGCATGATCTTACGTGGACCTCGCCCTGCTCCGGCTCAGGTTGCATCTCTCAAGAAACTACAGGAAGACAGCTCATCGATGAGCTCGGCTTCGGAGGAATGAATGTAGGACTCTATGTTGGCATACTGCTAATCATCAACGTTGTATATCGTTTGTTGTTTTACCTAGCTTTGGTATGGAAGCGCAAATAACTAAGGCTTCGACTCGGCTTCCGAAACATGTTATGCACCATATTAGGGATAGTATTAGTGTAGAATAAACCAATTAATCCCTAGGATATTGCATGGCTTGTCGACGGAGGTATCGGAGAGGATATGGAGTACAGCCACTCGCCTCCACCCCTTCTGCTTCGCCGTGAAAAAAGGGCGATGATTGACTCCAGGCACCACCGGACAATCTACTCCGGCATCAATCTGTCGACAACACGTTTATCTACCTGGAGCCCCTTGCAGCATGGTCCATTATACCTCGCCCTTCCAGTCTGATTGTCTCCTTGTTTCCAGCAATGGCTGACAAGGATCAAGCATCCGTGCACCGACGACGAAATCCGTCCCCTACGCATTCAGCGGACGAGTGGATCTCCACGGCTCGGTCACTGCTCAGTAATCGCCGAAGACTTGCCTCTCTGGGCTGCTTGCTCTGTCTTCTGTCCCTAGCGTCGCTCTTAATTCTGTCCTCGTCCGTGCGGATTCAGGATGCCCAGCACGTGGACAATACGTGCAAACCGATGGAGCCAGTGAAAGAGCAGCTTCTCGTGCTGGGACCACCAACGACGCGATTCAGGGACAATATTCGAAATGATACGAAGTACATCACCTCGTGGATTTCTGCGGGTTGGACGAACGACGTGTAAGTTGTTTTGACGTCTCGCCATATCGTACACAATCTCATATTCTGACGGACAGGATGACATATGTCAGTAGATCGTCTGCAGCGAGTCAACTTTGTAACTCAACTTGCTGTAGGGTAACCTCATCTACCTCGGCATGATCACAAACCGCGTGCCTGTCATTCCACCTTTCACTTCTTCCGGCCACATAGGCTTCGCTCAACCTGTACCTTTCGGAGATATATTCGACATTCTTCGACTGCGTAAGGCTGTCGGACCTATCTTGGAATGGCGGGATATCAAAGACCCGGAGAGCGAGGAAATAGAGGACATCGGCTGCTGGAACATATGGGAAGCCGTCCAGTACGAACATAAAAACCCCAGGCATAGTCACGTCCCTACTTGGTTGAACCTAGGTCAACCTTCCTCCGCAATCTCATTGATACGTTGCTTAATCATATTCCCGTAGACATATCTTACACTCGTGCTCCGGATTGGGTTAAGCTTCTACCAGGCTTTGGGCCCGATCAGCACAGCACGTTCTGGTCTCTTGCCCCCCTCGCTTACCCGGAGGCGCGAAATGCGAGCCTCGGTAACATCCTACCCTCGCCGATACACAAGGCCAAGCTAGACCCGGACGAACATATGCTTTGCTACGACTTTTTATACTACGTAACACTCAACAAAGTAGGCGTGATGAACTCATTCGCTACGATGCGTTCGCTGATTCTGTGCTCAAGCCATGGGAATGGGACACAGACTATGCTCCGATGTGGCGAGAGGTCGTCAAGCACTTCCGCTGGACATCGAAAATGGAAGATCTAGCAAGGACTTCCCTTCGCGCTACCTTTGGGCTCCCCGAACAGGAAACCATCCCTCCGGTCAGCTACATTCGGAGCCTCGATTGTGAATCCCGCGTTTTGACCCGACCGGATAGTTTATCTCCGTCCATGTGCGGCACAATGATTTCTTGGATTGGTGCGGTGATGTCCCCCGCGAAGAGTGCTTCGCGTCTCTGCCGGTCGTCGCACGTCGCGTTGAAGAAGTGCGAACAGAGCTCCGCGAGCGCAAGGGGTTGGCTGTCGACACAGTGGTGATGACTAGCGATGAGAAAGATCCGGAATGGTGGCAGGATGTTAAGAAGCTTGGCTGGGTGCCGATTGATCACGCAGCATTGCGAACGGTGGATATGCATGGGAAATGGTGCGTGAATACTCGACCATATACCGAGATGAACTTGGACTCAACATTTCCTAGGTATCCCATATTGATCGATGCGGTAATACAGAGCATGGGCGCGGGATTTGTTGGAACTGACCGCAGCACTAGTGAGTACCTCCTTAGAGCGTCATCGAAGGTGGTGTTATAATGATTATAGTGAGCATGCTAGCTCGCAGACGTGTACAGGATTGGCACAATGGAGCTGTACGCGATGTCAAGTGGGGCTATCTAGATGCAGACGCCCACTGAGCACTCCGGTATATCTTTCATAATGAAGGCGCATTTTCTCCCTCGTAAACGTTGTTGCGATCGCATGTCTTTGCAGGAAGAGCAAGGCATCAGAACTATCGCTGACTTCCCTCATAGAATTTCTTGAGGCTGGATCGAGAAGTGGAAGGGTCGGGAGAGGGAATCTCCATGGGTCATACCGTTGTGAAATGCGTACCACGAATACAGCTTAAATAGCATCGGAATCGGCTGTACATGACACTGCTGACTAGCGGGACAAAGTTCGCACGAGTACAGCCATGTAGCGCTAGCGGTGTCAAATCAGCGAGACATCGGATCTTTGTGCAGTAACTCAGTAGGATCTATACTTGCACGCGGTGTATTGCATGATTCGATATATTATGTCCGAAATGCGTATTATACGAGAAAGGAGCAGATGCATCCTGAAAAAGAGCTTGTACGTGCCGGTCCTTGATTACTACCCCGCCCGATCCCTTCCAATGGCTGTCTTTCTTCGCCTTTCGCGCGGATCCCTTTGTCTCGTGTTCGTCTTAACCAAGAGGCAGGGCTGAGGGCCACTAGTCCTTCATGGACTGCGTTCGTTGCCGCTACAGTCTCAGAAAGCGGCTCAAGCTTCGTGGTCGATATAAGGAACTAGCAAAACTAGGCCCAGCCCCGCGCGGCCCCGCGTCCACCACCGTGGCCTCGTTCCTGCTCTATCACGAATAGAGCGTCTCGAAGGGTGATGAGCCTTCGGGGGTCGTCCTCAGTAGCTGCAGCTGGCGCCTGCTTCTGCGAGCCGATGTAGGGCCGCACCCATCCGCCGGATGCCGAGCTGGGTGCAGCGGCAGAGGACGTAGCCACTGGCGCCGGCGCAGACGCAGACGCGCCAGAAGGCGTTGCCTTCTTGGGCGGTGTGGGGGCGTTGGCGTTGCCTGCTGTCATCCACGCGTACTTGTTAGTGCTCAAGCCCGCCGCATGGCTCGCCGCCGCGTTGGACATCTTCTTTCGTACATCTTCCGACATGTTGCGAGCGGTCACCCCGGGTCCTTCCTTCTTCTTCTTCTTCTTCGGCTGCCCATCCTCGTCTAGCCCATCGCCCATGCCCGTCGTCTGTGCGGCAAGCGCGGCGGCCTGCGACGCCGCCATGTCCTCGCGCTCCTTGCGCTCGCGACGAACCCTCTGCTCCTCCTCGCGCTCGACCTTCTCGAGAGCCGCGAGCTGCTTCTGCACGTCGCTCCGAATGACGATGCTCCACATCGGGCTGTTGTCGGGATATAGCGATGCGGGGCGATCGAATTGCGCATCTGTCCGGTGTGCGGACGCAGCAATCATGGCCGTAATCAAGTCCTGCAATCGAGCGCGCACGGCCAGTGCGATGTAGTTGACTGAATCCTCCGGGATCTTGGTGACTTTGTGCTGCGAGCCGATGGACCGCATGGTGGATCCTATGAAGTGAACACTGAAATTCGGGGTGGGAGGTTGCTTGCGTGTCCGATCCTCCCATGCCCGGTAAGGCTGATGCTGATCATAGGGGCGATGAAGCGATTCTTCTTCAGCCTGGTGAAAGATGTTGGTTCAGACGGCCTTGCATGAAGCCTGCAGCATTGGGCGTACCCTGAGATCTACACCTCCGCTGGCAAGGGCGTCGTTCAGCGTAGCAACGTCAGCAGTATCGAGGGAGCTAGTCGGAGCATTCTGTCGCAGCGCAGGAGCCGGAACTGGGGTCTGTGGATTTGGTATTGGGTATTGATGTTGATAATTGGTATTATACGATGTCGCAGGGTAATGGGTGTACTGTTGATAATAGGTAGTTCTGGAAACCGTCCATCAGCACATCTCAGCGCTTGTAGATGAATGTTCCCTCACGCAGGTTGCGGTTGAGACTGCTGTTGCAGGGCAGGGTCTATGGGTATCTCTACGGGCTATCAATCGCATGGTATCCAATACAGACCCATCGCAGCGCTTACGACTACCCCATGTGTTGGTAGCAGGAAATTGTGCCGGTGTCACAGGAGCAGGCGTAGGCGTGGCTCTGTCTTCGACTTTCATCTTTGGTCCCGCTGGTGCCTTTGTTTGCTGTTGGGTTATTCTTGCGCGTGATCGACAGAAGTAACGATTCTTCTTGTACGATTGCGGATGGTTTAGGAGTAGATACCGGGGTTGAAGCTAGTCACAGGTTGTTTATGAGCACGCGGTTATGAGCGTACGGACGAACGCGTTGTGGTGGCGTTCGCACCTTGGCTTCTCGCAGTCTATAGTTCACGGCCATGTCTCAAGCAATAGGCAATGTACTCATTCCGGAACTGTTCCACGTCGTTCTGCTCCCCTAACTTGCACCTAGACGGCCCTGGCATACGCGCGAGTGTGGCACCATGCGGACGCGACTGACCGCGTCCTCGGAAAATTCGCTATTCGCATAGCGCACGTCCTCATGGGCAAGCATAAACCTATATATGATCCCGGAGGTGCGTCGCAGCGTATGCATCGGGTCGGAAAGCTCGGATAACTCATGGTTCGTTTTCAGTTGACTGTGGAGACTACGTGGTCGTGACAAACGCGAAGAAGATCAAGGTGTCGGGGCTCAAGGCAGAGCAGAAGGTGTATCGTCACCACACGATGCATCCTGGAGGGTTGAAGGAGATACCGTACAAGGCTATGATGGACAAGAAGCCGGATGAGGTGCGCATATCCGGCCGCGGCACTGGGAAAATGCCCGTCCGTCACCGTTGCCTAATCATCTCCAATTTCCAAGATCATCCGCCGTGCAGTAGCTGGTATGCTTCCGAAGAACAAGCTCCGTGACCGTAGACTGGAACGACTACGGATATTCTCAGACGAGGACATGGGCCCGTTCAAGGCGAACATTATCAAGCGATGGGAGGACGGCACATTACCCGCACGCCAAACAACCCAGACTGCCTCCGCACCATCGAGTACTACGTTGCCCACCGCATGAAGCATGCTTTAGACTCTACGACCACACTTAATCCTATTATTTTCGCTCTGTGATGGGCTGTCTGACCTCATGATAGCTTGAGTGCGAACCCAAGCCAATGGCACGTCCCTGAATATCTTGAGCTGCATCACGACCAGTATGGTGCGGCTGCCAGACTTCAGCCTAAACGGCATTGCACGAATCTTTACCCTATATGCGATGAATAGTTACTATATCATGTGTGACAAAACATGTAAAGCAAGACCTCCGTGCGCAGGAGATGAACTACAACTACAGGACGACGCTACAAACCAGTAGTAGTAATGGGAAGCAACAACAAGGACGAATGAAATGACCAAGTACCGAGTGGATCGAATACGAATTAGCAGGATCCTCGTAGTGTAGGCGTAAGTGAGCGTATATTTCCCGGTACGGTCCGTGGAAGGCGCCGGCTCTCGTGTTCATGGGCCAATATGCGTTTAGCGGACGAAGAAGTCCACGAGAGCCGTGCCGACTTGGTCGGGATGAGTCAATGTTATGTCGTGAGGGCCACCTTCGATCGTCACCAATTTGGCCTGAGGTACCATGCCTTGTACGTCGACCGCATGGTGAAAGGGCACAACTGTGTCCGCCGTACCCTACCCGACGCAACAACGTCAATGGGAAAAGCGAGTAGCTGTCGTCACGTCGGATAAACGTACCCAAACCAGTAGCACATCCTTGCCGCTCTTCCCCAGAGCTTCGTAAGACGCACGTTGACCACGGACCGGACCCTCTCTGAGAGACGATGCAATGGCAGCATTGTAGCCTGGAAGAAGAGCGCTCTGAATGCGAACGAGCTGCGCGGAAGACTCAGTACGTGAAGAGATACAAGATGGCGGTCAACTCACCTCTGCAATGTCAGCTTTCTGCTCCTTAGCGGCAACGTCTGCACGCGATGATGCCAGGCGATGGAGATAGTACTAGAACAGAAGCACGGTCACTACCATCGCGACAAGGTATAAAGGCTATTACGCACGCGGATGGGAGGGCTGTTTGTGACGGTTTGCAGGAGGGGGGCGCTCATGAATCTCATGGTCCTCGGGATCTCGCTCGCCTCGAGAAGACCAGCTGGACATACTAGTGCTACCTGAACAACAGGTTAGACGACGGTCAATGAATTCCGGATGTCTGGAAGTCAACCTTCTCGTCAATCAGGGCTGGGAAATATGCAGCGAAGGCGGCAGCAATGCCACCGCCCATAGACACGCCAGCTATATTAGCCTTCTGCCAGCCTGCATGATCAAAAGCGTTCAGCCAGTGGTGCGCATTCAAGCAGGCGCTCGGACGCACCGATATGTTGCATGAGCAAAGCGAGCTGTGTGGCGTACAATGCTGCTGTGTACGATGTTTCGGTCGCGTCTGGCGCGGAGCTGTAACCGCGACCGAGGAGATCTAGGTAAAAGATTCGAGTGTCATCAAGCGTCAGCCAGGCTCATGGATGAACAAGAACAGCGCGTGGACGTTGTAACACGTTGCCAATCGGCTTAAACGGAATGCAAGTCTCCTGGGAGTCTCTTGCACCGAGGGATGCAATCAGGATAAGAAATGGACGAACCATATACGAGCACACGGAATCCTTTCTTCACCAGGTACGGTGCAACGTCTTTCCAGATAATCGCGGGAACAGATAGTCCATGTATAAGTACGATCTATATACGTCACGATGAGGACGTGTGCATCATATGAAAGTGCAGCCAACCTTCTTGCCCTTTTCGGGACCAAGAAGCCAATATCGTACCTATCACGCGTAGCGCGAGCGGGGTTCAGCCCCTGCGGATAGTCGCGAAGGCAAAGACCTGAGTACGAACCCGGCCAAACGGACCGTTGAACCAGCCTCCGCCGGTCCAGTAGTCCTCTCCGTATATTTGCAGAGCGCGATCGCGGACCGGACCTGCGGGTAACGCGTCGATGCCAGGATAGATGCGCAATCCGGACTGGGTGGGTGGATGGGGGAACGAGATGTGACTGAGGGCGAAGAGGGCGGGAATGGCGAGCACGGAGAAGAGGAGGGCGGTCGGGAAGTTGGGGTGCATGGTGGGCAGGGGGAGAGCCAACATAGGGAAGCAGTCCGGTGGCACGATTGCTGGGACGACGTTCGTGTAGCGGCGTGTCCGAGCGCGTCGCCATTTGAGGTCATGCCCACGTGCCCGGCACGGCAATCCCCGCGTTGGCGTGACGTAATCCGGTGCCGTTCCCTTTGAGCAGCTGCACAGACACTCGCGTTCGCAGCCCGAGCAAACTCGACCAACATGCCCAAACTCAGGCTGAAGCGCACTCCTGCCGAGGAGCGCGAGCGTGAACTGCGCAAAGCTCGCAAGGCAGCCAAGAAAGCCGCTCGCCCGCGCGCTGCCACTTCAAATCATTCCGGCGATGAGGGGCCGTACTGGGACTCCCAAGACGAAGCTGAGCGTGCATCTCGTCATGGCGCGCGCAAACGACGACGGACAGAGAGTCCCTCGCCCCGTGCGCGCCGACCCTCACTGAGCGACGACGATGATGGGTACGGGCCCCAACCTGCGCGCCTCAGCGCAGCTGACTACGAATCTATCCTGCGTGAGCTGGAGGAAGAACGTTTTCGAGAGAAGCTGCTCGACGCAGCGGAGGACGAGGGCTACGGCTATGGCAACAGCCGGCTGGACGAGCTCGAAGCGCGTCTCAACTCGTATCAGCACCTCCCGCGAAGATGGCAGTCACCTCCGTCGAGGATGGGTGTGGGCGCGGACGACTCGCGGTACGATCCGAACCAAATGGACGACGAAGAGTATGCGGAGTGGGTGCGCGCTGGAATGTGGCGGAGGAAACATGGTGCGGAGTACGAGGCAGAACAGGAGCGACTGCGCGCGCAGGAGGAGAGGAGAAGAAAGGAAGACGAGCTCAGAATCGAGACGAAGAGGCTGATGAGGCGAGAACGCGAGGAACGGCGGAAACGAAAGGCGTTGAAGAACCTGCGGCGGTGGGAGGAGTACGAGGATGCGTGGAGGGAAATATCAGAAGCCGATGGCAAGGACGGAACCATGGCGTTCGCAGACGTGCCTTGGCCTATCGGGACCAAAGGAGAGACGGTCTCGGCGGAGGACCTCACACCGGATAACATCTCGGTCTTCCTCTTCTCGAAGCTCAGCGTCGATCAGACGGTAGACGATATCGCGAAGCAAAAGAAGGATACGATTCGCGCAACCCTTCTCCGGTTCCATCCCGACAAATTTGAAGGCCGGGTAATGCGCAGGGTGAAAGAAGAAGATAAAGATGCCGTGAAGGAAGCCGTCGGACGCGTTGCACGGGCTCTCAACGCTCTCATGGGCAACAGCGGGACCTGATTGCGGGCCAAGCTGCTAATGGGAAGGTTACATTTTGTGATGCCGCGTGCATATTCAGCTGGCTCCGGCCCCTCTCCACCACCTAACGACACCATCTTCACCGCCGCTGACGAAGGCGCCAGCTGAAGCAGCGGCCGACACCTTCGATCTCCAGCAGACGCTCCACACTTCTCCGTTTTCTTGGATTGTCGACACTGCTGCACGAGCACCGATATCCCACACTTTGATGGATTTGTCGGCCGAACTGCAAGAAGGGATATCAGAGACGCGTAAGGCACACAACAGGCCGATGATCATACCCAGAGACAGCGAGTCGGGCGTCGGGCGATATATCGGTACTGAGCACCCATGACGAATGTCCTGTTAACGTCGCCACAGCACCGGACGTTTTCCCTGATGCACTAGACACGCGAACGTCGTGGAGCGTCAGACGTTTGTCTTCCGATGCGGAGAGTAGGAGCTATCGTTAGTGTTAATCGTATACCCCTGCGCAGATCAATCCTGTTAATGCCGCATACTTGTGAATCGTGCGACCACGCCAAAACACGGACGGCCATCGCGTGCGAAGTATACGTCGCCTTCAGTGTTTGGGATTCAATGTCGAAAACGTAGATTTGCCCGGTTTCGGTGGAGAGCGCTACACGGGACCCGTCGGGACTCTTGGGTCCGAAGGAGGAGCATTAGATGGCCGACAATGTGCAGAGTAACGTATAGAACAGCACACACGTGGACGCAGTACATGCCAAACTTCATTCGCCCACTGGTGAGTGTCGCTTGGCGTTGTCCGAACGATGAAGGATCCGCGGAGTGTATAGTGACATTCCCCGAGCCACCGGTAGACGCGTACGTTCCGCCCTTCGGGTTGAGGGAAACGGACCATGCTGCCGCGGGTGTATTCTTCCATCACTATCAAGACTGCCTCCGTTCGGCAATTCGTACGGTGGATGGACGTACATGGTTCAGATGGTTCTTCTCCGCTACGAACGTAGCTTTCGTGCCTCCCCACCACCTCTCCACTGGGGAGGTCCCACAAGCATGTCAGACCCTCGAGACTGTTGTATAGCACCTGTTCGCCACTTGGCGCCACCGACAAAGAGACAAGGCCAAGCGCATGCGGGGACTGACTGCGCGATATCTGGCCGGATTGCGAGTCCCACTGGCGAACCGTACCGTCCGCAGATATCGTGACCGCGGAATCGTCTGGTAACCATCGCACTCCCCAGATAGAGTCGCCGTGAGCTGTGAAGTATGTATCAGGACCCTGCCTGAATACGAACACGCAGACTTTTGGCGCACCCTCCGTCCCATCGCGTATATGAAGGAAGGGAATGCTCTGATGCTGGTTTCAACCAACGAAATATATGCATGATATAGACGCAACGCGACGAACCATCGTAGGTTATTTCTCGTGGTGACAAGTTATGTACCGAGCAAGACACAAGTGACGGTGGGAAGGGAGCTACGGCGACTATGTATAGTTGGCGCGGAGATACTTACGCCCAGCACTTCATCTCATCTCGAATCTACAGCTAGGCATCTCCAGTTGAACACATGCCCGCCACCACACGTATCCTGAACGCCAATGGCCTCCTTACCCTAAGGGGATAACTGCTTCATGCAGCAGTACGCGAAGGCTCGCTGAGCGAATGGGATAAGAGCCGGGAGAATTAATCATCGTATGCTAGGACCGATATCGAGCCCTGAACCAACCTGCGAGTTGGGGGCGTCTACACAAAATTCCTTATCCCATACTATCAATGAGGCAATGTTTGCAGGTATGCCCGTAGTTTTTCGAGGGCTCGATATCGGTGCGATATCTTGTTCTTGTCCTCCGATTTCATCTCCGCGTAGCTGAGATACATAAGTTCGCGGTTCCCTGGCGCTGCACGGCATTGCGTTGGACGTACGTGAGGCCACCACCCTCTTCCGGTTCAAACACGGCATCCCAGCCGAAGGTCGGCAGTCCCCTGGCGGGCACGATCTTGCCATCTGTTTTACCCTCGAAGAGAACCGGCTCACTTCCTGTTGGAGATCATTGATCAGATAGCACAGAAACATCGACATGCCAACTGGCCTGGTCCGGCGCAGTATGCGAAGGTGCATAACGCGTGGGCTGATCTGGTCGGAAACCCTATATTTCTCTCGGGATAAGTGCAGCCTAGAGAAAGGGACGCTTTGTGGGTCCCTCCTACCGTCTAGCAGAGTGTTGAGTCCTTCATGGCCAAGTTCGTTGAGAAAGTACTTGATATATGGGCCCGGCAGTCCATTCAGAGCGGTAAAGCAAAGTGCTGTGTCCTCCGTAATGCAAGGCCCGCCTAGCTATGGTGTGAAGGCGACGCCAGCGTCAGATTTAGGGGCATTTATAATTTGCGCAGGTAGGTAGGTAGGTAGCAACACACCAGCTCCGCTGCGCGTTTGCACTTAGCAAGAGCTACTTCTTGTGTGGTGCCCTGCACTTCCGGAACTGGATGCAGATAGTCAGATCAGTGAGTGTATAGCCGTACGAGAATGCAAGGCGTACGCACTGTCGAGCTCCTTAGAGTCAATTTCAACTGGATCGCCGCCTGAAGAGAGTATCGCTTTGACCTCGCGAAGTTTATTCGCGTTGCCTGTGACGAATACTAGAGCAGATCGCCACCGACCGTTAGTTCATTATTTCCAACCGCTATAAGAAATAGCAGCAACAAACTGAGAGGTTTCTGTTCTGGTGACATCGCGATGTGATAGTTCAGAGGGGTGGAAGCTGGAATACTAATGAGCTCGACGATAAAGGTGTGATGATCTTCAATCCTCCGAATGACTCGAGGTGAGGAACAAATTGCGACTTTTGGCCTACAAAGCATCATCTCGGTCATTCGGATCGCCCTCCGATTCGCGGGTATGACTCTTGAAACTCATACGTATGAAATGCATTCTGACAGCCTAGGCCACGTCCAATGAATCACAATGGTAAGCATACAATCAATTGTCCAATGTGGTATATCGTGAAGAAGTTAATATAAACAATAATGATATCCAATCCGCCAACGCATATGAATTGCTGTAGAACCACAATCATCCTTTGCTTGATGCACGGTGAAAGTCAAGCTTCCTCCTTCCGCCATCCGGATCAACACCGATTTCCAGATGTGGCTCCTGGTCTTCGAATGCTAATCTAGGCTTTGTCCTAGTGGGCGTCGGCGACCCTTCTCGATCTTGCCCGAGAATCCTCTCGCGTTCGCGTTCCCTGTTCTTGCTTGCGCTCGCTGCCTGATCCGCCAGAACGTCGAGAGCGCTCATCTCGCCCCGTGGCTTCAAATCGCCATCGTTACCGTCCTCAATGTCGGTACCGCTGCCATCGTCTTCGGAACGTCGTTTGCGTGATGAAGAGGTGCCAGCCTCTTTCGAAGCATCCTCTTCCCTCCTGGCGCGGTCAATCGCGTTGATCAGAGAATCGAAGGGTGTCGGGGGAGCAGTGCTGCCAGCCGTCTTGGGTCTGGGCGTCTGCGCCGGAAACGGCTGCGTATGTCGCTGTTGCGTCGAAGGAGTTATGTGGTTCTGTATATGAGGAGTCGCAGGGCCTTGACGAATGGTGGAGCTGTTGGGACGAAAAGGTGATGGAGAACCAGGACCATGAGGTGTACGGGGGCTGACAAGGTGGCTATAAGGACTCATGCCGACCATGCCGGGGGTTACTTGCATGGGAATGAACATTAGCGGGGTCTGGCCTTGGCCCGGGGACCTGTTGGAAACCGAGGGTTGAGATGAGGGGGAATGAGAAACGCTACCCGGCGCGGGAACCATGTAGTAGTAAGCTGCATGCGGGGAACTGGTTTGCATGGACAAGCCACCACGCCCGCGTTTCGCCGTCGGAGTGCGCGGAGGCTCTTGTGGTGAGGGTGCCGCGGATCGCATGCCCTGATGTAACACATCCTCGTGCGCTTTGCGTTCCTTTAACGGTCCTCAGATTGACTTCAATGGTCAATACAGCATCACACACCCTTTCCAAGCGCTGATGCTCCCTCTGAACGATTTGCCAAGCGCGTTCGCGACCGATTTTCCGCGCGGCAATGAGGAGGTGCTCGGCGCGGGCATCCGAAAGCAATGTGTTGCCAGCTAGCTTTCTTATCACCCTTTTCTTGTCGCGATGCTTCGCTTCACCTTCCGCCTTGACCTCTTCGCCCTCTTCCGTCTTGACCCGGTCTCCATGATTACGGCCTTTCTTCAGATCCTTGTCCTTTTCCTTGTCGGGAGATCTCTGGCTCACGCCAGGTTCCTCCAACTTTGCCAACGCGTCGCTGAGCATGCCGTTGTCGACCAAGTCATGGAAGTTCATGTTCTCCGTTTGGGCTTTCTTTCCCTTACCACGAGCCTCTTTAGGCGGGCGACGCCGTGCAGGCGTACCACTCATTGTCTCCGCGTTCAAGCTAATAGGTCCGTGTTTTCGCTCCTCCCCTGTCCTATCAGGAACTTCGTGGGTTGTCCGGCTAGAGGGCAGGACTACCTCCGATGCATCATCGCTGTCAGGTTCTATATCCGCGTCTTCGGATTCTGACGTGATCGGGGGAATGTGCACATGGACAGAATCTTTGACTGTACGATTCGGGGTGTTTGTCAGAACGTTCTGTGCACTCGGAGCCGTGCCTTGCTTTCGCTTCCGCTTTACGCCACGCGCACCTGAAGGGATGCCTGCAAAGCACGTCGCATCGTTCTTCAGCAGCGAACGTCGAGATATTGCTCACCGTTCATGTTGCTCCCGTGACCAGGCGGTGGGAGGCCGGGTGCTTCGGATGGGCGAGTGCCTCCTAACAAAAATGGACGTAATTGCTCAAGCTCCTTATGAACGGCACCCAGTTGTCGACCCAATGCATGCACGAGCTGCTTGTACATGGCATTCTGCGACTGGACAGCAGAGAGCGCATGTGTCAGTTCCTGTTGCATAGAAGGTCAATGCTGCTGCGATAGATACAGGTAACCACGGTGGACAGGGAACCAAGAATATGATGAATGACATCAAACGGTTCCAATGCTGGGCTGAAGGGAGGGAAGTGCGCCACGAAGCGAGCGAGTATATGGGACTTGCACTTACCATTTCGCGGTAGCTCATTCCGTTTTCCTGTGATTGTGCTTTATGCCGCTGGAACTGAGCGTGGAGAGCTTCCGTAGAGCGCGCAAATTGTTCTCGTTCAGCCTGGAGAACACAATGGATTAAACGTGGATTAGGGATTGTGAGCACCTGCTAACAGGAGATGGCCGCAGGCAAGCAGGCAATCAAAAGGAATGGAACTCACGTCCCACCTCGCTCGCTCCTCCGCCATCCGCTGGACAAGATATGCTCTCTGTTGTTGAAGTTCTGCAATTGTGGCCGCCTGTCGGACAAGTTGCTCAGACTGAGCAACTTCAGGCTCCAGGGAGTCCGCACGGTCATCAAGCCCGAGCATTGGGGGGCCCATGGAGGGCATGCTTGAATTCATGGGGCGACTGCTAGATCCCTGCACAAATTCGGGCTGGCGTGAGGCCGGTTTCACCTCCAACGGTGGTGGAGTAGTTGTGTGCATGATTTCCTCTATGTCCAGCATTTCCACGGGCGAGTCGGCCATTCTGCAGAGTATATGCAAAAGAATCTGGCCCCAAGCAAAGGGCACAGAAGACGCTGCGGGGAGCTGGAAAGACAGCAAGCCCGCCCAGGGGTGCCAGATCACGACCGTCGGGACGAACCAGTAGAGCTTTCGATGCGATCACGGCCGACGGGAAACTCGAAAATGAGGACGCGCGCCTGATCACGTGCGAGCCGTGCTACCTAGCATTGCACACGTGATCTCAAGCTTGCTTCCAACTTTCAGATCTCAGGACTATAAAATATAGAAGCTGCTGTGACCAGACAACCGTCAAGCTCGAACTTACAGCGAACGAACGAACCGACGCGTAACATGGTCGTGGAAATGCAAATATTTCGAGAGAAGCGCGATGCCGGCGGCGCAGTTTCTTTCAGGACCGACGGGATTCGTCAGCTGTTCAGGACCAAGACCCATCCAACAATTTACACGAGCAGTATTACGTGCGTTCACCTTCGGCAAGCTTATGACACACAGGACATCCCCGATTTATGTTCGCATGGACGACGGCCGCGCTGTACACTTTGTCAGAAGTCATGTAGCTAGAACTCAGCATTGCGCACTCACAACGCGAGTTTACTACTGATCGTTCGTCCGCTAATGCCAATGAGCGTTGATTCCGGGTCTTGCGGTAGATCCTCCAGGCCATGTACACAGCCCGCATGAACGACGTGTCGACAGAGGAACAGTAACGTCAAAGACTGCGGCATACGAACGATAGGCTCGCGACAAATAGGGCATCGCGTTTGCGCTGTCATCATTTGTCAGCACGATCTGGCTAGGGGAAGGAAAGACGCTCACCCGATAGCAAAAAGCCGCTCGTTTGGTCCTTGTGCAGAGTCCTAGACAAGTCCGAGCAATCGCCGTGCATGATGGTCTGGCAGCCCTCCAGCAATGATATTTGCAAGTTGAAATCCTGAAGAATCTTGATGAGAGCACCCTTCAGCCCGGGGATTTCTAATCCGTTCCTTATACGGCGAATAAGCCTGATAGGATCAATTTCAGGCCCAACATTCTCCAGCAAACCACGAATGAAAGCTATAATAACGCGATGTGAGGGGGGACATTCCGCTAGTAGTCCGGCATACTACGTACGAGGTCGTGTTTCAGAGTATCGCAAAAGGTCTTCCCAAAGGTCGTCGTCGTTCTGCTCCTTCGCAAAATCGATGGCCTAGGCACACCAAGGATTAGTGCAGTAGAACCTTGTCACTAAGTATACTACTGACCCGCCGTACATCACCCAGTCGTTCAATTATGAGAGTGAGCGCCTGCCTGTTGTTTCCCATACGACCCAGTAGAAACACCATTTCAGGCACAAGGTCCTTTTCTTGGCAAATTCGATATGCCTGTGTCGAAAATCCGATAAGAACGAGGCGTGAGTTCGTAGTTGTAATACAAACTCACCTGTTCCAAGCTGTAATAGTTACTAGCGCGGAGGAAATCGATCAAACGAGACGGTGCATGCTCGGCACACAGTTTGACCTATGGAAATCACAATTCATCTTGTTCTAGCGAAATGAGAAATGAGACATACCTGTGTGTCTGCAAAATCTGACGCAAGGTGTGGGTCCTTCGCAAAGAGGGAGTCGAGGTACAAGAACAAGAAATAAGGCTGATTTTGCAGCTGCTGTACAACTCGAGCCACCTTGTATCACAGGTAAGACATGGCTCACAACGTAGGAAGCGAGACCTACGGGTATTGAGTGCGTATTGTCCACAAGCAGCTCTACGCTGGTTTTCGGTGTCGCGTCCTCTATTTCCCCGGCAATCCTCCTCTTCTCCATCAACTCCGCGTCGAATTCCATAAGAAGCAAAGCTTGATCCTGCACAGACGTGAAGAGGTTGTGCTCTCGGATAAGATCGAATACGTTGGGTCGGCGCAGGCGCAGGAAGTACGGCAGGGCCTTTCCAGGTTGGCGATTGGCGGTGTACCTGTCGCCACGATGAGATTAGGCAAAGAATCCCAGGATATACAACCCTTACATCTCAGCAAGGCATTCCATAAGTAGCGCGCTCTCTCCTTTGAGAGGCCTCTGTGTTCCCGTAGGCGACGAAGTCAAAGTTCGATCAAGAACAGCGTGTACTGCGACAATAATGGCAGAGATATCGTAGATTGTTCTCGGCCATTTCTTGATCGTCTGCAATAGCGCCTAAAATGCAGGCTTCGACAGAAGATACGTTGGCAAGAATAGGACCACTCACGTCTCGGTCATGGGCTAAGAAATGCCCCAGGATCATTTCATAAACCAGATGGCTAAGTTTCGGTGACTCCGTCGGAACATACGGGATGATCGCCTGCCAATGTTCCCGTGATAAACGATATATGTATGGTGTTGCGCAGTCCATACCTGAAGCTCATGCTTCTGAGCGAAGACAAATATCCAGTCTTCCCATCGTTTGCTATCTTGGCCGCAGACCTTGGGGCACAAATGGGCCGCTTTGCCGAAGTCGCCTGTGAGGGTACGTATCGTGAGTTGATGATTCGTACGAGGTGGAGTTTGTATATTGACCTTCAGAAACCAGATGCTCGATGTAGCGTTGGCCAATTTGTACGACGTTGACGCCGTCGTCGACTGCATCCGCATCGCCTAGTTTCTGAACCTCCTCCAACGCCTCTTCGTATCTTCGCCTTTCCACCAGCCAAGCGATATGATCCCTGCGATCCCTTGGCTTCACAACCACGGCATCCTTCGGACTAACAACTATGTAACATCGGCCCTGACTGTCCGCGTCATCGACTTCGGCGAGGATATAGTCATTACATCCCCATCGTTCGTAGCCGCTCACGGACAGAGCATCTGCGGCCAGTTCTTCTCCTGCACGAGAGACAATACGAAGTTCCGGCCTCTCGGCTGCTCTCCTTGCTTGATTTGCGGTCACTTCGTCGTGGAAGGATGAATCAGGGGGGGTATATGCCAGTAACAAGAAAGACGTGAGCGATGGAGTTGGTAGCTTGCCCATGGGAGGAGGAGCGAGATTGCTGGGAGAAGGTGTGGGATGAGGGACGATGCCGGCGATCATACAATCCATTTGGAATACTGCCGTGATTTCGATGATCAACGGTGCATGACCCGCAGGGTTGGGAGCGGTTGCATTGCGCGGTCGCGCGCGGACTCTAGCCACTTTGATCTGATCCGCCCAGGCAATAAGGAGCGTGGAATCGTCCTGCCAGTGCAACGTGCACTTGAAGAGATCCGCGCGGGGACTGTCTGAAGGTCGGTCTATGTATGTGATCCGCGTTTGACTGGTTGTGTCGTAGACCTTGACCCCTAGATCATTTGCCCATGCGATTAGTCTGCCTTTCCAACGCGCTACCCATACAGGACCTTCTCCGGAGCTGAGCGTGGTCTCCTTGTGTCCAAGCCAACCCTTTTCGTGCAGAACAAGCGCACCCGCCATGCCCCCACAAACGAATGCGCGTGTGCTTCGTTTGTGAAAGTCCGGTTCAAGTGAAACAGTTCGCATAGGACGTTTCATGTCGAAAACATAGGATTCGGTGGAGGCGGGGTTAAGGGTATGGATGACGATCTGTCCTGGTGAATCCAACTTAGCCCGGCTAATCGTGACATCAAAGTGACTGGTACTTACCATCCATGGACGCCGTTGCAACAAACTCTGCAGCACTATCCATAGTTATATCGCATACCGATGCGCCATGCGGTTTGAACGATTTGATCCGCTTGCCCGCCAAGTCTAGGATATGCACGATTCCGGCATGCGTGCCCAGAGCCTGATGACCATGAGTTGAGAATAACGACATACGCATGAGACGCGTACGAGCAGCTTGTTTGCTATTGCAAGTGCAGACGCGGAATCTCTTTGGAGGAGGTCATGTATGGGACCACCGAGGCGCTCATATTTTAGAGCAGGCTCCTCATCTTCATACTCATCTTCGTCATCTTCCTCGTACTCCGCGTCGTCGTCCTCGCTGTGTTCGTCCAAATCCTCATCGTCCGATGGGTGCTGAGTGACACGGGTCTGGTCCCCGCCTGGCGTAGGACCCCCGTTAATACGGTTTAATGTTAGAATATTCCGACGACATTTTGGGCCCTGAAAAGGGCCGTACGTCGGAATAATTGCCGACAAAAGCACGTCTGAGGGCGCCGCAGGCCGGAATGATTTTGACGACATCCGTTCGGAGCGACAAACCAAGGTCGGAATATTTGTCGACAAAAGGATCGAACCATCGAGGGCCCGGAGAGGAACAGCCCAGATATAGCCATTAATTCCCACGATGCCGGAATAGAGCGCGGACGAAATGGGCGCCGCAGGCCCGATGTCGGAATATTTGCCGACAAAAACGTGCCGATGGAAGCAGAAAATTGCCGACAATACGACTCATTTTGGGTCAGCGAATATTCCGACCTTTAACTGTATTAACGGGGGTCCTCCTGGCGTATCGCTGTGTTCTTGCTCGGGTTCCTCCTCGCTGGAACCAGTTTCTGCTTCTCCGTCTGATCCAGAGGGAGACCCGTTTAGGCTGGTACCCATGTGGGCTGGGCTCTGGGTCAGAATCTTCTCTTCGTCCATGGTTGCATTCTGTCCTTGGCTATGGAGCTCTACATTCGCGGACATAAGCTCATTAAGTAGTCCCTAGTTCGAGTCCCCAGCTTCGTGACCAATTCGAAGGAGTAGCTACCAGAATGAGCCAATCGAGAGTCAAGGTGTGGCTGGGCGACTTGCGGCTTCGAACCTCCATCCCACCTCGTCATGTCGAAAGCCAATGATAGTTTCACGTTCACTGTGGGCAAGCTCGGTATGTTAGAAGCCGTACGCAATATTTCTGCATGACGTTCATCGTGTTATACAGATGCGGGCATGGCTGTGGGTTCCCTGGCGACTTCAAGTTGACTGGCATATTCTGATGTGACAATTGGGATAGATTCTGCTCGGCGAGCGGGCCCATTTAATCGAATTTCCATCGCTTCTGCTGCCGCCTGGAACGACCACTGGGTCCATTGTCAACATCGCTGTTCATCAGAACGTTGCTGAGGAAGAACGCCGGGACAGGGAGTTTTGGGAACTACAGAATGACATACTCGAGACATTTGGGACGAAATCACCTGAACCGCCGAAGCTGGAGGTATGCCCCATCATGCGTGCGTTCGCCTTATGCAACGGTCAACCTCATGTGCCACCTTCCTAGCTGCGCAATGTCACCCAAACATCGGTCACTCTTGAATGGCCATCGCTGTCTCTTGCGACGGCCAAGCTCCGGTCACTCGATATATATAAGAACGGAGAGCGACTAGCAACCATTCCTGCACCCCTACAAAACACCTCCACGAAGCTTTCTGGTCTGGAGCTTGATCACGAATACACCTTTCAGCTTGTCCTGCGTACCACCGCTGGCACCTATCCCTCCAATATCGTACGCGTTCGCACCCACACGATGACCGATACCTCCGGTATCTCTGTCTGTTTTGGAAACGTGCAAGACAGCGTGTTACTCGAGAATGCGAAGCTGGCATTGAGGGAGATGCGAGCAAAATGGAGCGACAAGATACAAATTGACACCACGCACTTCGTGTGTACGACGCCGGCAGCAACACCGTCAGGCTCGCAGGCAAGCGGTAGCATGAGTGGCGCACCGGGTGTGGAGTATCAGCGTGCTCTGCAGCTGAGTATACCTGTTGTGCAGCCTCAATGGATCTTGGCGTGTCACGCCGACCGAAGGTAGAGTTCTTTCATCTCCCTATCATGTCAGTTGTTGATATGCAAATTAGAATGGTACCCATAGCGCAATATTACCTTGGTGTAACGCCTTCTGCTCCTATCAACTCTGCCCCTTTCACTCGTCCTCAGTCCATGTCTCAGGTCTCACTCCAACGCGCCGTATCGCCCTCGTCGCCAGGTGTTAAGAATCGGGCATCTATGCCACCCATGTCTCGCGCTGCCTCCTCCCAACAAGAATTCAGCGAGCCAATGTCCCCGACGAGCGCCGAGACGCAGGCGAGGGCTTCCAAGCCTGCGATAGAGCCGACCCCGGAAGAAGAAGAGGAGGAGGAGGAGGAGGAGGACGGCGAACATGAAACCGCATCAAGAACATCTAGCCAGGCGAGAGGGCGGACCGGTACGATGAACAAGCAATTCCGGTTCCCGTCTCCAGGGCCTTCTTGGGCGACACCCCCTGTCCCCCCTCTCCCGTCAACACACTCCGAACTATCCTCCGAAGAGACTCAAGCCACGTCTTCGAAGCCTGCAGAATCGGACAAGGACGTCGCTTCGGGTGTCCTCACGCCCACACAGGTTGAAGTCCCACCACCCCCTCCCGTCGAGAAGGAACGGAGCACCGGTGCGCTCACGGATGAAGGTGATGACGACGTGGGCGCCACCGAGGAGATACCGTTGTAGTTTTTCACTGGTACTTATCTCCGTTGGACGATATGCGGTGCGTGTCATTAAATTGTGCTGTTCAAATGCACTAGGCTTGGTCTACATCAATACATGTCCACGCTCCAGGCTCGTCTACCTACTTATGTCAGTTCAAGTTCCTGCAACCGACTCAGGCCGGGGAATTTTGGCTGAATGTGCATGTTAACTTATATATTGAGAAAGCAAGTATACCCACGGAATAGTTTAGATTAGGTGCTCAACACCGGCAACCACAGTTCTGGACCTTGAAGCTTGAAGATTCAAAGACCCATCATGATTAGCACCGTTATAAATGACGCCCGTACGGAACGACGCATGGAAGACGCGTGATGGTACATTTCTTCGCTCTTACGCACGTTCTCTTGTTGCGTTAACCCGACTCTCATCAGCTCCTCAGATGTTACGATCTCCTCAGTTTGCATATCAAAAATCGGTTACTCGCGGTTGCATGGTCTACCTGTGACCGCCCTTACGCTGGAAACTGACACCTCTCATGATGAGGATCCGAGGGTACTTATGCCGAAACGATTTCTGCTTACACAGCGTTCTGGCGGTTAAGGCTAGCTCAATAGAGTGTATCTGCAGCACGGCGAAGTGGGGTGGAACTTTTACCATGCACTGCATGTTTTGGCGTGGCTCCCCGCGGACATCTTTGACCACTGCGGAGAACTTTTACCACCTGCAGATACACTCTAATGCTCCGGGCCAACCGCCTGCCAGACCAAACGATCATGTTCCTATCCCCCATATCACCCTAGAATTCACCTCAAGGGTCGGATAGTGGGAAGAACTGTGGCCCACGACGCGCGTGTACGCGCATATTGTGACACATACGCCGCAGCTCAGCAAGATCGCCATTCGAGTACCTCCAGAGAGCCTAGCCTTTTCGCGGGGTAGCGAGAATTATTTCTGCGCCTTGAACGCTCAGAAATGTCACATCCATCATCCAATGTGATGCCCGCTCTAGGGAGACACTGCGCGCTTCGTTGAGGTGATGTGTTCTGCTGCGTAATTACATCGAACAGTGCGTAATCTTGGGACTGCTAGCGCTGTTCAGGAGTCTTCGACGGTGAATGACGCAGTTGATGCGAAAACGTCATTGATATTCCTGACAGCCTGTATCAGCTGAGGTTTCTTATACCAGCAAAATGACGATATACCTAATGTTGACCGCCCAGAACTCATATCCCCTATGTAAAGCACGCGGTCGTTAGCGCAATAGTCACTCTACATCAACAGAATATGCTGTACCCAGAAGCAGGCACAATCGGGAGCGTAACGGTGAGGGATCCAGACGACGGACTTATGTTGTTCGCGATCGCGAATTTGTCGTGCAGTTCATTATTGACGAGTTCTAGAGAGAACGGCCTGGTTGAAAGTACACGGTTTATTCATCAAGGGTTTCGGTTTTTAAAATCCGAAAGCACGTACCGATCACCGTCCTGAGCCGCAAACGTAATTGTCAGGTCTCCTCCAGAGACTACCTGCTGAGCGGGGGTATTCAGGATAAGACCGCGAGCCGTGACAATCAGACCCAGAGCAGTCATTATCGTAAACGCGGTCCACATGTCGCCGTGGGTTGAATGTTGGATGCCGTTACGGTGCGCATAGCGTGTGTATATATACGCACCGGCTCTAGTGGCCCTGCCAGCTTTACTTACCACTGAGTGCTGAGAGAGAATTCAGCGGCGGTGTTTCGTCATAAATCTGAGACGCAGCAGAAAGAAGTGGTGACCACGTCGGTCTGTCATTTACCCTTTCACACCGCAGTGGAGAAGGACGAATGAATGTATTCACAATGATGAATGGTTGTATTCAGAAGGATGAATGGCTGTGTTCACATGGGGCGCGCGATTTCAGCGGTTGGGTGGAATGAGGGAGGGTTTGAAACGGCGACTCGGGGAACAAACGCCATCATGAGGTTACAGCAGATTGCATATCGATAGAGCGTTCAATAAAGTCTGTGGTCGCCACGGATCAGCTCAAGAAGGGTCGGCCAAGCTCGCCGGTGGAGCATCAGGCAATGGAAACAATGAACTGCGCTGAAATACAGCTGAAATACAGCTGAAAATCAGTGCCCATGAGGCATCTGCATTACCGAAGCACGTCGGTTGCAGAGCTTCGTGAGGGACAGGATTTTTCGAGCGCTCTATCGATATGCAACTTGCTGTAGAAGGGGCAACGTAAAGATCGGGAGGTGCCGTGTACTTACTTGCGGCTTCACACTGCGGTCTGTACACCGCTTGACCGCAGTTGGTACTGGATGATAATAATAAAGCTTTCACATTGCCGACAATGTCACCGATGCTCATAAGTAGTCAATTTCGGCCATATGACGTCAGAGAGCGTTGAGTGAAACGTATTTTCTTGCTGGTCAACAACTCTGCGTAGATCCCGTCCTGTATTTGGCAACATGCATTGGAGATAGCTCCAGGCCCGCGTGGGATTTTGTGTATCTCAGCCCAATCGACTTTGGACCAGCACTCCTCAGACAGTTTCAAGCGTTCCCTGCGGTCAGAGAGGGTGAAGGGAGAATCAATACCGTCCTCCTTGCCAGCCCTGGAAAGTTCCGCCAAGTATCGCAGCACCGGAGCGGTATGGAATATGGCGTGAAACGGTGTGCATACCTGGGATACATGATGATATATCAGTTGGCACTGATATACATGGACATCCAGGTGTTGTCCTTACCATCGAGAAGCGATACAGACTTTTGGCATCAAGGAGCCTCAAGATCTGCGTGAGAGTTTCTGTCGGGAACTCGGACAGCTGGACGCACTGAGCACTCGATGAGGACGCGAGCATGACGGATGACTAGCTGGTTTGGAGGATGCGGAATCTGGTTCTGGCTACAGCGATAAGAGTCGGTACTCGACGAAGTCGACGAGTCTGGTAGGACCACCTGAGCTGAGTCCTTCAGTACACGCGTATACGTAACGAGCGCTTGCAAGCGATTCTGGATTATATAAGTCATGAGTCAGTCAGGCTCAGAGTCAGTTTCTTTACTTAGACATTGCTAAACGGCCCCCGTAGCCACGCGATGCCTATGAATTTTGCAATCGGGCGGGACGTGGTAGAATCCGGTCGGTGATGAAGTTCGCGAGCGGAGTCCCCAGGGAAAACGGAGAAGCGGAGCTCATGTCGGAGCTTTAATTTCAAGTACTACTGTAACGGTTGAACTCTATTTTTCCACTACTATCATCAACGAACGCGGAAGAAGACATCCCTTGCTATATCCCAAGTGCGTTGAACATTCTCTTCATCCAGTATGCAGGCTCATATACGGCTCGAAGGATGTCGGACGCTGGAGATGAAATCCAAGTTGACGCTCCCGAGGTCGAGGTCACTGCGACCGAGGCGCCCAAGGGTAAAATGTCCGTCGAAGATGCTCTCCAGGTACGTTTGAGCCAGTAACTTGCGAACTCTACATATCTGAAATCCTCTGCAGCAAGTTCTGAAGAACGCTCTTGTCCACGACGGTCTCGCTCGTGGCCTTCGCGAGGCTGCGAAGGCCCTGGACAAGCGCCAGGCTCACCTCTGCGTTCTCGTCGAGACCTGCACGGAGGCCGAGTACCTCAAGCTCATCGAGGCTCTGTGTGCCGAGCACAAAATCAACCTGATCAAGGTCGGAGACGCCAAGGTCCTCGGCACCTGGGCTGGTCTTTGCAAGATCGACCGCGACGGTAACCCCCGCAAGGTCGTTGGCTGCTCCTGCGTCGTGGTGAAGGACTACGGTGTTGAGAGCGAGGGCCTGCACGTCCTCCTCGACTATTTCAAGAACCGCTGAGTGAGTTTCCTGTTAATGCCGTTCCCAATGATGACCCAAAGACTCCCTCTACCGACTGCTGTGTGAGGATACCAGTCTATCCGGAATCATTATATATCTATCTGATACTCGTCAACTTACGCTTGATGGTTCATGCTGACACCTTCCTCGTTGCAGATACTGATTGGGACGAGCATTGTGGATGTATTGCATACATATGTATCGTGCTTCCGCAATGTACTATTGTTGTATCCGACATGGATGTCCTTTGCCTTATTTCTGCATGACGCCCTGTACACGCAGGCAAGACTAGCAGCACTCGACATCTTTTGCTCTGCAATGGGGCAGCGACTGCCATGTGAAATTTACCCCACGCTTTGTGGTCCCCACGCTGCGTCTGGGGTGCTCTGGTCCATGTCCGATGTAATGGCGTCCCTGAATCCTACACTCTTATTCCGCTCTGTGGTTCGCTGGCGATGCCCGCTCCCTCAAGATCACGCAATGAGAGGGGACTGTCGGTTCCTTCAAGGCCTCTCAACGAGAGGGCCCGGTCGTACATGGAATTCGTGCCCAAGCGGGCCATGACATCGTTCGACAACCTCGTCGCGCTCGCTAACCACCAAGAGCGCTTGCGAGAGGCGCGTAAAGTCATCTGGCGCGACAGAGGCGAGCCGATCGCCCATATTGAAGATATCTACGAGTCCTTTGAGCATGCTGGTCGCGGAGGTTTGAGTGAGTCACGTTCAGTATATCAGTCCTCCCTCCATATTTGCGTTCCCCCGAGTTCTGGCTTGCCGGCGATGGTCTCTCGAACGCGTCTTGAGAGGCACACTCTGTGTCCGCGACGTCACCGCCATACGGTTCTCCTCTCTTTCCTCAACCTAGTCCGCAGCAGCCTGGTACTGACCGGTATGTAGGAGCCGGGGCATTGGCATTCTGCATCAGAGCCGGAGTCAACCTTGTGCTGGTCTTGTTTCGTTCGAGGACAATACCGAGGTATGTATTCGTCACCTCTTCCCAACGTATTGAGGTCGACGGGCTTCTTAGACGATTGCGGTTCGCAATTCTCCGCCATGCCGTATTCGGTCCAGATTCGTTCAGATTCGCGGCTATGTTAGGTATACGCAGAGGATAGCACGGTGGCCTTCCAACTAACGTTCGCAACAGGGTCATTCGTGTACCTTTACAAGTTCCTGTTCAACTCGCTCCCCATCATGTTCCCTCCATCTCAGGAATCATCCTCCGAATCAGCCGTTGACGAAGATGATGACCTCGCCTCCGCGAGCGACACTCGTGCAAGAAGTGCCAACATTGACGTGGATATCATCTCTCCTTACAACAATGCCACGTATCGCGAGCGACGCACTCAGCGATTGTCGCTAAGCGCGAACGCCATGAGAGAATATGGCATGATTCGGAAGCGCACCCGAAGATGGCATTCGGTGGTCGCCGGAGCCATTGCCGGCGGCTTGGCAGTCTTGTTTGAGAAGCGTAACAGGCGATTAACGATTGCACAACAACTATTTGTACGGTGAGTCTCCCCTATTGCCATGTAGCCTGTGCTGTGCTCATGCAATGCTGCGAGCAGAGGATTGCAGGCGGAATATAGCGCATGGGCTCCTCGCTTCGGAGTCAAAGTACCGTATGGCTCAGTACTTGTATTTTCTCTCTGGTGCGTTTGTTCGGTGCGCAGGTCCAACGAGGATGCTCAATGCCATATAGCTGTGGCCAGATCATGTACGGCTGGCTCATGCGTCCGGATACATTACCAAAGTCTTACCAGAATTGGTTTGTACACTTCGTCGGTCATGACGCCGCGCGATCTGACCTTGAGCAGGATCCAGCAGGCCTCTAGAGTCAGTCCTGAGGCTATCAATATCAACCATACGATCGTGCGAGAGCGCCGGTTCGATCTAGACGTGATGAAGAAAGTCATAGATCGCTCGGTACGGATACCATTTTCGTACAGAAACTGCGACTAATCTGTATGGCAGGATATCACCCCATCTAATCGTACCTCCTTGATTGCGAAACTACAAGCCGCTTCCTCGCCCATGAACCCGGTCTTTGGGCCTCCTTATTGCCCATGCGAGGTCGTGCACCCCTGGATCGATAGCTGCCTCCTCGAGCAGCTGAATAGATGGTTTTCCGTCTTCCGCTGGATTCTGCCTATCTACACCGCCCTTCATTTCATCCCCATGCTCCTCTTCAAGCGCAACGTGGTCTTCAAACGGCCCATCCCCATGCTGCTGAGGGCTGCGTTGGGCTCCGCCCGGAGCTCGGCGTTTCTCGGCACGTTCGTGTTGATCTATCAGACCATGCTATGCAGCAAGGCGAACCTACACAAGCTATTCTCCCAAGAGACGTCTATCGGTCTGCCCTGGAAGAACACGCCGCGGTGGGTCCTCGATGCGATCACGCACAGGTCCACGTACTGGATTGGTGGCTTCCTTTGCGGGCTGAGTTTGTTTGTCGAAGAGTCGAGGCGGAGAAGTGAGCTGGCGATGTATGTCTTGCCAAAGGCGATGGAGAGTGCGTGGTTGATGGCGCGGAAGCGCGGTTTGATTTTCAAGACGGGCCAATACGGCGAGGCTTTGGTGATGGCATTTATTATACAGGCTGACGCCCGGTTGCTGATTACCATTCATTTCTCAGTTGACCGCGATTGGTATGGGTATGGTTATGGTACGTCCACTCAGTCATCGCTCTGTTTTGTACGTTCAAACACTGCCTTCTAGGGTATCTATCAGGTTGGTCACTTCGTCCTTTGCATCATTCGCCGTTTGTGACGATCTTGTGCAGAACGATCCACAGCATCTGTCCGGACTCGTTCGACGCATTCTATATCAGTTTGTTGGCCCTAATTAGGCTAATCGGGAATAAACAAGTACCATACGAGAAGATCATGGAGCGATGTTTCAGCGCCCCGCGCCCCCCTCCCCGCCCCGCCTGAAGGGTTTGACATCCGGATCGTGAGCCTGGACGGGATGCGCGGCCGGCGTGCCGAGAGCTGAGACATGCGCGATAGGGTTCGTCGCGACAACTTACAAGTATGCTCGTGCAGTCTGTTGCCCATGCATGGGTTAGGAAAACAGCCATGCTTCCAACGAGCAGTGCTGCTACGTTCATTTGATTTGTACCATACAACCTCCTGAACCAAAGCGCTGGATATCAATGGCCAATAGCAAGGCTCATGGCACGAGAAACACTCCCATTGATAAGTGTCATATCAGGACAAGGCACGAAGAGAGCCGCGTGAAGCCACCATGGCAGGCCTTCAATCTTGTAGCCTGTGCAGGTCCACAAGGGCGGAAGGGAAGTGCGCAGCGCGCGCAGACCCTGCTCCGGAAAAGACAATTTCAGTGACGGGGACTCCTGCTGCATAGCCGACGTCCATCGCATAGAAGTAGCTCAGACAGCCGTAGTTCGGCGCTTTGTTGAAGAAAGGTATGCCTGATGCCAACCTAAAAGAGATGATACAACGAACGTGAGAACAAAGACGAGCAGAAGGTACGATCATCCCACCGGAATCGACCTGGGGCACCCGTATGCCATAGCATGACAGGTTCGGGACGGTCCGTACCCTGGAGCAAGCCGAGCGTATCGGTCCCGTTGAGTGTCAGTTTGTCGACCCAGAGCGTTCCCGAGCGCAGGGAGGTAACCATCTCGCTATCAGGGCTGCTGGTACCTGCTGTGGACCAGCGGCCAACGTATGACTTGCGCGCTTCAACCTCGAGGAGGTCGTCGAAAGCGGGCTGAAAGGCGTCGACGAGCTGTATGGTGAAGTCCTGTGAGTCGGGGTAGTCCCCGGTCATGAGTACGACGACACCATAGCCCGCGCGGGGGTTGATGGTCCACGCGCTGTGGAACGTGTTGAGCTGCCCGACTGGAGTATGCCGCAAACGTTAGGATACGGCTGTGTAGGACCAGGAAGGGACTATGATGCTCACAGCTTTGATACAGTCTTTGCGTCCGTTTCCACTTGTCTTTGCGCAGGAGGGCGATCCAGCTATGTCCGGGCTCTGTGATGCCGTCGTCCCAGGCATATGAGGTAGACAGCCATTGCTGCATATGCGTGCTGGATAGCAGACTATCTGTGGTGGCGGGATCGAGTGACTTCAGGAGGGCACTCGTGGCCTTCGCCATGTCCGCCAACGAACTGACCTGTCCGCCAGCAGGGTTCATGGCGTTACGGAAGTCATAATCCTACCAGAAGCGGAGTAAAGTGCGTAAGTTACCCAGCGCCTCCAAGTCACGAACAACCCCGTACCGCAGCATCGCTGAAAGATGACGGTACCGCGATCCGCTCTCTCTCGAAGACGCTGGTCAGGAAGCCCGAGCCGGACATGTTGAGCACAGAAAACACGTCACGCTGGATAAGCTCCGCATGACTAGGTTTCTGTCCCGACTTCGAGGCCGCCGCAGCGGAGTTCACCATGCCCAGGAAGGCGTACCCGGTGTTGGAGTAGACGGGCAATTTACCCAGGGGCACGCCCGTGGAGTACCGGTTGATGGCTTCGAGAACCTCCTCTTCGGACGGAAAGGGGCGCCCATTCTCGGGAGGAGTGCCAGCGCCTTGCAGTGAATGGGGCCACAAGCTCATGTCTCCAGGGGGCAAATTGGACCCGACGCCTGCCCTGTGCGATGCGAGGTCACGGAGGGTCGGCGAGTAACATCTGCCGGAGGCTGCACATGGAGGAGTGTATTGGGGAATATAGTCAGATATTGGACGATCCCTACGAGATGAAGTTAAACGCGTGCTTCACGTCTGGATAATCGAGTGACTGCGTACCATTCGAGCTTTCCACTCTCCACTAGCAACCACGTCTCGAGAGCTGTAAAGATCTTGGATACGGAAGCGAGTCGGTAGATCGTGTCGCGGTCGACGTGTGCATTCGATGACTCATTCGCTCTTACCACCCCATACGTTCCTTCAAACACGGTCCCACTGGACGTTACGACCGCAACTGCCAGACTGTCCATGTCAGGATGGGCTACGCGTCGAGCCAACTTCTGATCCAGTCGCCGGGCCAGGTGTTTGAAAGCTGGCGTGTCAGACGAAGGAGGATTGCTCAATAGCTCAGGGGGAAGTGAAGAGCTACACCGAGGGGGAGACTCTAGCAGCGATAGGACTCGGGGTGGGCGTCGGTACGACACCCAGATAGCCAAGAAAAAACAAGCCAAACTGCCAGCGGCATAGCGCAGAAGCGTTCGATATGTTTTGTTAGGACTTGAAGGCCTGCTGCAGTGCTGTTCGGCGCCCATGGAGTTGACTGTGGCGAGCTGTAAGACAGTACCGGTGGTTGAAAGACAACGTGGGAGAAACTCTCCCGACGCTCGGTTTATGTGTGCGGGGTTTCGGTGATGCTGTCTACATCTGGCGTGTGGCAATCGTCTTCAATGATGTACTCTGTCCATTCTAGACGACCTTCGTCGCGAAAGGGAAGCGAGGTTATAAAAGTTGGTTGTGGCAATGAGAACACGTGTTCCATGCGCCACATCCTCGAAGAGCTTCGAAGTCCGCGCACATGAAACCGTGAATGGGATATCGCCGACGTCTTTTCTTGCATGAACGATACTTATGGACAACACCCACGGTAAATCAACATCCCTGATGTTGAAATCGTGCAGTTTCAAACCGTTAATCCTGGTTCGGGACTGCCACGAGACTGCCACGAGCCCACGACCAACTTCGATTGTGGGGTGAGGAGTGGCTTGAATCGTGCGACGGGCGGGGATATCGCCGCCATATCTTCGGGCACGGGACGTCGCGAACAAGGGCATCAGAAATTCAAGATGGAAGTGGCCAGCACTGCTACAATACCTTGGACAGCCCCCTTCGGATCACCCATAGAGCGGTAGCTCCTCCTCACTGGTGCTGCCAATTGAACTGACTGCTCTTTTGCCGTCTTTTCAGACCGAAGCTCAGAGGTTTGCCGTCAGTAAACAAGACCTTATGCTAGGTTAATCGTTGTTCAATCTTGACTTGTACAGATGACATCCCTTCCTCGTCTCCGGCGTATGGGAGCCCAGACGTTTGGTGTAGCTGTCGTGGCCCTGCTCACCACGTTGACCACATTTGACCTGGTCTTACGTCTTCGACGGGCACCAACCAGCACGATCTTTGTAGAGCGAACATACAGTAAGTACTACGCTGGTGTTATTATTCATGCAGCCCATCTCCTCACTACCAGCTGGACTCCGACGCCGAATGGGCGTCCATCTTCCCTCGAGGAGGAGGGTTTCTCCAGCTCGGGCCGCACAAACGCACCTTCGGTCTCTCCATGTTCCATCAGTTCGATTCAACGAAAACTTTGAATCCGAACGAGATCCATTCTCAGCTATCTGACAAGGTATCGTGTACAAGGGAGAGGTAGGATGATATACAACGAGGAGTCCCGGTGTCCGTGCCAGCGTTGGAAACAAATCGGTGAATTGCAACAAAACTATCGTTGACGTAGGCGTGTTGGTCGTGCGTGCTCGTAGTATCGCATGACTGAGGCAAGTGGTAAATCTCGGATCACCCGCAAATGGTCGGATATTTGTAGTCTGTCGGGCTCTGTGGGATCCAGCCACCCTTGAGTCCAGCCTGGTATGTCCAATCATCGGCGTTCTCTGCTTTCCATGTCCATTGAATCCACCCGGCACCCTTGGAGTACGTGATAGCCTATTTGCGTGACAAGTGATGTCAGCGTTAAAGCCCTGGCTGAAGGGAAGCGAGGAGTGCGGACCTGTGCTTCCCAATACTGACGGAGCCACGTCTTGTAAGAGGAGCTGAACGAGGACGCGCTGCCGGTCTTCCCGGTGCAGCTCCCAATCTTTGGAGATCCAGTATACGAACCATCGTATCGCGCTATCGAACGATGTCTCCTTCAGTTGGCTATCGCTAATCCACAGGAGAAGAATGCCCTACCTCCAACTCCCTTGCCGTTCAGGTACTTGGCACAGTCGGTCGCGGCCGGCGTCCACTCTCCGACGATGAGCCAGAGCTGAGACTTGGAGAAGCTCGAGAAGGATGAGCCCTTGGCGCAGGCGACGTTAATGTGGTCCGCATTTGATCGGGCGACCTCCTAGGAGATGGCATAAGCAAATGATCGCGACAGGCAGGGGTAGACGACGACTGACGGCATCGGAGAAGATCTGGTACTGATGAGTGTCCAATGCCACGCCTTGGTAATCCGGGGATGGCATGAAGCCATCCCAATAACTGAGGTCCTGGAAAGCATCGTGCAGCAAGACGAGGTTGTTACCCTGTTTAGCCGAGCCGTACGGGAATCTTAACGATAAAATGAGAGCATGTTCGATCGTCACGAGACGAAGAGCTGACCGAATGTTGCCGTAGGAGTCATGCCAGTATTGCTTCAGGACGGTAAGGACGTCATCGCCGTAGAAGCCTGCGGGTCTGAGAAAGCATCAGGACGTGTGGGTGCAACCGGGATTTTCTGAATAGATGACGCACTCGTTCAGTGGAGCAATAGTCGTGACAACGTTAGCTTGATCTTTGAACATATTTGCAAGCTTCTTGATGATTGCCGTCGTGCGGTCTACGTTATCAGAGTTTGTGTGCCATTCGGGGTACGAGATGCGACGCCCGGAGTTGTCGAATCTAAACCACGTCAGAATTACGCCAGAAATTTGCGCGGAGGTCTGGAGCAGAGAACTGACCCGTTCTGACTGCCGGGTGCGCCGTGCAGATCGACTATCAACTTGAGGCCGTGGTTGCCGGCCCAAGTAACGGCTTTGCTTAGGTAGGGGAGTTGACCTTGGATGTAGGGTTCGCCCTCGGAGACGTCCCAAGCCCAGTAACCGATAGGTAGCCGGACATGGTTCAAGCTATCATGATGGTTGGCTGGCTTCCTCGGGATGGAAGGAGAGTATTAAACACACCCAGCTGCTGCGATGTCGGCGAAGTCGCTCTCGGTGATCCATGTTGCCCAATGTGCCTATCGAACAGGTGAGCGTAGGCATGAAAGATGAAGCAATAACGGACCTGCAGCGCAGCAGTAGCCATGGCCTTGCTTTGATACTGGCCGAATGTCCATTCGTCGACGATTCTGCTGTCTCCTGTCGAGTCGAACAGACTGCACAAACTGTTAGGAGATGGACGAGAGCGGACGTGAAATGCGTCACCTTGGGGTTATCCATGGCTGGAAGACAAGATGTGCATATAAGCCAACGGAGTAATGCACGCAAGGAATTGCCGATCATTACCTCAAGTACTAGCCATCCACCTGAAAACAACGGGTCAAACGGCGAGCATGGTCAATACCGAAGGTGTGCTACGTACCCAAGTTGACACCGTAGACCTTGTCGGTCCCATACTTGAAGCCGTTCGAGATAGGAACGTCCGCCAACACGCGGGGAATGAAGAGCGCGCTCAACAGGGTCGCTGCGATGCGACGCATAGAGATGAACATGGCAGCAGAAGTGAACCGACTCGAGAACTGCAACGGACGGGGTCTGGACTGTCAGTGTCAGAGCCTGCCCGTCGGCCATCTTTTATCTTGCGGCGGTGCGAAGCACCCTGGTATGTCGCGTCCAGGACCGATCGCATTGCACGTGTCGCTGCGGTCCGGCGCGCCAGAAGACGTCGCAGAAGTTGTTCGCTTTGCCGCTTGCTCCAATGGTGCCGCCTGATGATGATAGATGAAACGCCTCGCGGCGTCGGCGTACGCTATCACAGGGCCACCCATTCGGGTGACGGTGCCGGAGGAGGCGACGGATAGGATGGAAGATCCGCAGCGAACGCGACCAAGGGCGGCTACAGAACGGCGCGGGGAGCACAACCGAGCGTGACTGGACCGGACGGGTGTCAGATGCAGGATCGGTGTCGACTTCGCGTTTGTGGCGCGCTCTCGGAGATGACGCTGATCCGGTGCGTCTGCCGTCATGTGACTTTTTTCAGCCGTTGTTCTTCGTTTGCAACGGACACGCGCTTACCGCCTCCAAATTCTCATGCAAGCTTCGCCCTGTACGATGGAGCACATCCCCATGTGCTGTCTCACGCTCCTCGAACATGCTGAGATCGGGGACAGCACTAACAGAGATACCGTCGAAAACTCAGAATACGGTACAGTAATAGAGCGCATGGAGAGTGGCACATGTATCAAGCTCATGCCTTCGGGCACGGATCTCCCGTAACGCCGTACATCGCGGGTGCCTCCGGACCTCGCTCCGAACGGCACTCTCATCACATTCTATCGTGGTATGCTCGTGCAAGTTGTTGCAAGCACCAGCTAGAATAGGTGACCCCGTGGTACATTCAGCTCGAGCAGATACACCCGATCTTACAAAGGTTGCAGTGAGATTTCCAAGGTTGAAGACAAGACGATGACATCGGCGAGGTTTGCACCGACTCGTCGCGCTCATCCTAAACCCCCTCGATCCCCAGCTGACCAGCGATGATGAGAGCAGCCTTCTCCCCGATGACCAGAGCCGTGGAGTACGTGTTCTGCAACGGCGTTTGAGTCGTTCGTCTGTCCTATGATAGGAACCACACATACAGATCCGACGTTTCCAGGAGCTATCGAGGCATCTGGAGTCACCCGAAGGTTCCGATCATCAGACTGGCTCGATACCGGAACATGGTTCGACGAGACTACCTGCTACTTTGAGACCTTGTGTTCCGTATACGTTCAGCGCTGGATCCACTACACCACCTTCCTCGCGGGGTTTCATGGCGCAGGTGCCGATCTACAGTTCATGAGCATGGTCAGGCCGGAGCAAAAGTGACGAGTTCCCGCACAGGATGCCAGCATGTGTTGACTATAACACACGAGATGGTTGGAGCGTCAGTATCCATAGCTGATCGGACATGGATGCGCACCGTTTGCTCTATTCCAAGCTTCGATGGCTTTGTCGTCCTCTTCAGTGTACGAAATGTCAGGCGCATCGAACGAAATAGGTTGACAGTCCTCTTGAACTGCTGCTTTGCTCTCCGGAGCGAAATTTGCTTGACTAGGGGGATATTCGCCTCTGAAAGACGGCAGCCGTCTGGCGAACTCCCGAGCCTTCTTGTACAAGAAGTTCAGCAGTTCCATATCATCTGTGCTGAGCTCGGCATCAGCGGGGTCCAGTAATGTGGGATAAGCAAGCGATGACAGCTTACGTGCTACAGTATGCGGGGTCGAAATCGGGAGGCGCTTCCGTATCGTCTTTGGATGTGATGTGAACATATCCATAAGACGAGGGATACCACTTGACCGCACCAACGCCAATGAGCCTTGATGCAGCTCGATGCTCCGAACCTCAGCTACTCACTAAGATATACCCGATAGAAAGATACTTCCTATATGGAGATTCCGCCATTTTGTCGCCTAAGAAGCTGAAAAAAGGCTGTCAATACGAACCATGCGAAACTATTAAAACGATTTGACCTTGAGCCCACACCTAGAAAGTACACCGGCTTGTCCTCGTGAGAAGTGGATAGATAGTACTCCTTCCAACGCTCCCCGAATGCGGGCCCGATCTTTCTCAGTTCGGACGGCGTTGGGCGTAACTTGCTGCCAGCATCTATTGCGCTTTAAGGAGAGGTCGTGTCAATTGACATGTGCTGCGGTGCAAGCCGCGAAGACTCGCTTGTTAGCCATCATGCCAGTCCCATCCTTCTCCCACATCCGTTCCCATTCTACGGGAGCTAGTTGAATAGAAATCGCGCGCAGGCCAGCGACAAGGCTCACTTTCCAGCTCGAGAGGATCACTGCGAACGATTCCATCAAGAGTGTCGCAGTCCTCCGCCGCGTAGTACTGCTGAAAGACCAGTTGATGATCTGCATGAAATCGTTATAAACCGCGGCAACCGTCTACCGAAGAGTTAACGTACCTTGGAAGTTCTCGCCTACTCCCGGTAGGTCGACGAGCTGATCCACGCCCGCCTTGTCGAGCACGTCTTTTCTGCCAATTCCCGAGCGCTCAAGGATCTGCGGAGATCCAAGCGCCCCCGCTGAGACGACGACAAGTTTTCCCGCACGAGCAACTCTTAGGACGTCCCGTTCTTCATTTGGCCGAACGCGAGGATTATAGGAGTATTCTACTCCCACGGCGCGGGTCCCTCTGTGGTCGGTGAGTCACTCTACACGAAGACAAGCGTGTTGAAAGAGCGACGTACTCGAACAGCACGCGCTTTACCGAACATCCCGTCTCGATGACCAGGTTTTGATTGTGTGCTTGATTGTAGAGGAAATGATGAGGAACGTCTGACCGTGTACCCTTATCGGCACTAATCCACCTGTGCGTATTCCAGGTGAGTCAGCCGAATCCGTGCATGCCTTCAGTTGACTCACTTTGCCCATCGCTGTGGATGATGTCTCAGTAGGTACTCATATTATGACGGACCCAGCTCACCCCATATCCATTGACGGCTGCCAAAGGGCTGGTGTCTTGGACGAGCGGAAATTCCTTATCGTAATTCGCGGCGACTTCAAGGAAGTCCTGCCCGATCTTAGTGAATATGCCTCCATAGGAAACCTTCAAAGGCCCTGGATGTAGAAATAAGTCGTCGTGTGGACTGTAATACGAATAACTCGACTCACCTTCGTATCCATGTGCATGCTTGCCTTCTGCAATTTGATACGTCTCGGTCTGGAGCGCTAACGGTCAGAGGCGATATGTGATGATTCTACGACTAATCTAACCTTCTTGAATAAGGGAAGAAGATCCTCGTATCCCCACCCATCGTTCTTGTAAACGGTTTTCCAGTCGTCGTAGTCGGACGGGCTCGCACGCGTGTACATGGTAAAGTTCACGCTGGAGCCTCCTCCAAGGCATGCTCCCACCGGGACTATAGGCCGCCGGCCACCCAGGTGTTCACTCTCGCGACCAACGTAGAACCTCACCGTGCTCGTCGTAGGGGCAAGGTGAGCAAGGTACCGTGCCGGCTGGACATGGAAAGGCTGGTCTTTGGTAGACGGGCCAGTCTCCATAATCAAGATCCTGAGTCTTGGATCTGCGGCAGCCAGACGCCCAGCAATCACGCCAGCTGCGGTACCGCCTATTACAAAGGCATGATGGGTTATTTCGCGATTTATCCGGAGGTTCACGGCAGTCGCTCACCTCCAGCAAAGATCAGGTCATACTCGTCAACACTGTCTTGGGACATTGGCACAAGTCAGTTTCGATTGGAAGATATCGCAACTGTATCCTCAGGAGGCTGTGGTCTGTTCTCGTTCATGCGTTTATATCCTCGTTTTTAGCCTTCTTATGCCATCGGCGAATCGAGCTAGTCTGCGATACCGTGAACACTGGTGGCTCGGAATAGAGCACGGAACGATCCAATCACCTGTGCTCGGCGGGTTGACCGGAGCTTGTGATGGATAGACAAGACCCCGGCCTATACTACATTAGAGCCAACATGGGAATGAAGTTTCGACATGGACTTCTATGGCTGAGGTGCAAGACGGCATTTGCGATGGTTGCCCACGAGAACAGTCGGTGACATGAGAGATCCGGCCATTGACTTGTCCACAGAGTTTAATGTTCAACGCATGGGGATAGCTAGTGATAACGCCACATCGAGCGATACGGCAAGATGTAGCAGTCATGTTCAATTGCAGAAAAAAGCCATCGTGATCGCCGCCTGGGTGAAGAACGCTGCAACGGATATCGCGATGAATTAGGATGCAATGCTGATCGGAAGCCGAAGCGTACGGGATGTCGACTCAGAACCGCGGCGGAGTGCACCGCGCTATGGCGGCACTGGTCATACGAGGACGAACATCAAGTGGGGATCGTGCTAAGTAGTGCACGTTTGGTCGGGCTCAAAGGTTTTGACACTCGTACTCCGCGTGGCCACCGCGAGGAACCGAGGACGTCGGGCGCACGAGGCGTGGCGGCGCCTGCGATGCAACGAACGTGCTTCCAGCTTCCATAACAGCTCCCTCCCCCGCGACTATGTCTCCCTTGGCTTTGGCTGTTCCGATTATCCTTATAATAAATGGTCGACGATGAAATCGAGGTCACCGAATTGCTACTCCCCCGATCCGCTCAGCAACCTGAGCCTCCCCGCCGCGAAGAGCGATATTCGAAGATGACGGTAGCCTTTCCTATCGTCCTGCTTGCTTTCACCTTGTACGCCCTGCTAGGCGAATGCTCTCAGCGGACAGAGCAGATAGAAGGGATCCAGGTATCCGAAGCGGTCCAGCAACTGTGGGCACAGTGCGTATACCTTTGTCGCCATACAGAGCAACCGATAAACAGGCCATTCGATCCGACTGCCAGATACTCGCCCTACTTCGCATCGGGCGATTACGAAGTCCCGAAAGGATGCCGGGTCACGCAGGTGAGGCCCTCTACTGATGTACTCTACATCGGTGATTCCAGTATGCTGTTGCAGTCGCTCATAACCTGAACACAGGTCAACCTGGTGCGCGTTGGGCGGATAGTTCACGCACATGTTTCTTAGTCAAATCAGATCCAGCGTCATGGTGCAAGGTTCCCTACCTCTGGGCCGGGCCAGCAAATCCAGTCAGCTATCTCCAAGTTGCAGTCCGTCAGTGATTTCAAGGATCCTCGGCTCAATTTCTTGAGAGACTACGTTTATGATCTCGGCACCAATGATCTGGTACCCTTTGGCGCACTCCAGTAGGTGGCATCTCCACCGTACGTCCGTGCAGTGTAATGACAGTTGACGTAGGTCCTTCGAATCCGGGCAGCAGCAATTCAAACGCTATTCGGCATTAGTATCCTCGCGCAACTTGCCCTTTGTACGGTCCTCAAGCTCGGACCGCGTAATCTCGTCCGCATCGAACTGGACAGCAGGTACTTTCGGAAGCGCGCATCTGTTCCCGCCCTTACGATCATATTGCCAGGCTTCGCTTCCGCCAGCCACGGCAAATTTCCGCCAAGCATCTCCGTCGTCCTCGACGAAGCTGTGAGTCCATCGTTGATATTCAGAGTGTCCATGCCACTTCAACCATATACTTCGAATAGGCCAATGATACCCTGGACGATAACATGTGTACCAATGCGGGCAGCAGTAACCCACAAACGAACGCTTGGCTGGCCGTTTTTGCGCCGCCCATCACCTCGCGCCTCAATACCGCCGCGCCAGGCGCCAATCTGACCGACATCGACACGTTCAACCTGATCTCTCAATGTGCCTTCGATAGCGTTGCACACTCTAAAACCAGCCAGTTCTGCGCCCTCTTCTCGACTTCTGACTTCGCCGGCTTCGAGTACTCGGGCGATTTAAATAAGTACTACGGGACAGGGTGAGCCTTCATTCGGTGTCCGCTCAGCTCCATTGCTCACAATGGCCTGGTATCAGTTACGGGCAAGCTCTCGGCAGAGTTCAAGGTGTGGGCTACGTCAACGAGCTCATAGCCCGCCTGACCGGGAAGCCCGTCCGCGATCACACTCAAACCAACTCGACCTTGGACAGCTCGCCCATGACCTTCCCTCTCAATCGAACCATATACGCCGACTTCTCGCACGATAACCAGGTTCGTTATCTGATTGGTGTCCGCATTGCCAGCGACGCTGACCGGCCCACTACAGATGACCGCCATATACGCGGCGATCGGGCTGTTCAACCAGTCCACCGTCGGCGTGGGGAATCTGAACGCGACGAAGCCTGACCTGCGTCGCACATGGGTTGCGTCGATGCTCGTGCCGTTCTCCGCTCGGATGGTCACCGAGAAGCTGCAATGCGGGACCGTCGGGAAGGAGTATGTCAGGATCTTGGTCAACGATGCGCAGCAGCCGCTCGAATTTTGCGGGGACGGGAGCGGGATGTGCAGACTGGACGCTTTCGTTGCGAGTCAAGCATACGCAAGGAGCGATGGAGAGGGAGATTGGGAGGCCTGCTTCGATTAGAACACTTCCCCGTCAGCCGTCCTGATGACGATTTTCACTAAGTATGGCAACGATGCAATGCGTGTGATACGTGTACTTGGCGTCGGTCAAACTGGGTGTAGCACCGAATGGGGAAACGAGGTCAGTCTGATTCGACGAACATTCGCAAAGATACATAAACACATTCAATGGTCCGCGTTGCATGATGAAGCAAACCGCATGCATATGTCAATACAGGTACGCTGGGTTCAATCATTCAATAAGGACATCGAAGGGCACCCACAACGAGAGAGGAGGCCTTTCGGAGTCTATAGCGTAACAATAGTCCCTGCCTTCTTCAGGGTCTCCCTCAGTATTGATTTTGTGGCTGGAACATGAGATGTGAGCGAGGGTCGCGAAGGTGCGCTTACGTGCTTACTTCTTCAGGTGCCACCGCAGTGCCTTGAAGCTTGTCCGTTGTTTACAATGCATGCACCAAACTGCGATTTCTAGGCCAGAACTAGGTGTCCAAGCCGGTCCGTCGCCGGGTCGAGTACTGATTCCCCGATATATCCCAAGGAGCACCGACTCCTCGAGTTTCCGCACCTTGCTCACCTCCATTTCGGTCAAGACAGCCCAGAGAGTGAGGATCGAATCGTTGGGGTCGTGCATGTCACGCGTGTGATTAATGGCGCCCTGAAAGTCAACAATCCAAGCACCCTTGGACTGCTCATAACATGCTCCTCTGCCGGCGTGTTCACACTTCTTACACTTGAAGCGTACGCCAACCACATCACCCAGAGTCGTCGTGGCCGGGTCCATCCCGCATAGCTCCACCAGAGCTGCAGATATAGTCGCCATCGACTGATGGTAATCCAGAAGGTCCAGATCGTTCCAGCAGACGGATCCGATGTCATCTCGGAGCGCGCGGAGACCGGGATCCTCGTCAGGACGCTTTGCCAGCCGTCTGTGTTCTGTCAGGCAATGGTGAGCTAGTGCACGAGAGGCTCCCAGCTTAGCGGTCCAGCATGACTTGCATCTAAACCATGTCGTGGCAAGATCTAAGCAAGAAACGTCCGGAGGAGGGGTGGCTAGTTTCTTTTTGCCCTTCCTGGCCTTTCCTGGGCTTGCTGTGTGAGGCACTAGTTTCGCCAACTTCTGGCGTATCATCGCGAGCCAGTCGACATGCGATGTGTCTAGCCCTTCCACAGCATCCTCGAAGCTAGAGGCGTCCACCTGCACATCGCTAGGACGCCCGATAACCGCCTTGAAAGACGGCATCTCGCAAACATCCGCCGCGGAGGGAAGTATCTCCGTCGGAGCTCGAGTGCTAGCCCATTGATCGCGAATTTGGTGCACTAGGCGTCGGCGCTGAATGACAATTTGCAAACGCTCCCGGTCTTCGCGGTCAGCCTTGACTTCTTCCATGAACTTCTCCATCTGGTCTTTCATGTTAGTCCACACTACCTGTGCATTAGCACAATCAGTGAATGATAGAGTCAATGCACATGCTTACTTCTTTCGGTGAGCAATTTCCGCTGCTTGATCAGAGGATGCGAGGTGAAGAGATCCGGGTTCCATCGGAACAATGCATCTAATTCTTGTTTCCATCCGAGGTCAGCAAGACGCTTGCGGATTCTACACAGCGCTGTAATCACTGCAAAAGGCCAGGTACTGAACGCGATACGTACGCGTCCCGACGCTTCCGCCGGACATCGTCGGATTTGTCGCTCAGTTCTTTCACCCACGACTGATGCCACCGTTCGCACATTTGTGCATGCTTGACAGCTCGTTGGCAGAGCGACATATCAGAAAAGGGATGAGCGCACCTCCTTGGCCTTGCGCAAGGCGCCTGCTCTTTTTTTACGCAGAGCTTCGAGTTTCTCCTTATCATAACGCAGCGGAATGGCCTCTTTAGCATATTTCTGCACGTCGATCTTCATATACAGCGCCGGCAGGTTATATTCTGTGCGCGCATATATCAGCACCCTGGATCGTGATCTCATAGCGAAGCCACGTACTGCGAGCAGGTCGAGGATCAGGAAAGGAAGGTAATATATTTGCGGCGGTCTCAATCATATCTTGTGTCATCAGCTGACCGAAGTCCCGCGCCATGACAAAACTGTTGGAAGATGATATGTAAGGTTTGCGAGAATGTGTTTTGATGCGACGCACTACTTGGACTTTCCAGCGCACTGATTGCAGCACCGCGTACGAGGTACCCACTGTGGTTTTGTAACCCGTTGACGACAGATCTGGGGCACGCGGCATTAAAATACCGTATCATGGAGCGGAAGATGCGGCACGTACCTCACAATGGTCATCGAAACATAAACGAGCATACGCCGGTTCCGTGAGATCTTCCGGACAATCAGGAAGCCCCGGTACATTCGCCCTAGCTCGTTTCCAAACGTATTGGGCCGAGCGACGCACGAGCGCATCATGTAGCCCCTTCGAGGTCCAGGAAAGATTGAGGATATCTGCAGGTGCCAAGTAACTGAAAATCTACAAATTATCAACGGACTGAAACGCGCAACGTCTATGAAGCATCAGGCTCACCTCATAGAGAATATCCAGGGGCATTTCCGGTAAGTTTGCCAGCATACCCCTCAGACGCTGCGGTTTGTATAGTTCTGGGGCATCGGAACTGCTGGCGAGTGCGCTCTCGACGGCAGGTCTACGTCGTTTGGGGCCGAATCGGTAGATGCTTCGACGACTCTCGGTTGGCCGGAAAGTCATCCCAACCTCCGACTCCAATCGATTTCTCACTGAGCGAGAAGAACGCATGTTCACGGAGTAAAGGGAAGGCAGCTCGCGATCGCTGCCGTTCGAGATAAGGAAACGACCTTCATATACTCGGGAGGAAAGTTGCGGTGCCGAGAAGCGCGGGAAAGGCGCGCCTGATGGCGGTCGCAATTACCATAAAAGGGAAGGTAGGGCGCACATTCGGCCGCTGTCACCATGTGGTCGCCGTCAGAGTGACTCACAGGTGACTCGGCGCCCTGGACTCCCTGAAGGTTGGATCATGCACTGTCAAGGAGATATATGCAATACAGAGGCAAAGACAAAGTAATCGAAAAGATGATATCGCTGAACGCCTGGGCTCGATGACAAGAAGGGCAATAGGTCGAATCCCGTTTCGTCATGAGTCGGAACTGCATCCACGACATCCTAAATATTTGTTAGTCGTTGAGAAAGAAGTCGAGGTTGGGTAGCGTAGTTGACTCACCGCAGTGCACACATTCAACGACAGTTCCCGACCGTAATTGAGCTTTGGGAACACGACATATGCATGTTGATCCCTGGTAGTTCATATCCTGCAGGGGAAATCAAACGTTTAACGCCTTGTGGACGGAGCAGGATTTCAACAAGACGTACTCGAGACTGTATACACCGCACACAGCATAATTTCTCGTAGCCCGTTTTCTTCCACTTCGCAATCAGTCTGCGTTGACGAAGGTCAAAATACCGTACACGGCTCAAACTATGATCGCGTACCCTGCATCAGCATATTCCTGCTTCAGCAGCCAGTCGTACAGCTCCTTGCTGATAGCTTCCCGCTTATAATACAGCTCATAGATGTATCGTGATCGAGCGTGCGTAATGCGCATTATAGGCCACAGGGACTCCGCCTTTCGTTTTCCCTCGTGGCTCTCGTTCTCTGCATCCCGCATCTTCTTGGCGTAGTCGTCAAGGATCTGTAGTACCAATCGTTAGTGTGTGACGAGAATAGCCCAGAACAGACAAAGCTAACCTGTTCAATGTCCTCAAAGCCTTCAGGAGGTTTCTTCGTACGAGAAGTCCGTATCTTGGGCATGTTGAATGCGGATGCTGGCGAGGAAGAGAACGAAGGGTCGTTCGGTAGCACCAGTGGGCGTTCAATGTGACGTAACTATGTCACGTGCCCGAATTACCGGAGGAAGGAGAAGGAAGGAGACCATGACTCTGAGGTTCAAATCTATAAGTACCAGCTTATAAGATCAGGATTATGCAGCACGATGCTCAGCATAAGGTCGACCTTCAATGTAACCACATTTTTATAGAATACTTCAGTGATGAAATTCATTTGCATCTTGATGGGGGGCTAGGCAGGCAGGCACGTACTTATCAATATCATGGTGCTAACGTAACGTAGCCAATCGTAATCTATGCTATCCAGCTCCATAGCTTCTCTACCCCGTTCCGCGTAGAATCTTCTTCGGGAGCATCTCGGTCAAAATCCTCCACAGATGTCTCGAAGTCCATTTCCATGAAACCAACGAAGGAACTCTTCTTGTACATCCTAGAGCCAAGATATAGTAATGGGAACCCCGCCCTGATGTAACTGTAAGATGCTGAAACAAGCAACAAGCGACAGAATGGTTCTCACAGCGGGATATAATTCGTGACAAATCTGGCCAATCAGAGACAACGTCAATAGAGTCAGCAAATAGCGGCTGTGGCTTATAGGTGACACACGTAGCCGTGTCCTTCAAAACAAGGTGAGCGATCGGATTTCTCGCAGTGATGGAGGGGACCCACCCAAGAGTTGCTCAGAAAAACGGTCCAACCGCTGAACTGCGAGCAGTTTGACGTCAATGTCGGAGCTGAGATCTCGATCCGGACGAACGTACAATGGATACCAGCAAAGACACGACTAAAGAGTACCAAGCAGCATATGGCTGCAACCTTGATGCGTACGGTAGTTCACGTCGGTTGCGCCCCTGTGCTTTATACCCGCGGTAGAATCTGATGTACGTCAATGAAATGCCGAACCACCTGAGCAGTCAAAAGGTAAGATAATGCATGCAAATGAACACTATCCGGCATACGCCATAAGGCCCGCTACCGCTGTTCACATGTATAAGCATGACCATTTCGGAAACATGTAAACAAGCCGTAGACCACATACCTGTCATGTTCACAAACCATTGGAAGACATTTCCTGCCCCGTTGCTAACGCTCATGTAGGCAAGCAAAGTGAAGAGCGAGCAGAAAGAGACAGCGATCCAAGGCGTCCCATATTTATTGGTTTTCAAGAAGATCCTTGGGGCACTTCCGACAAGCGCGAGGGTGTCTATCTCATGAATCAGCCGAGCAACGAGCGATTGCTAGGACACTCACAGACAGCGCGCGAGCTGATATACAGGTCGCTGGAAGCGGCAGACCACGCGGACGTCAAGACGGCGGCATTGATCACGGAAGGTAAACCTGATAGACCGGCAGCCTTGATGGCTATTACGAAGGGACTGGCTGCAGCAGTACCATCGGCAAGGGCAAGGTGGGGATCGTTCGAAGGCACCAGAAGTCCTATGATGAAGACTAGAAGGAGTAAAGTATAGTCAGACATGTTATAATCAATAAAACCACGGAAAACCAGGACCTCCCCCCATGTAGAAGACTATGATCCGGAAGCACACCCTACGAATCGACTTCGTCAAATTGCGACGGGGATCCTTTGCTTCGCCCGCTGCTATCTGATACATGAATTATTCCAGTGCAATCCAGTGCGCAAAACAGGTCGTCTTACGGCCACGATTTCCGTCCCAACAAACGAAAACGCAGCTTGTATAGTAACCGCCCACCAACTCAAGAAGCGACCCTTTGCCCCCGGGATCTCGTGAAATTGTGTAAAAGGCCCAGGGTCTTTCCAATATCGAAATCCGATGCGATTGTGGTGTGGCCCGCCGCCGAGGTCGAGCACAATCCCTCCTATGATTAATGCCGTCACAGTGACGACCTTGATCGATCTGAAAGCAACTCGTCAGCCGTCTGAGGGGGATATGCATGTATTTCATAGAATTCTTACGCTGGGAAATATTGTCAACGTCGGGGCGTTGTATGAAGAGACGGCTACTGGGGCTTACCAAACCAGAATTCTGTCTCCCCATATGCTCCTGAAGGCGGTATGTCAATACAAAGTGGGAGCAGTCGAAGTCGACTTGCCAGCTCCAAGCATGTTAATTGATACAACGACCTGGTGATGAACAGTCGATACAACCATTTCCAAACGGCCATCTGACTTACCACCAAACAGAGACTGATCCACGCAGCAGGGTTCGTCTCTGAGTCCCAGAAGCCGATTAAGACGGCGGAGGCGCTCAATTCTGCCGGAAGGACGATGAGCCAGTTGAAAACGTAGTTCCAGCCCTGTCGAAGTGAGTTGAGCCGCAGCAATGCATCTGTTGATGTTGGGGTACCATGGTGAACGAGAATGCTTGATCTACAAATCGCTCCGCTAGCTTGATGTGCCCTCCGACAACTGGAAGGAATGCTACCATCTCTCCGACTGATATCATGACAGCTATCTTGCAAGTCAGTACAAATGAGCCAGTTTCAATGTGCTAAACCCCTCGATCTCACCGTAACAGAGAGTCCCCATCAATCCATAGCCCAAGAGCAGCCCGAGCGGTCCACCATTTCTCAGCGAGGTTGCGGTTCCGAGGAACAACCCAGTTCCTGATCATGTATGGTCAGTATACTATATGGGTCATGATTTTATGCTTGCCTATCACCCCAGCAATACTAGACGGAAATCGACGTTGTTTGATCATTATCTCGCATAGACAGCTAAAACTCACCTCATCATCGTAATATGGCGGTTCTTGAGTTTTCTCTGAAGCGGTTTGTGTACCGTAGACACGAAAGAGACGGCTTCAACATCTTCAGATGCCTTTTCAACGGTCTTGTCTGTGGTACTTTCAACTCTTGCAAGCATCGCGAGAAAGGAGAAGAAACGGGGATCGCACACTCACAGCTAACTATATAGCTCTCGCGCGCTTTGCTTGAGAGTATTACATCAAGGCCCCGTGGAGTATGGATGGCGTTCAAAAATACACCTCGGGATTCCTCCGCGATCGTGCGCTGGTCCCTGGAAAGGCGTTCCTCCGTTTGGCATCTCCAGTAGTGAGATAAGGACTTCTGTTGACACAGCATAGGAAAACTGCCATGGCCTGATATAGACGTGCACACGCCGATGGTCCGACGGCCTCTAGTTGCAGGGGCTCATTGGCTGCGTGCGACTCACGAGTGGCCATGAGATGAACAGAACCTGGTCCGCTCGCTTCGAGACGTTGTTCCAGTCGTTATCGCCACACTCAGGCTGAGGGACGCTGATTCATGCTCATGCAACAGAAGCCTGCGGACCGATTCACCGACGTAGAATGACTAGAACGACAGAGAACAAACCGTAACTGCGATTGCCGTCCAACATCGGAGAGTTTGATCATCCCTGAAGTCGTCAACTTCTGGAAATGCTCTGGGCGCGGTGCTTGGGACGTCTGCAATGGCAGGAACACGCTCGGAAGAGGATCCGGGTCACAACAAAGCTCCTGCGCTCTAGCACATACATGGCCTATAGGTCCCTCCGGCCGATACTAGGTGAGCAGGGTGACAAACGTTTCCAACATGATTTGCCACGAGAGACTGAGACGGAGTCTTGGTCAACTGTCGGTTTCTCCGAAAGGAATAATCGGCGCCGTGCATCGCCACGTCGTTTTCCACTCGAACTTGCTCAAAGGCCCGAGACCTAATCGATAGTCATGCACGAGCAGTGGAGGTACGATGGTCGGAAATTACAAATATCGAAAGTTATCAAGTCATCGAAGGTCTACGGTTGGAGACTGTTCATGATGGTTGTTCACCACATAATCTTTCCTCTCTTCCATTCGTCTCCCGGTCCAATCTTCTTCACCCACTCTATTAGCCCAGTCATCTCCGTCGTTATCCCAGTCTAAGTCCCACGACTCGTTGGGGTCTTCGCCAGCCACACGAACTTCCGTCTTCAAATGGCTGCCGAGTTTCTCCGCGGGTTTCTGGTCAAGGTAGTGCTGTGATAACGAAGGAGAGTTGATGGCTGGCTGTAGGGGAGAGCGAGGCAGCAACGGTGGCGGGGGGGAACGGCGGCGCCGTTGCGGGGACTTGCTCGAAAGCCGGGAAGACGCCGGAGACCTGTTTGGGCTGTCCGAGTGGGAGAGACTGGGCGGGTACGAATGCATCGCAGCCTGGGTTCCGGAAGGCGCGCTGGAGCCCGTCATTGTATCAGCGGATTTCTGTTCATCCGGAACGTCCTTCCCGACGCTTGGCTCGCGCGGGGATGTGGAACTAGAATGTGGGAGCTGATTCTCAATATCATGTGGCCTTCCGGGCGCGTCTTCTTCGTCATCAGAGGAGGCTCGGAATAGCGGTTCGCGGTCGCGCTCGTCGGAGTCGTCCAGTGAGTCAGACGCAAGCGTGAGGGGGGGCGTTGAGGCCTTCACGATGGAGTCAATGAGCCAAAATTGCAGACAATTCATGAAGATGGGGAAAAGGCCCATCACGCTGTACACCTTCATCAGATCTCCGAATAAACGTCATATTGATATCAAACCTACAAGATGATCTGGAAATTGGACCCGTCGCCTGTCCAGCTCAAAAGCCAGTCGCCAATCTGACAAAACAAGGTGCTTGAGCAACGCGCAAGCGTCATCGGGCGAGGAGCATACCCACCTCGAAGATACCCGGCCATAGAGCGAAAAGTGCAATCACAACAAGTTTCATTGTTGTGATCGACAGCACGTAAACAGCGGCTTGACGACCCCAAAATTTGAGGGAAGGTGGGTTTCCATAGACACCCGACTCGAATCCCTTGAAATGCATCTTATCTGTTAACAGGCTCTGCAGAGCATGGAGCATAAAGTATATTATGGCCACTCCTGTAATTGGGCATTAGTGCATACCCGTCATCGCGCGTGAGCCGCATGGTCTGACCTAAAGTGGTGTCTATTAGAATATTCAGGAAGTAGAAGATGCATGCATTCCCCGAGGATATTCGCGATATGACTGCAGCGAGGATGAGATGATGCGTTCCCTCGAACACTGGCAACCCACCATCCGATATAAGGACGTTAACACCGTGCACGAACATTTGACCTAGTATCTGCTTCGAGACGTCAAACAGCCTGTAAAGGTGCATGAGCACTTGCGAAGGTACAAGCAAGTAGGGGTGTACCATATGCGCCATGGTCTTCGGGGATGCTCTCGATATCGCTTGTACACCTGGTTGTCGCTTACTCAATTGGTGAACACTGCGCGATACATAGGGCACATACGAGGGTTGATATCACTATCAGGCCCATGGCGCCTTGAACAATCTAGCGGAGACCAGGTCAGCGGAGCACCTCGAAGGTCCACGGGGTGCACGACACTCACCAGTGCGACAGGCCCCAAGAGACGACACGAGGGTTTGTCCAGCACAGGACTCTCGTCGGATATCTCGTCCAACATGCCAGACATGTTGCCTTCGACTCTGGCGGGGTGTTGCGACTGTAGTTTCCAGCGGATGACCACCGCAGTGGTGGCGGTTCGAAGGGCACCAGTTGCCGTGATGCGGCGCAGTTGCGCGCCTCCGCTTACTCTCGGTCACGACAGCTTCGACCTCCTCAGCACATACCTGCAGCCTTGGTCTCCTTGTGCCAGCATATCCCTCGAGCTCAATCATGAGTAGCTTCTTTGGCAGAGGAGGTGGCAGCAATCCGCCGCCACCGCCATCTGGATCTCCGTACTCTCGAGTGCCCGATTCCTCGCAGTATTCTCTACCTTCTGGACCAAGGGGGGGCGCGCGGCCACCTGCGCGATACGACGAATCTGCGTATGAGAAGCGCTCGTACGATCGCGGTGGAGGGATGCCGGCGCCCTCTGCATACCCGCTGAACGGCGCAAGGTGAGTACGCTATCCGACGCGCACTGGAAGAGGTGCTTATTGTGCAGCTATGGCATCGTAGCCTCTCCGAACGATCAGCTGGCACTGAGCAATCGCCTGGTTGTTAACTCTTCCGACTTTCCCGCGAACCAGCACGTTCTGGTGAAGCAACAGTTTCCCTTGACCACCATGTAGGTCCATGTCTGCAGGTCCGGTTGTCTTGCTACTCACTATGCGCACCAGACACGACAACACCGGTAAGGTCCTGCCAGGAACGATAGCATGCTCAGCAACGCAACGCCAATGGATCGGCCTCTCGCTCGCGGGAGACTCCGCTTCCGTACAACCGCTGAGCAATCCGCCTTATCTTGAATCTATCGACATCGAGGTTGGCTTCCTACGGCGGAACCAAGACATCGCAGAACAATTCTCCGCCGACGAAATCGGGAAGATTTTCGTCAGGGCGTTCAACAATATGATTTTCGGTTTACAAGAAGTCATCGTCTTCGAGTTCCATGGTCTAAACCTGAAGGCGACCGTCAAGGGGCTGAGACCCTTAGACCTGTCCGCCAACCAACGTAGAGGCGGAGGGGGAAGTCCGCCCGACCTGGGCGTGCTTATGGAGAAGACGGAGGTCACAATCATGAAGGCACCTGATAGTTCCATCAAGTTGAAGGCGAGTGCCACGAAGTGCGTGAATGCGGCGATTATCTGCATGATGTCCTCTTATGCTGTATTAGGGCGCGAACGAATGCCATAATTGCCCCCAACTTCAAGTTCGAAGACATGGGCATCGGTGGTCTCGATGCAGAATTTGGGCAGATCTTCCGTCGCGCATTCGCATCACGCGTATTCCCTCCGGGTCTTGTGGAGAAGCTTGGTATACAACATGTGAAAGGTAGGTCAGTGGTGCTATTCGCCTCAAACATTACTAGAACCGCTTCTCCTGGTACTGAATATTGTTTGTAGGTATCTTGTTGTACGGACCTCCTGGAACTGGAAAGACTCTGATCGCTCGGCAAATTGGTAAGATGCTGAACGCGAAGGAGCCTAAGGTTGTCAACGGTCCCGAGATTCTCAATAAATACGTTGGTGCATCCGAAGAAAACATCCGCAAACTTTTCGCCGATGCCGAAAAGGAGGTTAGTGTCCCTTTTCCTGATCGTGAGATGCTGGCTGATGCTCGACCAGTATAAAGCGAAGGGTGACGAGAGCGAACTGCACATCATCATCTTCGATGAACTCGACGCTATTTGCAAGCAACGAGGCTCTACCAACAATGGAACTGGTGTCGGCGATAGCATCGTCAACCAGCTGCTCTCCAAGATGGACGGTGTTGACCAGCTGAACAACATCCTGATCATCGGCATGACCAACCGTCTCGACATGATCGACGAGGCGCTCACTCGTCCAGGCCGTTTGGAGGTGCATATGGAAATTTCTCTCCCGGATGAGCACGGTCGCCTACAGATTCTGAATATCCACACCGCCAAAATGCGCCAGAACGGTGTCATGGACTCCGATGTCAATCTGGCTGAGCTGGCCGCCAATACAAAGAACTTCTCTGGTGCGGAAATCAGCGGTCTTGTCAAGAGCGCGACGAGTTTCGCATTTAATCGTCATGTGAAGGTAAGCGCGTTCTGGACGGCATCGCAAGCCTGCGTTGACCCGTCCTTAGGTTGGAACCATGGCTGGCATATCGAACGATGTCGAAAACCTGCGAGTGAAACGCGCCGACTTCATCGCTGCCTTGGATGAGGTCCACCCGGCCTTCGGTGTTTCAGAAGAGGAGCTCCAACAGGTTGTCCAGAACGGTATAATACATTACGACAGCGTCATAGACGTGAGTCGCCGATACCCAAGGCGAAGTTGTGCTCCTGACTCACTTCGTCCAATCTTAGGACATTCTACGCACCGGTGAATTGTTTGTAGACCAAGTGCGAACCTCTGAGCGTACGCCTCTTGTCAGTGTCTTGTTGCACGGGCCTCCTGGCTCGGGCAAGTCGGCGCTGGCCGCGACGATTGCGCAGGCGTCACAGTTCCCGTTCATCAAGCTATGCTCTCCGGACAACATGGTCGGCTTCTCGGAAAGCCAGAAAGTGGCCGCCATCAGCAAGATTTTCGCAGACAGTTACAAGAGTCCTCTCAGTGTCATCGTCGTCGACAGCATAGAGCGGTTGCTTGGTGAGCCCAAGATGTCTGAGTTTTTCCTACAAGGATTTCTGACGTTTTTCATACGTAGAATGGACACCAATTGGTCCGCGGTTCTCCAATGCGGTTCTCCAAGCCCTTATGGTGCTCTTCGCCCGTCGCCCACCCAAAGGCCGCCGCCTTCTCATCCTCGCCACTACCTCCCTTCGACCCGTTCTCACCGAGCTCGGCCTCTCCGAAACCTTTGACTCGGAGCTGCGCATTCCTCCGGTTAAGACGCTTCGTAACCTGGAAATCATTCTCAAGGAGCTGCAACTCTTCCCCAACAGCGAAGACAGGAAGCGAGCTATGGGCATGATCCAGCAAGCTGGCCTTGGAGCGAACGAGGATACGGGTCTAAACATCGGCATCAAGAAGCTGCTGAGCATGATCGAAATGGCAAGGCAAGAGCCCGAGGCTGTTGCGGAGCGCCTCACCACAGCGCTGATGGGCCTTGGCATGTGAAGAGCGATTTCTCGGTTGTAGAGTCTGCACAATTATTTGAGATGGCATTGTAACAACGGACAGGAATACAGTACTGCGGAATGTATCAGAACGATTGAAGAGCATATAAGCGGAAGGACAAAAAGCTTCACAGAACAAAATCAAACTGCGAACTAGGTCATGACACGTCAACATGAGGGTGGGTATGCGTAATTGAGGGTTTGAAAGATGCGTTGCGCTAAAGTACGTATGCCAAGATGCATTGCTGATCAACGGAAGCGAGACCACGAAAACAAATAGGAATCAGTAATAAACGGTGCCCTGCGGTGGCATCGGCACGTGGTGCTCCGAACCTGGAGGCGGCTGGTGATAAATGTCGTACTGCGGGTAGGGTTGCATGGCCGGGTCCATGTAGTACCCGTACTGGTCAGGGTAATAGTACTGGGGGCCTGGTTGTGGTTGATAGGGATTGTATGGCATCATCGTCGGGTCCATCATGTGCTGCTGCTGCGGGTGCTGCTCCCGCGAATCCGCGGACGTAGAATCGGGTGCCGACAAGCCTTGCTGCCCCTCGGCGGCGACGGCGGTCCTGAGCGGCGATGGGCGTGGCGCCGAACTGGAGGCGAACCCATCGTGACCCCCCGCAGAGGGTGCTCGTATCTCTACCCTACTGCTTTGCCTTGCCGGCGTGAAGATGGGCGTGCCGGTGTTCGGATCTAGGAACCCGCTTATCGAACCCGGTCTCGAGTGGTTCGCCCTCATCGCGAAGTCAGGGGTGGACACGGACGAGTGGTGATGCATGTGCCCGGGAACGAACGGCGCCGCGTATGGACGAGGAGAGAACATCGGCGGAGCTGACGGTCCTTGCGGGTGAGGCGGCGGAGTAGGTTGCAGGATGACAGGACGACCCGTGGAGACCTCATAGGGTACACCGTTCTGCGCCACTGCGACACCCGGCGGAAGCTGCGGATAGCCGTAAGGGGAGCCATACGATGGCGTCGGCTCGGCAATGTGAGCGGGCGGGGCAGAGGCAGGTGCGAAGACGGGGATAGTGAGTGGCTGAAGTCTAGGCGGCTGCACAGGCTGTGGCGCTTCGGAAGGAGCAGTCGGGTTTGGTTGAGCTTCTTGAGGAGATGATGCCTGCTGCGGGATATCGGCAGGGGCAGTACTTGTGGCACCGTCAACGACAGGGCCGGGCAGCTCAGCAGAAGCTGCGCTGACCGAAGTCTCCTCAACAACAGTCTGCTTCGGAGCAGTAGGTGGCGACAGCGGAGAGTGATCTGACTTAGGAGTCGGAAGGACCGTGGTTGGAGGCTCTGGTTGCGTGATTTCCGAAACCTTCAACGCCTCCTCCTTGCTGGCCTCAAGCTGTGGAAGCCGTACAACAACGATGACATCGGAATACTCCGATCCTGCCTTGTCCGCAGCTTTGGATGTCGACGTGACCTGGCGCTCCTGCCGTTCTCCACCCCAGAACCTCGGAGTCGGAGGGGATCGTACGACGTACCCATCACCTCCTGGCAACCTGATCTTGAATCCTTGGCCGACCCCTGGACGAGGTTTCATCGATATATCATAGTAGAGATAGCCCTCGTGCTGTTTCGTCCAGACGCGCTCGGGCTTTTGCGTGTACCAGATTCTGTCTGCATGACCATTAGCGACGATCGGGGACGCCCCGCGACCACGGTTGGCGAAACCTCCGCGCGTGGGTGCAGGCACAAAGCCGGAACCGCGTCCACCAAACCACCCCCTGCCACCACGAGATGGAAGGTTAGGTCCGCCTCGTTGAGTTTGAACCACTTCCCGCCGCTCCCTCTGCTCCAGCGCCTGCCTCCGCCGCTCCTCTCTGGCTTTCATCTCCTCGAAGCCATCGTGCGTCCACATCCTCTCGATCGGCGGCACCTCTTCCTGAGTCCCGTTCTCCTCGTCCTCCCTCTGTGGTTCTCGCGGCTGTCCATAGAACCCACCTCTACCCCTGCCACGCATACCAGGAGGAAAACCTCGTCCACGACCTTGCCACTTGCCACGCCACCATCCACTCAAGGAGCGCAGATCCTTGTCAAGTAGCCTCTCGTCGTGACTCCAGAACTCGCCAACGGTGGGCACAAAGGAGGGATCCTTCTCCAAACGTTGCTGATAGGCAAGCCGCGCGGATTGTGTACCTCCTCGACGAGGGAACGTACCGCGACCTCGAGTCGACGTAGGCGAGCGGGAGGTAGATGCGATGGGTTGATGTTCGTCCCTCTGAGCTTCCTCGAATCCGTCATGCTCGAGCGATGGAACATCCGGAGCTTCGGTAGATCCGGGAGCAGGTGTAGGCCGGGGCTTCTGCTTGATATGCTTCGGCTTCTGCGAACCAGCAGCGGGTGTGGCAGCCTGCACCACGTCCTCGTTGAGGTCCGTAAAATCGATAACAGGAAGGTCGGCGACCCCATTGACATCTTCGTCAGCGACCATGTCGGACCAGTTCTGAGCGTCTGCGACGAAAGGCCCGTGAGAGCCATTCGTGGATTCTGCAGCCTTTACCAAGGCGGGTGGCTTTGTCGGCTGGGCATCGGGGCTTTGGGACGTGCTGGCGGTGATAATGCGTGAAGGCTCGTTTGACGGCACGTCTTCAGAGACGGGCTCGGTCTCGGAGTCCTCCGTCTCCGACTCAGACTCGGATGGCACGAAAGAATCGTCATCGGAGGAATCCGAGCCTGCCTCGCGTTCTATCTCATCGTCTGAGTGAATGTCTTCGTCCACGCGCCCGCGGCGTCGGGGAATGCGGGTCCGTTTCTTGGCCGCCGGCTTGGCAGACGCAACTGTCTTGCCTGATGATGAGGGCGCGGAGACTTGAGGTGCAGAGAGAGGGACGGCCATCGCGGTAGGTAGAAAGGAGGTGAGGTGTGGTTCGCTACAAAGAAAAGAGACATTATGAAGTCAGTGTCCAAGTGAGTCAGTCACGATGCCACATGACCTGACGTACCTCTCGAAAGTCAGGGGTGTCGTCTAGTTGGCGTTGAACGCAAACACTAGCAGGAAGATGGAATGGGAGGGCGATAGAAGAGGGGATCGGTCGTTGGAGAGGGTGTCGAGGACGAGGGCGTCGAGGACGTCGGCGATGGCGATGACAAAGACTCAAATTTCTCACACCGCAGCGCGACTCGCGGTCAGCTTGCGGTGCGGCGCCATGCTCAGGCTCGACGCTGGCCGCTGGCGAGTTTGACATTGAATAGCGCGTAGAATCCTGGTGCAAACCCGTCGCGGAACATCGAAAGATGATCTGAGCGATACCGCTGCGAAATCCAGACGAGGGAAACGGCCCGGAGACCACTCAAGCTCCCAAGCGAAGGCCCAGAAGCACCGGAACGACAGTAATATCTAATTATTCATGGAGCGTCGATCAGCAACGGTTGAGCATGATCTCGCCCTGCTACGTCAGGGACAACGAATTTTCACAGCAGCGACGGCGCTGCGATATAGGGTCCACCACAAATGCACATCTAGTTCGACATGCCCGGCCCAAACAAACCAATTACGGCGCTAGGTGACGCCCCCTTTTCTTGTCCTACAGCGTGTCCGCAGTATGCGATGACATATTTGGACGGATGCCATGATACAGTCTGCGACGCCCCGAGAGCGGGGACGCGGTGCAACGGCGCGCCCGTCTCTGTCGCACACTGGTAACGAGCGTTCAATCGTGCAAGCACGGAGGAGACGTAAGCGACGTACGATATCGATGTAGCTGCCCGCACTGGCGATCGCGAGGTATTCGCCGTCGTGCGAGTAACTCAGCGCGGTAATCGAGCGACTGTCCGCCGTCATAAATCAACCGACCAAGCGGGAGAAGGCTGGCACGTACTCGCAGGCTGTTATCGTCCTTGCTGATATCCATTCCGATAAATCGAATATGTTGACGATAGAGTCTCGCCCACCAGAGGCAAGATGGCTGGTCCGATCATCAAAAATCGAAAAGGGTCAGACTGCGCAGGGTGCTCACCCTCCCCTGGGGTCCAAGGCAACGGCCATACAACCCGCTACATGCGCAGCAGGTTTTTCCAGGAGGCGCAAGCTCGGATACTCAAGCACGCGCAGCGTAGTTTCCTGGTGATGCGTGAGGACAATGGCATCCCCCGTGTGGTTCCAGGTCGCAGTAGACGCTACAGGCTATGAACGGATCGGTGGACAAGAGTTGGCCAAGATCGACTGGGAGAACGAGAGAAGAGGACTGACCGAGTCTTTGTCACTTGTATGCCACTTTTCTTTCGGATCGTCCCCGACCGAGCCATACTCGAGAAAGTATAGACTATGTCCCGCAGAGACATATAGGAGGGTACGTCCATCTGGCGAGTAGTCGGTCCATAAGGGCGAAAACCGCAGCGAGATCGCTTGCGTGTGTCGCGATTCTGTGATCAGGGCCCTCGCCTCAGTTTTACGCAGTAGATATCTAACATCTGAACACACGTCTCGCGTCCCAGAACACGACCTGTCGGTCTTTCGAGCTGCTCGTGCAGAACAAGTCGGGGTGTGTCGGGTTCCAGCTGACATAGTCCACGTCGTCTTTGTGTGCGCTAGAGAACAGGGACGCTTGGCGGGGTTCCATCTATGTGTGCGCGCGTCGACTCAGCTCGCATCGTTCAGTGAAGGACGCAGCGAACATACGCTGGTTTCGGGCATGAAGACTCTCGCGCTTTTATCAATGCCCACAGCGGCAAGTCTTCGTCCATCACAGCTCCATGCGACATGGTTCATCCCTTGAGCACAGGGTATCCGGACGTCTCGGGGTCTAAAAGCGGAGAAGTTGGGATACTTTCTTCATCGTACAAAGTGCATTCATTGCGCGGAAAGTTGTGTGAGGCGTTGGAAGTGAGCATAGGACAGGCGCAGAGAAGGAGTAAACGAGAGTTTAGTGATGTACCGAGTACATGGATCTGGTGGACGCGTACATGTACGCCCCTTGCAGCAGGTGTTGTATGCAACGGGGGTGACGGAGGCCGTTGTGCCTGGGGGACTTCATCCTCTTCTTTAGTTTTATGCGAGCTCATCGTAGGTCTCTACAGAAGCCTGTAATACGGAAGAATGAGGTGCAAGGGCAAATACTGAGAAGTAATGCAGCAGAAAGCTGTCCGAGAGTTTGAGACCCAGTGAAGTTGGGCGTGCGAAGATAGACTATGAATCCGAATTTGATCAGCCCAAGTTAGTGTTGCCGCAAGTCAAGCTGAGTCGAGCCGAGTCGACAAAATTGCAATAACTTGCTTATCAAGTTACGACAAGCCAATTTGTGAGTTCGGCTTGCGAGTTGGCGGACAGTTTCCCACCCTGCGACCGGACCTAGCGGCGACATTGAGCTGTGGCAGGTCAATGTTTGGCACCCTGACAATCAAGCCGTTCAGCCAAGGCCACGTTTTCATCGTGTGAACCGATTCTCTGCATGGACCAATCGGTAGTGTCGCTGAACGTGGGATAACAGCAGTGCCAACTCGCAAGCTCACGCAAGTCGAACTCGAGGCCCACAAGCCAAGTTGAGTTGTCGTTTTTGCAAGTTGAGTTGAGTTGGAATTGACTTCAACTCAACTTGGCGGCAACACTAGCCCAAGTTTCTTCCTTGGTACATACGGTGAAGGTCCTCCGAGC
>NW_006767436.1:2164850-2256987 GCF_000264995.1 Punctularia strigosozonata HHB-11173 SS5 | reverse complement strand
GAGTCGACAAAATTGCAATAACTTGCTTATCAAGTTACGACAAGCCAATTTGTGAGTTCGGCTTGCGAGTTGGCGGACAGTTTCCCACCCTGCGACCGGACCTAGCGGCGACATTGAGCTGTGGCAGGTCAATGTTTGGCACCCTGACAATCAAGCCGTTCAGCCAAGGCCACGTTTTCATCGTGTGAACCGATTCTCTGCATGGACCAATCGGTAGTGTCGCTGAACGTGGGATAACAGCAGTGCCAACTCGCAAGCTCACGCAAGTCGAACTCGAGGCCCACAAGCCAAGTTGAGTTGTCGTTTTTGCAAGTTGAGTTGAGTTGGAATTGACTTCAACTCAACTTGGCGGCAACACTAGCCCAAGTTTCTTCCTTGGTACATACGGTGAAGTCCTCCGAGCATCGTCTTGCATATTCACGCAAACATGAACAGTTTGAGGTTCGATTGCACCCCTGGAGCGTATATGACTGCTCTACTCTGCATCGCCCCCGGAGGCAGAAGAACGCCAAGGCGAAACCTACGTTGCATTTCACATGCTCGGCTTTTTGGTAACCTGGTTCGCCGGTTCCGGCTTTGCTTATACTACTTACTAGCGGTTCCAAACATGCACCCATACCAACGAGCGCAAGAGATGCAATCCACCTAGATCTTTGCAATGGACCCATCTGATCCCCTGAGCTTCGTGCATAAATCCATCTTGCTCTCTACCGGTCGGCAATATCACTACGTCGATCAGCTGCCCTTGACGTACGACCATGCATCGATTGTGACGCTCGTTTGCGTGCATGGGTTTCCCGATCTTTGGGTACTTGGGTGCTTATGATGGTCTGTTTCCTACTAATGAACTGACGTCTCAGTATGGCTGGCGCTATCAAATCCGCCCTTGGGTGGAACGCGGTTACCGCGTAGTCGTTCCCGACATGCTCGGCTACGGCACTACAGACAAGCCATACGATATCGGAGCTTACACGACGAAGCGCTTGTGCGAGGACCTTGTCGCTTTGTTAGATCATATTGGCGTACGGAAAGCGGCGAGTCATATTTTCTCCTTTGCTCTGCATCATCGAGGTCATTGATCATGTTGTATAGGTTATGATCGGGCACGATTGGGGTGCACCCACGTTCTCGATACCACGCTATCCAACGCTAACCATGTTGTCGTTGCAGGTTCTTTCACGGTTTCGAGGTTCGCTCTCTGGCACCCAGATAGGATCATCGCACTCATCCAGTGAGTGTTGTGAGCTAAGATTTCACTATGGCAATAATTTTGGGGTTGCCAGGTTATCCGTCCCGTACACTCCTCCAGCTCCCGAGTACATATCCGTGGAAGAGATGGCTCGACGTTACTCGAACTTTGCATACCAAGTCTACTTTGCGGACCCATCGTCCACGCAAGAAATAGAGGACAATGTGAGCACGAACGGTGTGATCCTCGCGTGCCATCTCACTGGTGTTGTTATAGCTGTTCGCGTTTTGGAGCCGCGTGTATCGCAAGCCAGGCAGCGGTCATGGGATACTGTCACCCGGGAGTCGTAAATTAGCTATGACCCTCGATGACGTACTCGAACCAGATGGCCTCCTGCTGACCCCTCAGGTTCGTCCACCTGATATCAAGGAACGATGACAGCCAGAGAAGCTGACGCTCGGCACCGCAGGAAACGCAATATTACCGCTCCTTCTTTGAGGGGGCGATGAGGGGGCCACTGAACTACTATCGTACTGCAAGACTCCGCTTCGAGGAAGAGAAAGGTATGGACAACGTCTGGAGAGAGGTCGCGCGCTCATCATTCTGGTCTGTGTCAGCGGCCAACTTGCCAACCACCCTGCCCGCTTCGCTACCAGCTCTGTTGATATGGGGCACCGAGGATCCCACGTGCTTACGGCCCGTCGTCGCCCGTGCACACAAATTCGTGCCATCTTTGCGGGAGGTGTCGGTGGAGGGATGTGGACACTGGATCATGATAGAAGCGAAAGATGCGGTGACGCAAACCGTGCTCGACTTTCTCGACAGTGTCCATCTTTTAGGAGAAAGGCCGGTCGCGGCCAAGTTGTGATAGAGATAGGTCGCTAGGACCAGAACATGTTCTATTTGCTCAGGCGCTTCGCGCGCTGGCCAAGATGCGCAAGCTGGGGTATATACAGTCCGAAGTATCTGCAAGTTCGATGCGAATAAGTTAGGACTATAAGAGTAAGCACGCGTCAACGCGTCGTAGTAACTTCGTCAAGAAGGGAGGTAAAACGTCAGAGCAGCGTGAAGAAAGCGTGGATGACAATGTCGTGAGAACATAGCGAGAGTGGAGTAAGCGTAATGGACGAGAGACTAGCAGCATATGACATGGAGACGAGTCGGGGAGAGCAGATTGACGATACATTCGGTTTCAGGATCATGATGAGATGGGGAGGAGATGAGAGAGCATAGACAGCGTAGCAAAAAAAAACATAGGACAGCGTACGAATTTTGAAAGAGCAGACTTTGATGAGCCGTCCCCCGAAGGGTAAGTTTCTGAGTGTGATGTTTTCCCTTCTTTTTTCTTTACCGGAAGCTGTAGCCAAAGCCGACGTGCTCGCTGGCAGATGGGGGCCGGACGACCACATCGGGGACGCCCGCGTGGTTCATCAGCAATCCGCGCTTCTTCGCCGTCTCCGACCGGGCAAGCTTCAGAGGCTTCAGACCAGCGTTCGTGTTGCCAACCTCCGCAAGCGCTGCGTTCTCCGCAACGGGGTCCATACCCTCTTGCAGTTTCTTCTTGCGACCAAGGGTGAGAGGACGGACGCCGTGCGCGCTCTCCGTCGACACGTTGGCGTTGCGCTCCTGGAGCAGCGAGAGCGGACGAAGGCCGGTAGGCGACGATGACTGCCCGGACGGCGGCGGGGACACCTTGCCCTTGTTCGCCTTCGGCTTGAGCGGGCGAACGGCGCGGGCACCCCACTGCGCAAAGCGACCGGAGGTCGACCTTTGCACATTAGCGCCTTCCGCCGGAGGGGCGTTCTCGTCGCCCGATTTCACGTAAACGATGCTCGAACGCTTCGACTGCGGACGCTCCGTACCGACAGCGGGCTGGTCGTCGGATCGGACGTAGACGATGCTCGACCGGCGGGTGGAAGCAGTGGGCAGCGGCGGGACCGCTTCCTGCGCCACCTTTCTCGCGCGCGCCTTATGGTCGTGCGGCGTGCTCTCGGCCTGCGGGCCGGTGGCGGCGTCCCAGTCGAACAGGGTCACTTCCGAACTCGCGGACGGAGGAACGGGGGCGATCGCCTTCTCGAGGAGCGTCAACAGGGATGAGCGAGCGGTGTCGACACCGGCGGGGACGTCGAGGGAGACCGGCCGGCGTTCGTCTTCTTCCTTGACAACGTCGAGGAGGTGTGGCATGGCGAGCGCGTCGTGGCGTTTCCCTTCTTCCGTGGCAACATTGACGTCCTGCTCGATCTCCCAATTGGAGATATGGAAAGCGTCTTTTCCCAGGCTGAGGCTAACGCGCCATGTCAGTGAGTCGATCCGGTATAAGAAAGCATGCAACTTGCCTAGGCATGCTGAAATGGTGCCGCTTGTGTCCCGACACCTTCTTGGTCCGCAGCCCCCGACCGTTCTTCAGCGGCGTGGAGTGCACCTCCGGAGACGAGAATTCGCCGATGCTGGACCAGTCGCCGTTGCCCGGAGACGTCGGCGCGTCCGAGACCCTGCCGTGGCGCGCAAGCGTGCCGGCCCGCGGCCGGTTCCAGTCCGGCGTGATCTTCATGCCCTCGCCCACCTTGAGCCCAGGGACGAGGATGGGGAGCACCTTGGCAGACAGAGCGTCGATCTGGTTCACGTCATCGACAGCGCCGAAGGAGAAGCCAGAGTCGTTCGCGCCGGGGACGGTCGGGAGCGAGACCGAGGACTGCGAGCGCTTGTGCGTCTTGCGCATCTTGGCGAGGCGGGCGTTCTTGACCGACGGCGGTGTGGGGGGCAGTGGCAAGTTCGGCGGCGCGCTGAGCGGCATCTGGGCGCTGTTCACAGACGAGGTAGAGCGGGAGCGCAGGTGGCCGGTGGTGTTGATGAGGCGCACGCCGCTGGCCGCGGAGGTAACCGCGGCGGCCTGCACGACGGTAACCTGCGCCGAGCCCGTGACGGCAGCCATGGATGCACGTTGCTCGGGCGAGGGAGGGAGCACGAACGTCTTTGCGAGCGCGGAGTAGTGCTTCTGCGCGACCATGACACGCGCGGCGTGCTGGATGCTTGCGTCTGCGCCCGAGTAGTACGATGACGCCTTCGATTCCTTCCGGATCCGGCCCATCTCGGCGCTCGTCGCAGATGCGGGCGTCGGCGGGACAGTGGGCGCGGGAGTATCCTCGTACTGGATCGGCAACGGGGGCGTAACGGGCTCTTCCTCGTCCTGGATTGGCATGACGGATAACTTCGGCTTGGGCTGCAGCATGCCCATTGCGCGGCCAACCTTGCCCTGCCCGTCTTTCGCGTCGCCGTTCACGAGCCAAACGTCGGTGCTGCGCTTGCCTTCGACGACGGTCACACTCCCGCTGCGCTTGTACTCGCGCGAGAGGCGCTCGAGCCCTCCGGGAGACGGGGCACGGTTGACGATCGACGGTGGCTCGCTGTAGCTTTCAAAAAGACCAGAGGGGATCGGGATGGGCGAGCGGAACAGGATGTTGAAGGCCAAAATGGGCGACGACAACGTGGACGACAGGACCAGGAGTATGCTGGCGACGGACGGAGTAACGCCATGGGGCGAGACCGCGAAGAAGTAAGGAAGCGCCAGAGCCTATGGGAAGAGACGCGTCAGGAAACAACTGTGAACGATAGCGCTCTATACTCACGAGGGGAACCCAGATGGTGACAAGCCAACCGACGGTACGGTAGACGGAGACGTCGAGGTCTCCGGACGGGACGGTGGCGATAGAACCCACTCCCTTCTCCGCACGAGCAGCCTCGGGAGCATAGCCATACCCGCCCAACACTTGAGCACTGGACAACGCAGGGGTGATGGGGCGCGAGACAGCCGTAGACGTCGGGGGCAGTTCCGTCGCATACGGTGTGCTAGGCACCGGAGTGTTGGGGCGGACCGCAGCGTACTCGTTGGCGCCCGCGTGGGTGGCGTGCGTCGTCGGGAAGGACCAGGCGGAGAGCGTGGCCTCCGAGTTACCCGAGTTGGAGGTAAGCCACGAGGTCTGCGAGCCCATGCGGAGTCGTTGGTGGTGGTGATGCTCCGGAGGGATCGGCGTCTCTTCGCGCCTGAACGGGTCGACGTCGTCGTTGATGGCCATGCCGGTAGGCGAAATGGGTGTGGGGCCGTACGGCGACGGAAGCGGGGGCACGGGCGGAACGGACGCCTCGCGCGCTCCGGAGGGCGCCGTGCCCGGGGTCGCAGGGCCGAACCAGAACGACGACTTGGGCGCGACCGAGGGCTGGGACGCGGCCATGGCACGCTTGATGCGCATGGAAGTCGGGGTCGGCGGGCGGACCGAGTGATGGGTGGAGAAGGAGAAGGCGGAGATGGAGTCGCGGCGGGAGCTCGCGTTGGAGGTGATCCACGAGCTGCCGTCACGGAGGCCGTCGACGTCTTCCGTGGCGAACGACGGACGCGGCTTCTCCTCGACCTGACGCATGGGCGGCCACTGGTCCGTGGGGCCATCGGAGCGGGTCAGGTTGCGCTTGATCATGACGAGCGTGGCGATGAGGGAGACGAAGCAGGCGCTAGACAGGACGGCGACGGCGGTCGAGTACGCGGCGAGACCGACGAACAGGCTCGACTTGTCGATGGCCGCGAGCGTGGTGGCGACGCCAGCGCCGGTGGCGACCATGATGATTAAGGGTGCCCAGAGGATCCAGTGCTTCCAGCCGAAGGAGACCGGGCGCCCGAGGCGGACGTGTAGCAGGGTCAGAGCGGAGACCACGAGGAGACACGTAGGGCGAAGGGTGATCGCGAGCCAGAGGCGGGCGGCGGAACCGGCGTCGGTAGCGGCGGCAAAGTCTTGAGGGCCGCCGGTCGTCTCGTCGATGGCTTGCCAGACGAAGAGGACGAGCGCGGCGAGGTCGCACGTGGCGAGCCAGATGTGTGATTTATCTGCCGGGGTGAGAGAGCGGAAGTTAGGGAGTCCAAACTCGGACTGCGTGCTGAGGTGAGTGGCTTGTGGTGACGAGGAGGAGGAAAAGGAACGCATACAGGAGGGACATGTCTGCTGAATGGACCAGGAGGCACTGCGAAAGGACATGAGCGCCGACGTGTACAGACGAACCACGATACGTACAGATGGAAATTACTATACGCAGAATGACAAAAGCTGAGCATATGAAGGAGAGCATCGCAAGTGCGAGCGTCGGCACGAGCGGAATCATGTTGAGGTCTTGGGTCGTGTGAGTCGGAGAGAGTCGTGGTAGGGACCGTAGTTGCGTAGGCGGAGAGCGTAGAGCACCGTAGGAGGCCTCGGGTCGTCGGGGAGGCGTCGGACGTGGACCAGTCGAAGCAGACGAGAGAGAACGAAGCGGGGCGGCGGCGCGTTGCCATTTTCAGTCGTTGGTTGGATTTGCTGTTGTGCACTTGTGTGACTTTGTGGGTCCGCAGGAGGACGCGTTCGGGTCAGGTGATGCCGGCCGTCCAGCTCGTGGCATCCTTTGCTGGTGCGAGCCATCTTATCATGGGTAATGCTGGCGCAATGTTGGCGAGCGTAGCATCGTAGCTCGTTGGGACCCGGAGTGAAGATCGTGAGGCGACTTCGAGTTCCTGCATGACGATCGTCCCCGATGTCGCCTTGTCGCCTCGCCAGGCCAGCCACGCGGTCGAGGAGTCGTCTCTGACACGCACAGACTCTGATACGGTCGCCGTTGTAGACAGAGCCGCTCGTCGACGATGAACGTCGTCCTTTCGTCTCTGTCACTGTGTCAGTGTTATCGCTGCGCTCATGACATGACACAGCCACCGCGTACTGAAAGAATCACATGCACATGCACCTGCTATGACGATGAGCGCATACGCCCGCCAGAAGCTCGGCGTGCGGCCGTGTCCTGTCCCGTACGGCTGCCTCCAGCGCTGCAGCCCGCTCTCGTCCGCCGTCGCCGGTCCCCGCATAATCCTGACATAGACCAAGCTCGCACGCATATACCAACCTCTGCATATCACAATCTTACACACGCATCACACCTGCACTCTGTTCCACGACACATTCGCATGACATAGACCGACCGCCAGATCGACTCGTATGAACTACCTGCGCGGCGCCGTGAGCGCCATCAGCGCGCCGTATCAGTACTACAAGGAGCTGCCCCCGCTCAACCCCGCAACCCTCACCGGCGCGATCGACGTCATCGTCGTCCGCAACCCGACCGACGACGGCGGCCATGAGCTCCGATGTTCGCCGTTCCACGTCCGCTTTGGAAAATGGCAGGTTCTCCGTCCCGGGGACAAGAAGGTGAGCCCACGACGGTCTTCTCAACTCTCTCGCGTAATAATCAAAATCGTGCTGGCGCTGTGCGGGCTTAGGTGAATGTCTCCGTGAACGGTCGACCCGTGCCGTACAACATGAAGATCGGAGAGGCAGGCGAGGCCTTCTTCGTCTTCGAGACCGACGCCGAGGTGCCCCAGGACCTCATCACGAGCCCCATTCTCGAGGCTACCCAGCCCGGCCAATCCAACGCCCAAGTATCCCGCCAGGAAGTCCAAGCCGGCCGCTTCGGCGCTCCCGTCTCGCCCTCCGAAGACGATTCTACCGTGCCCGACTTCGACCTCGACGCCTCCGCTCGACCGTCCGCCTCTGCTACCCCGGAAGCGGAGCACGAGAAGCAGAGTGCGACCGAGAACGTGCTCAAGGCTCTCAACCCAACGTCGCTCATGGCCGACACCGTTACCCTCGGCAAAGCCGTCGCCCACGCCGCGGTGGAGACGAACAAGGAAGAGAAGGATCGTCTGAAGGACAGGATGGAAGCCGCACGAAACGTTCACCAGCACCTTCGGGAAGACGGTCTCGAGGCCTTGTATGGGAAGCATTCCGCCGACAAGGGAGACGAGGCGTTACCGGATGCGCATCCGGAAGCAGTGCAACCATCGGAGATCGTGGACGCCGGAGGTTTGCAGATTTCGCCTCGTACTCTTGGATCGCCAACTGAACACCATCCCTTCTGTCATCCAGATGTTGTGATCGACCGGGCCGGGTATCATGCACCCCGCAGAGAGTCTACCGAATCTACCATCACCGAACATGACTACGCCTCCTCCAATCCAAGCCCCGAGGCAGGCCCTAGCTCGACCGCACCCCAAACGCCGGAAACCGAACCCGATTCCGTCCCCTTGCCCTTCATCCGCGCCACTTCCGAACCCCCTCTCGACACCGACGAGTCCCAACCCCACTCTCAGCCTCCCCACCGCCCCCATCATGCAACCGCCGCCTCCATGTCCAACTTCATCTCTTCGCCTACACGCCGCAGCCCGACCCGCGTCAAGACGTCTTCCAACATGACCTTGCGCCCGCCAGGCGCCGGCGAGGACGACGAATACCTGTGGGAGTGGGGGGCGTTCCCGCAGCGCTCGCCTGCAAAAGAGGTCTTCCCGTCCATCGGCAGCGGCCGTGGTATCGAGGCCGTCATGCGCAGCGACGTGAACGGCAATGTCAACAGCGACTCGGACAACGAGCGAAGCAGGCCGAAACGGAGCCGGAGCGTACCCCGCGAGCCGGAATTCGAGGGTGTTGAGCAGCGGGGTCGTGTCACGACGCCGCCGGAGGTGGCATTCGGGGCGGGCGGGCGGCTGCTGCCCGAGCGGAACGACACGACGCGCTTTCGACTCGCGATCGAGGGGCGGCGAGTGTGGTTCGAGCTCAGCGTGATCCCCGCGATCGCCAGCTATGCCGGGACCAAGGGGAAGAGGAACGCGGGAAAGAGCGCTGACCAGGCGGAGACCGGGCATGTGCTCGGCGAGTGGGGCGAGGTTGACGCGGCGGTGGAGTTCGAAAAGGGTAAGGTGAACTGGAGACGATTCTTGGACGACGATGGTGTGTTGCAAGACGACGGACTCGTAATCCGGTGGGCGGAGGACAAGTGCGTCGCTCCCTGAGGAACATGATCCTCGTACATGACAGCTAACCCGTTCCCAGGTATATCACCCGCCAGGACGGCTCTCCGCTCATGGAGGCTCTCGCACTCTGGCGCGACGCGGCGCGCAAAGAAGAGTCCGCTACGCGCTCGCGCTCGCTCGCCCCGCTTCCTGAAGAAGATCGCGCGACCGCGGAGTTCGACGAACCGCTCTCCTCCGGCGAGGATCCGTTGTCTTCGGGCGACGAGCGGGAGCGATCGAACACGCCGCAGGCGGCGTCACCCAAGGCGTCGCGGAGGACGTCAGCGTGGATGACGCGGTGGTGGAGCCGGAGCCAGACGACGGATCCTGCCGCGACAAGTGGCGAGAGACGACCGGAACTCAAGCATGCGGGGACTACTCCCCTAGAGACGGTAAGCTGGCTAATAACTCCTTGAACCTTGCGCGCCTCACAGGGCATCGCATATGTAGGAAGTCAGAGCAACGCAATCTGAGCAAGTTCCGGTTCCTGCAGCCTCGCCTGCTCCGTCGGTCGCTTCTGCTCCGCCGATGCACGACGGCCGATCACTGACGGCGCCAGCTCGAGTGCCTTCACCTTCACCTCCTTCCGCGGAAGAAACGAAATTCGTGAAGACGCTCCGGTTGTCCTCCGACCAGCTGGTATGTGCTGACCATTATTATCCAGGACGTGTCTTAACCGTAAGACCCGATCATTTAGAAAGCGCTCAACCTAAGAGCTGGGCCTAACAGCATCACGTTTTCCCTATCCGCCTCTGGTGCTGTCGCTTGCACTGCGCGGATCTTCCTCTGGGAGTCGACGGACTTGATTGTGATATCTGACATTGACGGGACGATCACCAAGTAAGTTTTTAGCTCTGCTCGGGAGCGAATTACAACAGTTCACCGTGGCGAAGGTCAGACGCGCTCGGGCACGTATTCACCATGATCGGCCGTGACTGGACCCATACGGGCGTCGCCAAGCTGTACACGGACATCACTCGGAATGGCTACAAGATCATGTATCTCACCTCTCGCGCCATAGGACAGGCCGATTCGACCCGAGATTATCTCAAGGGCGTCAAGCAGAACGACTATCAGCTTCCAGAAGGCCCCGTTATTATGAGCCCGGACCGGTTAATCGCGTCGTTGCATCGGTACTGAACTTATTGCTTGGGTCGCGCGAGCAGAGACGGCTGATAACGACTGTCTATACTCTCAGGGAGGTGATCATGCGCAAGCCGGAGGTGTTCAAGATGGCCTGTCTACGCGACATACAGCGCCTGTTCGGTGAAACGAATCGGAACCCGTTCTACGCTGGCTTCGGCAACCGAATTACGGACGCCTTGTCGTACCGCTCGGTCAACGTTCCGAGCTCTCGCATCTTCACCATCGACTCGAGCGGCGAAGTCAAGATGGAGCTCCTCGAGCTCGCTGGTTACAAGTCATCGTAGGTTACGGAATTGGTTCTCGTAAACAGTCACCTAACTGACGTGAACCACAGCTACATCCACATGACGGACCTCGTGGATCAGATGTTCCCGCCGGTGCAGCGCAAATGGCAAGCCGAGTTCACGGACTTCAACTACTGGAAACCCCCGATCCCGGACATCCCTCTGCCCGACCTGTCGCCGCCGTCGCCAGCGTTGAGCGCACGCTCGGACACCTCCAACCAGAGTACGTTGGCCAGACTACGTAACCTCAGTCTCATGGGTGGGCGGCCGAAATCGTTCCAGCTTCCACCGCCGGCGACCGAAGCGGGCGACGCGGAGGAGCGCGCGCTGTCGCAGCGTCATCGCCACAAGGACGCCCAGCTGCGGCAAATGTCCTCCTTCGAGCGCCTGAGCCAGACGCTCGGCCTCTCCTCCGCCTCGACAGTCGGCGACAGCAGGCGGAGCGAGAGCCCCGTGTCCTCGTCCACGTTCCTCGAATCCGGCTCCGAGGATGAGGACGGCGAGTACGACTCGGGCGAGGACTGGGCACGCAAGCGGCGCAAGAGGGAGCGGCGGACGAGTATGGAGAGCATGCCTGGATCGCTCCCGGGCTCCGAGGCCGACTACCAGTTCGGGCTGCACGAGGAGGAGGAAGGCAACCTCGAAGAGGGTGAGGCGGATGTTGGGTACGGGTATGAGGGAGGATCTGACGAGGAGGATCCTGCGGAGGCGGATTTCGATGAGGATCTGCTTGCTGCTGGCGAGATGCAGAATGTACCCTTCCTATAGGTTGAGGATATTATGCTATTGCCCCTTGGACGCCATTCGCTCCGCACCTAGCCTGTGTGAATAAACCCTACCACGACCGCATGAGCTTTCGTTTCGCTCTGCATTGCCTGAGAATATCAGTATAAAGTATCCCACACTCCGCTCCAAATATGGGGAAGACAATTCACGGGTAACAGGTACAAGGATAGTCATTCATGGCATAACGATAGCGACGACAGCTGAAGGAAGCAACAATACACGACAAGGACGCCATATTTTCATCGTCCCTCATACGATGGGCCGTTTCAAGCTTAATCGGCTGTAAACGTACAACGTCGCAGCTGTTGTGGCAACATGATAGCGCTTGATTCTCAGGATGACATCCTTACTGCTAATGAGCAGCAGGCCGCGACCGCCTATGGAAGGCTAGGCGAGATTCCAGTCATTCTTAATAAGGCTGGAGCCTCTCTCCTGTAAACTGATTGAAGGTTGATCCACGTTATCGATATGGAAACTTACCGCTATGATATAGATAGGAACCTGAGTATGCGCGCTGGGGACGAATGGCTGACCGCTGGAGTCAGGATGCCACACGCTGGCAGTGGATCAGAAGGGTGTAACTCACCAAAACACTACCATCGATGATCCTGAGGCCTTTCGTCCCTTTCACCTTCAAGTCGGGGTCCACGCACCCAGACGATGAGTTGCTGGCGGTCATTTGACACGACCCGACAGCATGAAAAATCTGTCACGTATAAGGATCCCTTGCAAGGGAAATGCAAATGCGCGCACGCACTGTGCCAGCGTTTTCCCTGGAATATTGCAATAACTCCGCATCTGTCGTCGCATTTGCAAACGCGCCAAATTCCGCGATGATATATCCATTCCATGCAGGCGAGTTCTCTACGAAGCGACGAGCAGCTTTCAGGGCCTTGACCATGATCTGGGCGTCCAGATCGGTGCCGAGAATGTTGGGGTTGATCAGCGGAGGATCGAACGGATCACTGGATCGAAGAGACACAGTGCCACCTATTATGTTGGTAAGTCAATGTCGGAAAACTTGCGTGTGACCACCTACGTGCAGTAGGCGAGATCACACCAACATCAATCGTAAAGAAGTTCAGCCCGCTAGGTGCAGCACCGCCGACAAAGCCACTCTATAAACCGTGTCAGCAGCAGAGCAAACGAGCGGGGTAGATTTCCGAGCGTACGGCGAATAGGAACTCGTAATGCGCAGAGTGGGGGCCTGATGACGGGTCGGAGGCGCCCTGAAAGATGGAGTCGTTGAGCGGTATGCGCTCCCATGCGTACATATCGGGCAGCGTGAAGCTGAAGGGCCCGGTACGCGTGGCTTCCCATTGCGCGAGTGCGGCAGCGAAGTTAGTCGAGTTTCCGAGGAAGGTCTCGAACGTGCGGTTCGAGTTTACCGTCCAGGACGCTGGAACGAGCGGATGGTCGGACAATCCCTTTCCGACGTCTGGAAGGTTAACAACGGACGTGATGTTGAGCGGGGCGAGGACCTGTGGGTCCCCGATACCCGACAGGAGAAGCAGCTAGAGCAACGAGCAGATTAAACGTACGGAAGTCGGAAATTGAGTTCTATGATGTACCTGCGCGGTATTGAATGTTCCTGCAGCCAGTATGATTTCTTTCGTCGCGACCACAGTATACCTTGGACCTAACAAAATGGTCACACGATGCCGCGAGTTAGGATCTTTCATTCTCACCTGTGGCATTGGTAGCGAACTCGACCGTGTCGAATACCGGTATTCCATCCTGAGCAGAGCTGGCTGAAACCTTCGTTGCCTGAGCATGTAGCATCACATGCAAATTCGATCTGGTCGTGAAGCCATCCAGATACGCTGTGGCTGCGCTGCTCCTGGTGCCATTCCCAATTGTCGCTTGCGCCCATCCTATACCATGTATGTGGTCAAGAAAAGCTCGGGTAGGAGATACAGAACTGGAAAGCTCACCGACTCCCAGAACATTGCCGTCGTTAGCATCCAGCCTGTACGGAAATTGCAGCGGCTGCTCGATGGTGGTTTTGATCACACGCGGGGCAGACGGCCAGAAGTAGTTCGTCACGCTGACGTCCACGAGACCGTTTTGGTGATGCACCAGTGGATCATATCGGGGGTCAAACACTGAGGGTGTTGGCGGTATGAAAAGCTCGTTCTACCACAGACGGCGCTTTAGTACCAGATAGCATGATTCGTTGAGATGGTTCCACCTTTCGAATCCAGGGTTGTATGCTGTCCCAAGACCATCCTGAATCCCCGGTGATTGCAGAATAATTGTCCCAATCGTTATCAGAACCTCTGGTATAAACCATCAAGTCTAATTGAAATTTAGCGCAGGTCGGAGAGCGCAAGCTTCAAAGTAATTTACTGATCGAGCTGCTACCTCCGAGAAGTTTGCCTCGGAAATATGGGATCTCTCTGTCATCTAAACCTGGTTGTGGGGTAGTCGTATAGTTCCAGTCATATTGGGAGCCCCATAAAGCAGGTGCTAGTAATGGAATTTCCGAGTCCAGCACGCCGTGGTTCCTGATACGGACAGAACAACTTTCAGTGAGCATCATTCCAATCAATGTTCCGTAAACTCACGTCACTCCAGCTTCAAGGACGAGGACAGTCACGTTTGCATCTTCCGTCAGCCTGGTAGATGGCTTGAGCGTGCTTTTAGCGTAGCGAAGTAAAAAACTATATACCTGTTGGCTACCACAAGCCCCGAAGTCCCGCCTTGACGAATGTTGAGTCCACGTAATGATACAGTACGTCGACCAACTTACCACCAATGACAACAAAATCGTAGATCGAGCTAGGTAGTTGCGAGACATCGTCGTAGACAACAGCGAGGGCGGCCGGTATGACGGCGAGAAGAGTCGCACCGAGGAGCTGCATGTTCGAATCTCGAGTGTCTTGCAGCCGCTTCTTCGTATCTGGGACCGATTCTTATAGAAATCCCATCTTGGCTGCCTGACTAAAACGGGATTAATGCAGGTTTCCAAAGATCACCTTCTGGGCTCATTCTTGACGGTGTGAGCGTCGGGCTCGAAAACCACAGGAGAAATGGGACGAAATCACCGAGGAGATGCGCCCCAGGATTAGGCAGGAACAGCGTATTTCGGATAGCCAGCCGGCCCAGGAACACACATAACCGGCTGCAGCGGACCTAGTGTGTGAAATGAAGATCAACAAGATCAGGTCAGTTCCCACCATTCACGGATACGAAAGGCAGGATACGAGCTGGGCACGAGTGAAGAATGAACCAAGATTGGCTGGACGATCCCCCATTTGGCATTCGTCACGGCATGCGCTAGGTGGGGCGCACGTTCAGATGGATGAAGGGCGGAGAGTCCGTCAACACGCGCATTAGAGCTGATTTGCAGCGGATAAATATTAGAGACGAATTCATTTCGCACTCTCATTGGTGGAGAAGCAAGTTGATCGAGGGTTTCCGTGGAGAAATATTGGCTGCAAATCAGCTCTATTGCATCGCTGACCCGTGAGGGAGACCGGGAGTTTTTACATATCGACCGTTGTAGGTCAGTGGTTGGTCAGCGGCGTTGGCCTAAAAGCCGGTGATCTATCGATCCGTTCCGGGTCGGCAGAGCAGAGGCAGAAAGAATATAAATGAACCGCGAGGCCTACGGGCCTTCTGGCAATACAAGGCGCGCACGAAGGGTTTCTGGAGCTGCGATAATCTAAATGCGTTTTTTCGCTATCACAAGCTGGCCTCAACAAACCCATGAGCCAGTGCCGTTGGCAGCTTGCTGAGAACGCGATATTCGGCTAGAGCAGCCTGCGCTAGAAAATTCCTCGCATCGATCGTGTGGCCGGCAGAGAACCATCACGATGGCGTTCGCAGAACAAGACGCCACGATCGGTGCAGCGAAGGAGACAAACATCAGGCGTGCACAAACCCTAGACTCGCGGCGTCGCTCAAGTTATACCCAAACCTGTGGTCATAGTATGTAAGTATGTGCTCACCGAAGTTCGCGACCTAGGTACCATACTTATGTCACTCGGCTAGCAAGGCAACTTCCGTGCGAGTTCCGAGTCCTCTCCATCCTGTACCTGCCCCCTGGCGCTGCGAGGCATCGGAAGGCATGCCGCTCAAGACGTGACCTACCCAGTTGGGATCAGTGAGCGGTGTCAAATCATCGCGCCGCGAAAGTTGCTGAAAGGGCTCTGGATCAGCCGAAATGCATAATGGAGGACGGAAGATGCACGCGAACCCGCTTGACTCTGTCGTACGGCGCCTCCCATCCACTCGTCTCGCGCACAATTCTTGACGGCGAAGAACTGAAGGAGTGATATATCCGGGTATCGTGCATGCGGAACAGAACGTTGTCCACACGGAGGGTAAACCGCGCTAGGACGAAGAAGCAGCTGGGCATCACACGCTATCGGGAATGCAATGGAGCGACAGTAGCCAGTGAAGATTAGACTAGAGCCTCTAGTATGAGAAGAGAAACTAACGATGCGGACGAGCAGATGGGAGGCACCGTTGTCGTGAAGTTCATCTTCGAAAACCGGGATCTCCGCGTAAAAGAGAATAGGGTCGCGTCTGCTCAGTTCGGCAATGGGTATGGCTTGCAACGGATCGCTTGGATCTGCGGGATGCCATGGAATAAAACCGTCTGGCGCAATCACGGGCTTTTCGTCGACTTCATCCGGCGAAATAGCCTCAAGGTGACCGGAGTAAACGGTAGTATAAGTCCAGTCGTACTGTTTGGTGGCGGACGTTTGTGGTAACGGAATAGCAGACGACGATCCAGTACTGCGCCGATGGGGCTGAGACCTCGGGTGCACATAGCCCAGAATCGAGGACGCTCACCGACTCTTGAGCCACGCATCTGCGTAGCCGACCTTGACGACGCCGTCTCCCTCTTGTGCATCTCCAGACCGCACCCCTGCAAGGGCATCGGCGGTTCTGAACGCGTATTTCCATCCTGAAGCACGGTGCTCTAGTGTAAGCACGTTGTGTGCAAAGGTCATCTCCGGCAACGGTATGCCCAGCTGAGCTTGCAGGGCGTCGGCATCGACAGCGCTAGCGATCGGATTGGTGCACGCTGTGATGGACCATCCGTTTATTTGTATCGTGCGGGAGTTCGGAGACTCGAGCAATTTGTGCTCAGGTAGATCTGTGGAAGATGCCATCACTGGTCTGCAAGCGTTGAGTAGAGAACGGCGTGTTGAGACGCGTCTTGCATTTCGCATTGACCGCGTTGCGTGTAGCCATGGACTTGAACTCGCGCTCGTCGACGCCGGAGGCACCTCCACAGGATCTGTGGTCTTCGATATTAGACTCGGTCTCCTCATCTCGGTCTATACCCGCGAAGAACGTGCTTATCCTTGGCGAGCCTTCTGCCGGGAAGTCATCACTGACCTCCGCTCTACTTCAAAAACCGCCCGAGGAGGACACTGCAGAGGGTCAAGATTTCGCGCTTGGTTATGACTGGGCAGATGTCCGCGATGACGCCGACGAAGGTGAGCCGCTCCAGACCTCTCTAACGTATGCGACTGTTCAACCTCGAGCAGATACCTTAGCAAGGCTGTCGGTGTACACCGTACCATCATCAGCACCATCGTATACCGCCTTGTTACCCCACTTTCTACCTCCGCGTTCTGCTTTGCCTCATACGGCGGTCATTATTGTCCTAGACTGGACGCGACCATGGACATTCGTGGAGCAATTACTCAAATGGCTTGTGTGGGTTGAGTTCTGGACTCAAGGTGATGGTTCACGGGACCTGGAGATTGTTCGCGAAGAGAACCGCGAGAGACGTATGTACACTACAAGATTTTGGTGAGACCGAGAGACTGATTTGCGCAGTGCAATCCTATCTGCAGCACTACGCGGAGCCCTCCTCGGAACCTCTATCCGCAGCAGCCACGCATTCGGACACGCTACTCCCGCTGGGTCAAGGTACACTGACTCACAATGCCTCGGGTGTGCCGGTCATAGTCGTGTGCACGAAAGCTGATTTGATCGACGAGAACAATGATTTGGTTGGTGTAGGTGCCTCGGGCATGGGAGGCATGGTGAAGGGTAAAGGTGGTGAATGGGAAGAACGTACAGACAGCGTGATGCAGATACTCAGGACGATATGTCTGAAGTGTGCGTGGCTTCACACCGCTTGTGGTTGTCGCCAGCGCTCACGACTCCACCAGACGGCGCGGCTCTGTTTTACACAACACCACTGCCTGCCACTCTACAGGTGGTTAGGCAGTATGCATTGCATCTCCTCTTCGTCCCTCCAGCGCCGTCATCAGGGATGTCGTCCGCTGATGGACTGGCCCCAGCTCGTAATCCTTTCTCTTTCCAACACAAGCCGAATACGCTGGACCGCGATCGCATTGTAGTGCCTGCTGGCTGGGATAGCTGGGGGAAGATAACAGTGCTTCGCGAAGGCTTTGATCCAAAGGCATGGGGCGAAGCTTGGGAGCGCGATTTGGACGCCATGAACGGGGAACCTTCGGAAGAGCCAGGAGCCCGCAAGTTGTTCAATGCACTCGTTCCGGATCAAGCACCGAAGGTGAGTTGCTGCACCTTCGCACACACATGCTATGCGGCTGAGCTATACTTTGGCTAAAGCCCCCGCCTTTACCGCCTTTCAACAATCCCACGCCAGAGCAAGCATTCCTTGCCAAACACTACGACGAGAACGCGAAGAAGCCTGATCGCGATCCGAGAGGTGCCTTCCGTAACCCTGCGGAACCCGCTATGGGTATTGTCGGTCCCCTCGGTAGCAGTAGCTTTGCTTTACCGAACGTTGAGCGAGCGCTGAGCGAGATGGAGGGTGGTGCGCTCGGGGGTGTTAGCGACAAGCTAAACGTCAGTGTGGCTGGCAAGCGTACTTCGTCACGGCCATCTGCATCTGCCATGGCCGCCAGTGCCAGCTCGGGAAGGGCTTCGGCTGCCTCGCCTATCTCGCCCACCACACCTGGTTCCGCTGGCGGTCAAACGCAGCACCAAGTGCTTCACAACTTCTTCCAAAGCTTGTTGACACCTAAAGACCGAGCCTTAGCTGGTGGCAACATCTCCCGGTCTACTTCAACGAAACCCAATGGGACGGAGGAGAGCAATGGCTCGTAAATTGTACGATATCTGCTCTTGCACCGATACCCAACCATAATTTGTTACCATTTCGTGACTGGGCTCCTGATTTCTCTCCGGAAATGCGATGTCCGATTGCAGCGGAGCTGAACCAAATTGACGCCACAATTTCCATACAACAGTAAACAATTCCCAGCTTTCTTCCCAACCATATCGACAACCCAAGGGCCCTTGGTGGCACTGGCAGGCTCAGTATATTATAACCCAAAGAACCCGACCGTCATGGGCAAATGGTCTGTCTGCGGTCATTTGCATGTAACAACGACTCACACATGCTCTAGGACTCTCGAGTATCATGACGACGTCTTCACACACAAGATGAAGACATTAGTGTCCGTCCTGCACGCTCTTATTCTGCTGCACGAGCGCTGAAAGTGTATCTACATAGTGCTGGAGCTTGTAAACGTCTCAGCTTGGAGAAAGGGGAGCCCGTGATCAGTTACGAAACCTTAGTGGAGGACCTTGACACGTCGGACGCGTTCACGGCAACCATGATAGAGGTGTTGGTCAAGGTGTGCATGGCCGGTTTGCAGCGTGCCGTAGTCACTGACCTTCTCCAGGAACTTGCGGATCGTCGTGAACGGCGCAGTCGCGCGGATCATCGCCTAATTGCTGAGCGTACCGCTACCACCTTGCGCGCTTTGGGATCGCCACATTGCATTCACCGTCCTTCTGGTCATCTGCGACATAGCCACCTGTCCACGGGCGGCCTCCTTACCGAATACCTCACGGACCCCCCAGAGGAAATGGGAATGGATGACGAAGACGAAGGAGAGGACTTCGGTTCTATCCTTGATGGTGCCACCAACACTACTTCCGCGCTCTACGATGCTATGAGCCAGGAGCCGAGCCGCTCAACTGGACCTCCCCGCTCAGGCTCAGCATCGACACGCTCGAATCTCCACCCATCACTACCAAGGCCACGCAGCACATGGGCTCTGGGTTCGTCGAGAAGTCTATCAACGAGCCTCACCCGACAGACATCCCTTCGACGCAATTCTCGGAATCGACCATTCGAGTTCGAGGCCCATAGTCTCCAGCGCCGCCACGAGTCTCGGGAATTTGAGGCAGAGCGCAATCATTTATCTGAACCTTCCAATTCCGACAGGTCGTCCTATGCATCTCGTACGAGGCTTTCACCTGCTGGGAGACCTTCCCCGTTCAGCAGATCCCAGCGATCTGAGGAGGTTAATACATCCGATGACCCGCCTAGCATGCGGACAACCGCTTTGCATGATGCGGAGATCCAGTCAGGTACCGGCCACGAAGCCTCATCTTCACGACCCAGTCTGTATCAACAATCACTTCCGTCTATCCACACCATGTTGACTCGTCCGGCGAATCTTTCTTCAGGCAGTAGCGCGCCGCGCCTCCGGAGAGGTGGTCTTCGCGCACCGGAGTCGCTCGCGACATCGCTACCACCGCGACGCTCCTTCGAGACGCAGTGGTCGGAAAGCACGGCTGAACTGCCCGTCCACGAGACGCCATCAACGAGCGTGACCAACGCATCGCAAACCGCGCCTGACACTCATTATGCTCTTGTTACTCCTCCTGCGGACTTCTAAGGATCAGTACATACGAGAGCCTGTGGTTTATCGTGGATTCTTGTTTGCTGTCTCCCTTGTACATGTGTATGCGACCGGAGTGTCGGTGTTGTTGAGTGCACTGCTGAATGAATAAACTAAGAGTGCCTAGTTCCACTGCATATCCATATCAAGCGCAAAGCATGTCCACGTACAGAAAACAATCATGAGTATACTACAGCCTATTATCATCTTTTCATCCTTTTCTTGAATCGCTCCATCACCTGAGCGGGCAATCATTAAGATGTCAACATAAAGAACATAACGACAAACCATCTCGTCTGTTGCCATTTGTGTTCGTTCATTGTGCGGTCGCCGATTTTCTTCCTGCGGTGGAAGCCCCATAGCTTCCAGCTTGGCATTCCGCAGAATCTCAGCGTCCGTCTTTGCGTTATGGTTTGGCCGGTAGACTGCGCGGACAGATATCAGATTCGTGCTTAGCAGCGAAGCCACCGAACTAACATCTGGAACCGGGAATCTGCTCCTCGTCCTCGCGTTTCCTTCGGTTATCCTTCCGTTCCTCAGCGACAATCCGTTTTGCTCTTTCGGTCTCCTCGATGTTTTTGAGACGAGCACTCAATGAAATCTCAGCTGGTATTTGATATTGGGGGGCAGTCGACTTACTCCATGCCCAGGTCCACTTCTGGGATTGCGGTGAGCATCGCCAAGCTATTCGTCACGTTCCCTTCCTCTTCCTTCTCGTTCTTTTTGGAGAATTTGTATCTGTCTGCCAGTCGATTTAGCTCGGCATACGGATCCGCTGGATCGTCGCTCTTCTCTTCCCGCTTCGCGCCTCTGAGTTTGGCCATATTCTCTTCGATATATGCCATCCTATCAAGCTCGAGTGAAAATGTCGTTAAATATGAGTGTATCGCGACCGACATGTGTCTATCGACATCCAGGGTGTTCGTTTGCTGGGTAAAATTACTGGTACGGACGGCTCGTCGCGCCTTCGCCTCTTTGTCGTCTTCTCTGGTCACAGTGAAACACAGCGGAACAATAATGTAGCTGAAATCAGGACTCACTCATCTTCGTCGTCGTGATCCTTGTCTAGGGCAGCTCCTGCCTTCAATCCGCCAGAATCGACGGTTGACTCGTCTTCCCCTTGTTTCTTCTTGCGCCTTTTCTTCGCATCTCCGACGGTGAGTTTTGTGGCATCGATGCCCTCCCGCGCACGCCTCAGTTTCCGGAGCTCGATGAGATCAGATATGCTGAGGAAGATTGAACACATAAACAACAAAGTGCGAAGGATGAAGCAGACCCTAGCTCCTCGTCGCCGGCTTCGTCTTGTACTTCGGCCGCCTCATTCTCCCCATCCCGAGGAGCAATTGCGCGTACGGGCTGATGCGGTCGGTTTCGCCTTTTGATCATGAGAAAGCCTGAGAGAGTCTGCTGAGCCTGAACTGTGGGGTTGGCAGAGTTGGCCTTACAGTGGTCCTAACCCTAAGTTTTCTACATAGCGCACACAAGACTTACTTTCCACCATGACTGCATCAGATTCGGTGTCCATATTCACGGAGGGTACTTTCGAAGAACAGGTCGGGGATAAGGCACGATGTTCTTTGAAAGCGCTCAACAGATTTTCATAGATCCAAGAACTCGTCCTATACATTGGACGGGATAAGTCAGAGGAAGAACAGGCAGCATTCCTCAAGCCCTTCCAAGACGCCCTTGAAGCCCAAGGCTCTGATGCGGAACATGAACAGCGACGAAGGACTGTCTTCCAAAAGGTTTTAGGAGAGGTGAAGACGCTAGGCGACGGGTCTGAAAAAGGTGCGTGATGGTACCAGACATCAACGATGATGTTAAAGTCTGCTTCTCAGAGATGGAGGGATTTTTCAACCTTCTCTTCGCACATCTATTATCATTATGGCCTGTCAACTCTGCTGAGACCAAAGCCCATGTTACTACGCTCTTGCACGTAATCTCTTCGGCCCATTCAGCAGATGAATCGATCAAATATCGCGTGTAAGATTCCGTTCCCTACCTGCGACGCCTTCCTAACAGCAGTTTTTAGCCTATCCAATCTGTTTAATGCACTTCCACGACGATCGGCATTGCGCCTCCCCGTATACAATGCCATCCTTCGAGTGGCAAGCATAACTGGGGACCTCGCTGAAATTCGCGAATCGCAGGCGGTTATCGAAAGATGGCTCTCGGAGTGGGAAATCAGCACAGAGGAGAAGAGCGAGTTCTGGAAAGGACTTGCAGACACATATGTCAATGAACCGTGCGTATGCAGCTGCTGCCCTGCGACTTCAATATGAACGATGGTTTTCTAGCGAAGCCTCGTACGACTACATTCTGTCGTATCTGCAGTCCCTGCCCGCATCTTCTCCTGCCGCGAAAACTGCGGCAATCGACGCGATTGCACAGGCTCTTCGGCTACCCTCCATTTTCAACTTCGACCCATTGTTCAAAATAGATGCCGTGCTAGCAGCAAAGGACCACGAACTCTTCTCCCTCCTGCACATTTTCCTCAACGACGGTTTTCCGGAATTCAATGCTTGGGCAGAAAGCCACAACGCGACTTTCGCGACGTACGGTAAGCTCGTTGACTCTTCGACATGAAATTCATCGATTTTTCTAACTTTACAAAGGCCTTGATCGCGCCCAGCTTGAACGCAAAGTGCGATTACTGACACTTGCCTCCCTGTGCTTCCAAAATGCTGGCAAGGACATTTCCTACTCCACAATAGCCTCCGCTCTGCAAATTGAACCTTCTGAGGTAGAGAGATGGGTAATCGACGGTATGTCACTTGGCATTTTGGCGCTCCCTGCTGCAATCGACGCGGGCTCTCATGACCATACAGTGATACGTGCCCAACTGTTGACTGGCAAACTCTCGCAAACATCACAAACGCTGCGTGTTATCCGTGCCAAGGCACGGACATTTGAGCGGGCTCAGTGGGAGGTACTCGAATCGCGCTTGGTAGCCTGGAAGCAAGGTCTTTCCTCCGTCCTGCAAGTGGTTTCAACGGCACGCGCCACTCAGAAGAAAGCGCCCGTTGTCGTGGTCAAGGAGAAAGATAATAAAGAGGATTCAGTGGGCACGGCGGTGGCGCAGGATACCGCTTGACATTCGTGAATAATATCAGGGTTAGGTGATGTATCTCTCGATATGTATGTAATCCACAAATCCGATTTGTAGCATTGGGGACAGTCGATGCAAGACCGGATGTGTCAGTATTTTACCGTGGTTTGGTGGGATGCGAGGCGCCAGCTGAGCTCAGTGAGCTGTCTCAGATGACCAAGAGCTTGTTACCGGGTCTATGTGCGTTGTTTTCAGTTCTAATAATTCGCTGAAAACCACTTACTTATCCTGATGTATATTACTCATAAACACGTAATAACAAGGACTCATCATCATCAGTGTTCCACTGGCATCGAGTCGCCCTTCTGAGCTATATAATCAAGTTTACCCACTATGTACGTACACTCAAATATCCAGCAAAGCGGTGCCGATGATGGAGGCACACTGGCGCGGAAGCTTTCTTGTCTTAGCGCCCAGTTTATGTAACTCATCGTCTTCACGGTCACCGCAGCTCAAATGGCGATCATTCAAGACATTGTTCAAGACGCTTCCATGACAAATCCAGATTTTTTTCTCAACCGTCTCACAAATTTGTGCCAGCAACTAGAGACAATCCTACCGGCACTTATGTCGCTATCCCGATCAATATTCCCAAGAGATCCATCGGCGTCTCCTCGCACATTCGAGCGCGAGACGATGTGGAGAGAGCGACTCGATCATCCTTCATCCTTCATCATATATCTCACATTGGTGAACAATCCTTCGGAGCCGATCGCAGTACTTTGTGTCTATCCTCGTTCGCATCACCCACCACTGGACATAACGCCAAGCGAACACCCGCAGGGCGTGAAGACGAGCATGCATGTTTGGTTGGCAGGGGTGAGGGAGGACATGCGCAGACGCGGCTGCTTGGACATGATGCTGCATGAACTAGACGGTTTGGATGTAGTGACGATATGCACTTTCCCGGAGGTGTTTGGGGAAATGTGGATATGGTTGACGAAACGGGGATGGCAAGTGGAAAGAGACCTGGGACATGGAAAGGTACAGCTTATCCGTGTTTCCAAGAGAGAGACAGATAGCAATGTAATCTAGTGGTACATGTGCGAGATGTTCACCAATCTCCATCGAAGCCATGGAATCCTGCAGACGGCGTCAATTATGATATCATATGACAGACAATGTGTAACACACCAGTGAGCAGAAATATCGGAAAGTATCGCTTCTTTTCTATTGTGGAGCACCAATTCCAGGCACTGGTTAGGCGGCCATCGATACATGATCCCGCGTCGAAAAAGTTGTCTGCGCCTAAATAAAACAAGATGAGGTCGTCATTTACGCCGGGTCCGACATCCGGCTTACCCGATCCATCAAAGCCATGGCGGAAGAAGTCACCGAGAATAGCTAACGTTGCGTTCTCGACCGACCCAAACTCATCTTCCAGATAAGACTGCAGTGCTGGAATCTTAGCAAGATCGGATATCTTGGATAGTGTATTGCATATTGGCAGTAAGATGCGGTATATTTGGGAATATTTGTCTGTTCACCATAATCAATGTAACGAAACCAGGTCGACATCCGAGGAGAACGACTTGCCAATGAACATAAGAGCATTCGGAACATTGTGATCACCCATGTGAATGACCGAGCTGCCCACCCAGCTACCGATACTCCGCTGCGCACGATTGAGAATGACGTGCATCATTCGCGAAGTCTTGGGTGCAGCTTGGATGCGATTAAGGCCCTGCCCAGTGTCACGAAGACGGTAGGATATGCTCTCCGATAATAGATCCTGCTCCGCAAGCGACCAGAGATGAAACATTTCTTTGTTATGTCAATGAGCTGAAACAAGCGATGGGTAACGAGCATACCGTGAAGAATTTCGCGCCAAAGCGTGAGACTCTGGAGGACATATGCATATTGCTTGCTATGATCGTGGGAGAGGCGTGCGCCTCCTTTGCCGCTCTTGATTGCCAAACTGGTCTTGTTATCGTTGGCCTGAGTAGGGTGGAAGTACTTCTTGAGGTATGCGATCATGATATCGCACGGGTCCCGGTTCGTTCGCAGGAAAGAATGATTATCACCAATGCTGATACATCGATCTGAATGTGCGCATCACCAACAAAAAAGGGGACTAACCTATAGATACATTGGCGAAGGTTCTCTTGACTTAATTCCTTGCGCTCGTAGCGAGAAACAAGGGTTTCGATGGCACGCTCCTTTGCCTTGATGTCCTTCTGAATGTCGCGACGGGAGCGGCCTTCAGAGTAGATTTCCTGTGTAGCAACAGATATAAGGTCATCCTTGAGAAGGTCTATCGCTCCGTGTTCTTCTAAGACCGAATAAACCGTTTTGATAGGGCGAACGCATGAAAAGTTAAGGAGGTTCTTGACATCGGTACTTTGACTGTCCTAAACGGGTTGTTAGAGGCAGTGATCCTGAGATTAGCCCCAGCTCTTACTTGAAGCATATATATTAGCTTCCCGTATGTTGTCCGCATTTTGTCTGGGTTCATGATCTTATGCCTTGGTGTCGTGTTCATTCCGTTACAACAACTCAATAAGCTGATGGCATTACCTCCGACCTAACTCGAAGATGTCTTGATAGAACTCGGAATTTGCTTCGAAGTCGCGATCTGAGAAAAGATCCTGTCCTTGCTTGTAGTCTGCTGCGACGACCAACCCGGACAATATAGCGCATAACTCCCGGATCTGATGAACTATTCGCTTCGCTTTCGACAAACCGAACCCGAGTGTATCGATTTTATCCGTGTATTCAGAGACGAGGAGGGCCGCCTCAAGCAAGCGAAGATACTTGCGCTCGCTCAATGTCAAGCGCACTGGTATGAATTTGGAGCGCTCAACGAACCACTCGCCGACCTTCGATCCAACCTCAGGTTGAGCTCCGAGTGCATGAGGGGGAATGTCGTGGGGCGTCGGCAGAGCTGTGCGCTCATCATCCATCTCCATCTACCCTTATGTCACGAAATGTGGAATGCGGTAGAAATGAGGACAGGGACACACATCGTCGTCGTTGTGTGCAGCTCCGTTCCGTAGGGGGCCTCGGCCAGCCGCGCTACCAGCCGCTTGCGCGGAGATGGATTTGGTGCCACTCAATGTCCGAGCCAAATGCGTTTTCCGGGATCCTTTGCGATGTTGTGCAGCGAAGCATACTTCGCAGAAAGCGTCTGCACAAGCCTCACAGTATAGTAGAGCAGGTTGATCTATGCGCTGAACGATTATCATCTGTCATGGTGATCGTACAGCTTGACGCACCCTCGCATTCGATGCAGAACCCTTCCTGGGCTATTTTTTCTGAATCCTCGTCATCGCTGGGAGTATCTTGAGCGGCTGTTTGAGCTTTTTCGAACGCTTCGGTGTCTCCCAGAATATTGGCTAAGTTGAGCCCATCGCTATCCGGTTGCGCGGACATCCCGGGAGCTTGCAGGTATTGAGAGGGCTCAAGTAACCACGCAGTGAACGCCCGTCCTTCGTTTTCAATGTTCACGCCCGTCTTTCAGTGAACTGACCTTGGCTCGTATATACAGAGACTGTAAGTTAACTCAGTGATCATTCTTCAGCCGCGAGTGACAAGTCTTGAACCGTGTCCCCAGAAGAAACGACAATAATGTCGTTTCAGAAATTCCTCGTACAACTGGCGCAAGCTGTTCAGTCGGAAAACGGACCTAACCTCGCGTTCCTGTTACGGCCCACAAGCCCGCACGGTAGAGATATCGTGAAGGAGCTTCGAAATCCTACGGTCAGTTTTCTTACACCGATCGAATGCACTCGTTCGATTACCCCTCATCTGAACGAAGTCTGTTGGCGCCATGACAGTATCAATCGATGTCATACTACAAAGGCAGCCTCGAAGAGCCTTGGGATGAAATCGCTATTCGATACGCGCTAGTGGTTGCACAAGTTGCAAAGGACCGACCTGCCGAGGCGTACAAAGAAGAGAAACTCCTTGTGGAGTGAGTGGATCCTGACTGGATGATGTGCGTTGAGCTAAGTGTCTATATCCATAGCAACTTCTACGGTTACTTGCAGAGGCATAGCGGTTGGACGTTACCAGCACTTTTTGCGATTTTACGCGACCTTAGAGATCTAGCCTTTGATGTTGGCCCACCACATCATATGTTGCTGGATGCTGCGCTCACGTACTACAACAGGCCGACAACAGTGCCTTGCAGACAAGTCAACAGACCGAGTGCATGGAGGATGCTGCCCGAGTAATCTCCAAGGCGTTTGGGCTATGCATGACTGATAGGTAAGGGCCAACGCTGATGTATGTTCGGACCCATTTGATCGGTAAAATTGCAGGATCTCACCATATGGCGAGTCTCGCAAGTGGGGGGTGTATTACATTGTGGGCTTAGTCTTCAAGTCGTACTTCCGAGTTGGTCCTTCATCCGAACAAACATTCAAACTCAACATGAGACGTGATATTAGGTGAAGCGGATCTCGCTATCGAAGAACATATTGCGTGCCTTGGAAAACAACGCTGAAATACCGGCCTTGAGCGAATACCCCAAGGCGCATCAGGTGGGAGCATATTACTGACATGGAAAGCAAGCCTTAACGATGCAAAGGTTACTTTCAGGTACTACGTTGGGATGTTGAGCTTCTTGAACGAAGACTATGCCAAGGTTTGGGCTGCCTCCATGTATGCATGCTGACCAGAACTTGTGACGTACTGTGTTGCTGCAGGCAGAGCAAGAACTCACAATGGCCTTCTACAACTGCCATATTCACGCTCCTAGGAATCATGAGTGAGTGGAGGCACTACGAATACCCCGGTAACAATTCATCTCGTTCACAGACGTATCCTGACCTATCTAATTCCACTCCGAATTCTCCGAGGCCACTTGCCCACGCACGAACTGCTACAGCGCTTCTCAAGCTTGAATGAGATGTTTTCTCCCTTCATTGCCGCTATCCGCCTAGGGGATCTAAGATCTTTCGATGTGGCTCTAGAGCGCTGGGAGTTGCGGCTGGTGGAACTCAACCTTCATCTTATGCTGGAAAAAGCTCGCGAACTGTGCATGAGGAGCTTGTTTCGCAGAGTGTGAGTCTTTGCGAAGCGTATATCCGGATTGCGGATGATTTAACAGCCTTCTTCCCTGCGCAATAGGTGGGTGATATCCCAGAAAAGCACTCGCATGCCAATTGCACTCTTCCATCTTGCTTTGCGTTCATGCGATCTGGATGTTCCGGTGGAGGAGGCCGAGTGCTATGTTGCTAACATGATTTACAAGGGATTTATGCGTGGATATGTATCCCATGAAAAGCAGATGGTGGTGCTCGCTGCTACGAATGCATTCCCGAGACTGGCGGATCGACAGTCTCCCTTCGCTGTTGTGTGAGGCAGTTCTGTCTACAGGGATCGTGATGATTTAGGACCGCACGGTGTACTTGTGCCAGTAAAATATCACTACAGCCTATTGCACCTTTCTGTGATGTTCTCATCAGATGGACCACGCCACAGCAACATATGTAACAGTGCTCGCACAGGCTATGCGGCCGTATTTGTGATATGTCGAGGCTGGTTTTGGTCTTCCCCTAACGCTACATAGAACGCTGGTTCGGTGGTCCTGCTTTATCGGCGAACAAGAGTCGACAACAGCCTGAAATCGTCCATACCGTAAAGGATGTGCACAGCCTACCGGCAGTCTCCCGCCCACCGATATCCTTGGAGCCTCACGCTTGCAATGAGGGCTGCACCGTAGGGCTAATACCCCCAGTACGGCGTCCTATGCACTGCCAAGCCCTGCTTATATCTTGAACGCTGCTCTGGTATCATCCTCCGCCTATGACCGTCCTTCTCCAAGGAACATGGGCAACACTTCATCCTCTGTCACGCAACCGCATTCTGTTGCGAAGTTCAAGGCCCATAACCGGGACGGTTTTGCGCAGCGACGAGCGTCGGTTTATGCTGCTCGCTCAAGTCCTCGACCCAACGAAGCCCATCGCAGAACGAGGTCCACTGGCGTAATCGTCCGAGAGCCAGATGCACCTCCACCCTACTCCGCGGCGCTCAGAACTGACTGCACCCACTCGACACGAGATTCAGCTCTACAATCTAGTCCGAACCCGAACCATGACCGTGCTCAGTCTCTATTATCTCCCAGGGATCCCTCGAATAACCCGTTCCGAGTCTCTGCATCGAGAAGAGAGGCTGAACTCCCGGGCTTGCCACCTACTAACCATGCTGAAGCGTCAGCGCCTGGTAGCATATCCTCGCGGAGATGGAACAGCTACCGGGTCGAAGATGCGCTGCAGACACTCAACAAGTACGACACCGTAATCATTGTCGATGATTCGTCCAGCATGGCTGGTGCCCATTGGAGTGAGGTGCGCTGTCATTTACCTTGCTCCTGATTCAGTCTGAACAGAACCTTCGTCAGACGCGGGCAGCTCTTTCGCAACTTGCTGAGATAGCGGCGAAGTACGACACAGACGGTGTGGATGTGTATTTCCTCAACTCCTCGCAATCTGGCAGTGGCTTAAAGGTGGGACAGTGGACATGCTTCGTAGTGGTTGCATGACCGCCTAACGTACCGTGCGCCAGAAAAAAGCAGACGTCAAGCGACTTTTCGATGGCGTAGTGCCTTTTGGTGTTACTCCCATTGGGGAGAAACTCGAGGAACTGCTACTACGCTACCTTTCCCATCTTGAAAGGGCGAAGGACCAGTACGAAATGGGCGACGTGCATGCCTTGGACAGCATCAAACCCATCAACTACATCATACTGACGGACGGGGCACCGAGTTAGCCAGAGCCACATCGCTACATCTGTCAGGCGCTCATACGTTTGCAGCCGACGATCCAGAAGCTGTCATCGTGTCAGCTGCTCGGCGCCTAGACGCAAGGCACTTCCCGTTGACGCAGGTAGGAGTTGTCGAATGATGAGCGATGAGATATTTGAAGAACCGACGTGACAGATTGGTGTGCAATTCGTACAAATCGGAGATCATCCTGAAGCGGCTGCGTTTCTGCAAGAACTTGATGATGACCTTCAAAGAAACCATACTATCCGGGTAAGCTTGGTAGGTTCGGGGTGATTTGCCCTAACGCGCATCGTACAGGATATGGTCGATACGACTCCGTATGCGGGGCAACTAAACGTGGAGACCCTGACGAAGATACTGCTAGGGGGCATAAATAGGCGTGTGGATCGAAGAGGCGGCGGCAGTGTTCTATACTGAGTAAGGCCGTAAGCGGATGACGGTGATGTGGTCCTTAGAGGGGCTGTTCAACTAAGAATGCGGCTAAATAAGTCGGCGCTCAATACATGCAACCTTATCCTACATGATGTGCATACTCCGGTCATAGGCTCACTCTGCGTCGCGAGGAGTGATTACAAAGACCCGAAGCGCAATTTGAATGCTTTCGTTGCGTCCATTCCTGTCAAGGATGGTAGCCTCACCTCCGCATGAATGGAGTGATGGTCCGCGCGGGAGCTGAGGAGCCTTGGAAATCCAACTAATCAGAGGTCCGCGACAGACAATATTCCCCTTATTGGCTGTAGGTAGCCACCTTCGAGTGCACGCGAAGGTGTTTCAATCCATCCCAACCAGGGCGTGTAGTGTGATTTGCTAGTTAAAGATCCCAATCTTCCAGCGCAAAAGCGAATTGCTCGAAGTACGGAGCTGTTTTCAGATCGTTGCATGACAAGGCGGCGACGCCCCTTCGTAGGAGGCGGACGAGGCCATCCAGATCCGCTCCAATGGTTTCCAGTTGTTTGAGATGGTCTCCCGGCGCCAGTGATGCGGAAAACGTGGGAAACAATGTTGGTTCTGTATCGTCGAACTCGTTCTCCTCCGAATCACTGTCTGTGTCAGAAAAGTGGTCCGCCTGTAGTGTTGAGAAGCCAACGACGTTACGTCGCTCTTTCCTAAACCGACGACTGCGATGTCGATAGCCGTGCTTCAGGATGGAGTCGGTGGCGGTTGCGTCAAGGGTCAATCCGCCTGTAAAGGCAACGTAACATTCGCTGAAGTACAAGCATTTGTCGAGAATCTTGAGGACGGTTTGATGCGAAGTCACGGTCTGGAAAGCAACCGATTCAACGTGCTGTTCGCCGAAGTTTCTACTTGTGACTGACGTCGGAAACGAGAAGACATCCCTCCTGAAGCTTAGCCAGGCTAAGCAGTCTTCAGTCCGGGATGGCTTGCCTGATATGCCACACTTACTGATCATTGTGTATATCTATCATTTCGTCAAGAGAATGGCTCCTTCGGATATCTTCACGGAACCTCAGAACTTGCGCTTGGATAATCTATACTTCACGTCAGCTATCCATGTCGGCTGAGCCGGCGACGACACGTACGTTCGTCGAGATGAAGGTCAGTAGAGTGCTGCAACCCGTCAGTCACCAGAAAACCGGCGTGGTTATGGAGTACACGTACTTCACAAACCACAACAATCTACTTCGCATCGCGTGTAATGCTATGGAGCATGGCCCTCCACTTTTCAGCCATGTCCGTTCGAGTGCGCTTTTTGCCCTGCGTATTTGCAGCATGAATACGAAGATGCTGTTATATACCCGCAGCGCTTTTGGGCCGCATATGTAGGTCAGTGGGAAAGGGACGGCATATTCGAGCATCAAGCCATCGATGACATATACGCTCTGTTTTGGATTGTGCTCCTGCATTCGTCTTCTGTATGAGAAGCGAACCAGACTGCTGTCGATCCAACGAGATCTGGTAGAAGACGCCATTGCAGTGTCCCGAAAGGCACTATTCATGAAGTGGAAATCATGCCACTGCAAGTCGGAGTCCATCTGCCGGCGGCTCATCAGATCGTGACTAGCGAAACCTAAAAAGCACTCACTCGTGCAAATATGATAGCGGCGAAGCGTGACATAGCGTCTCCGCGAGCCATTAAATACACACTTTCGATGGCATTGAAGTGCTCCCAGAGGCCACACTCATTGACCAATCTTGATGCGGCAGCCTGTGCGACACGACATTGAGGGACAAGGTGATCAAACACGAGCGTAGGAAGCGCAGCAGCTCCGGCGTTCCACGATTTCGAAAGGTGATCCTGATGTTCACCTCCATGGTTTACAACTTGGGTTATAAATGAGATGTCCTTCCAATCGCCAAGCCATGGTCTATCAGAGTTGGATTCGAGTTCGGATGCACTGAGCGCACGGAGAAGGCCGACAGATTTGCCCGCGCTCAGAACATGCGGTGCGACTTGTCGCAAGAACTTCGGGAGCACGGTTTTTGACCTTTGATCATTTGAGTCGCCTGGCTGGCCTCGTAACACGTACCCCTCTGTCCAAAAATCCGGATCCAACACCTGCATACCATTGTCCTCAATGTAGAATTCAGGATCTAGGTGTGTGGACACCGTTGTTGACGGATGAGGGACCGAGTGAATCTCATGCGGTGGTCCGTGTTGAAGCCAAGTTCGCGTCATGTCCCAAGTTGGTCTGACGGTGCAGATGAATATACGCATGAACGTTTCAGACGTGTGGATCCGGCCGATCATAGAATGTCGATGCACGGCATCGAGCAGTGTATCAAGAAGCAACGTTGTGAACGACGAAAGAGACACTCGTATGGGTAAGGCTGCAAGATTAGCCAGGTCTCCGTCATTCAGCGGTTCAGGTGCCCGAGAAGCCTTGCCAAGGACGGAAGCTAGGATGTTCACCGCCTCTTGATACGTGGATCCGAAATTATCTCCGAGCTCCTTCTCAAGGCTCAGCAGGCTCAGAACCCCAGTGCCCGAGATAACAACCCCACCGTAAGCACGGCACACGTTTTCCTCCTTCTCAGAGCACCATCGTTGGAATGATTGTATTTCTGAATCTATGGCTTCGGCGAAAGCTTCCAACGTGCGACTGGATGTCCGAGGTTCACGTGAAGCAGTTGCTTTGGCGAAGGTGGAAGACACGAACTGCCGGAGGCGCTGAATGTCGGTCGCAAAGCGTGCCAAAGGCTTGAGCAAAGAACATTGCGAGGTGAATGTAAGCTGCAGCAGTCGTGGCATTCTTGGGGACGGTAGAAATGCGTATACCCCGTCAGAATTCCATTCCAACAAAAGATTCTTGCGTCCTTGCATAGCCATGAGAATCTCTCGTACTGCATCGTGTTCATGGATATATGCCTGTTCGACAGTGGTTTCAGTCAAATGCGACTGGCCTCGAGGTTCATACTTCATACCTCATGCTCTGGTCTATCCGCTGTGAGTGACCCACTTTGTCCAAGAGAAAATCCCAAAGAAGGTCCTAAGGTAGACGCGTCCCCGATATCGAACGGTTTCATTATGGACGCGTCGGTGTTCCATTCTGGTCTCCAGTACTGTCTGGCTTGCAGATCCTCCACAAGGCGCCTATGTGCGTACACCCTGCCCCAGTCCTGTTCCGCGTGACGACCGGCCTGTTTAGCGTGTGGGGGGGCTTCGCGTTGTATGCCATCAACCTGTTCGGCCTTCTCCGCTTCGATGGAGGATATGGATTCTTCATCTACTGAGCTTGCGCGCCGCGCAGGGGAAAGACTGGGCGTGGTGTCACCACTGCTGGAGCCCTCCAGACCTCTGATTGAACCAAATTCCAACCCAAAAACGCCATCCCAATGCTGGCCTTCAAAAGGTTCGTCGGCAAGGATGTCCCTCCATGTCAAAGACGGTGGTGGAGGGGGAGGATGCGTAATATTCTCAACGTAATCTTGAGCGTATTCGAGGGTTGTCGGTGACGGTGGCGCAGAAAGAATAAGTAGCAGCTGCACATGATCAGGGATGTGCGAGATCTACATCGGAGCAGCATGAAAACAAGTACAGTGCGGACAATCCGAGTATACCTGGATTTCAGTGTCAAGCTCATGTGTGCCCTGTTCGACTTGTGTTGCTAATCGGCGGGAAGCAACTTTAAGCGCCGTAGCCAGCTTTTCATTAGATTGTATTCGAGCCTTTTCAACGTGTCTGCGGAATTACTCAGGGTCATGCGTGGTGAGCATGATGGACCACAATACAGACCTACCCCCGAAGTTGTCTTTGAATAGATGCTAGATCCATGCTTGGTCCGCCTTTGCCGGTGAAGCTGAGGCTCTTTGTCACATATTCAACGGCTGTGTGGAAATTCTCCTCGTCGTTGAACGCGCGTATCCCGGTGACTTGAGTGACTAATGTTTCGTACAACGGCAGCAACCGCGCGGACTGTCGGGTCGAAGCTCGTGATACCGGTCTCCTTGATATATGCGTCGACGTGCTGGACAGAGGTCGATCGGGTGCATAGCTGACCGGTGTCTTACGGCCTGATGCGCGAGGGGCGGATCCGGTAGATGGTGGTCGTCTGGATGCGCTCGACGGTGATCGTTCCGTAGCGCTTGAACCGGGTCGAGAGACACTGCCGTTTGAATTGGATGGTACCATGCCGCAGTAGATATTGGCTTGATTGACACAGATGGATGGCGAGCGCAGGATAACAGTTCAAGCAATGCGGGTCTGGGCAGAAATGGGACACAACCGCGCCACACAGAATGACTCTAGTCGATATCAGCGTCATTTCTGCCAAGTATGGTGGTCCGTATCGGACAAAAATAATGTCAATCTGAGAATTCATTCAGATTCATCCGTTTTCATTCGCTTCCATTCGCTTTCATCCGTATAAGAATGACTTAGTTTATCTTATTCCATATGCACAGCCACAAGTGAGCTTAAATGAATTTGGATGAAAAATGAAATCCAATGAAAATATTTGCACTGCCACGATGCCCTGTTAGCGGTACTACTGCATGAATCTGGATGAATTTGAGTGAAACTGAATGATCTTGAGTGATTTCAGATGATTTTCAGTGATTTTGGATGAAAACAAATGAACGGCAATGAAAACGAGTGAAAAGTCCCAAAAGCCGCCATTATTGTCCGATACGGCCCGGGAAAGCCAACACGTTCGGCATGAAAAGTTGGATGGTGAACGGTTCGTTCAGAAACATAATGATTCATCTTAGCAATTATGGGGTACAATACATTGTCGAGGAGGATTTCAGAAATACAGGCCAAAGTCAAGTTTTATGAAAGAACCGGTTTGATCGGAATCCATGGCCGAGTTCACCTGTTCATCAGCGCCTGAACTGATGTCCAAGGTCAATGGAATCTGGTGGAAAGACGAGTAGTGAGAATCATCTCCATGAGCATAAGGTGATACGTCCTGGTATGCACGGCGTCAGGTGACAGAGGCAGGCACAAAGCTGATCATCCTGGTTATGGAGATATGGTGAAAGCTATGACGCGGTAGCGGTAGCCGCAGCCGCAGCCGCAGTGCTTGTAGCGATTGCAACGTTTTCGCCAAAGGGTAATTGAGGAGATTTGCTGTCGGAGGGTGTCTCGAGAACATTTCCGTACAGCCCGTTCGAGGTCCGGGCTGGACTACCGTTGGTTACCGCGCCTTCACTTGCAGCAAGAACCGGCTTTTCAGTCGTCGATTCCGAGGTCAACTCCGAGGTCATGTACGAAGGTCTGTCGAAAATGGCGCATTGAAGAACGAATCGTGCGGAAAGAGGACTTCACCAACCGCCGCTTCTTGTTTGGTTGCTCTGGAGAGGTATTGCCCGACTGACCAGAATTCTTGACAGAGAGTGCGAATAGGGTCAGTAGACCATGAGATTCGATTCACATCTGATTATGTACCTTGCTCGTCTTGGGTCGTTTCTGCGGACGCGTCTGACGGCCGCCCTCGCCAAAGACGTAGTCGGGTAAAGCAGTACTAAGGCGCCAGCTTGTGAGCGTCGTATCATGCGTGAGTGTTTGCAAGCTCACTGTCTGATATGTCTGACAACGATTCCCATTTTCGCTTCGTCAAACTTCTCCCACATTTTCACGAGTTTCGTGAACTCTGTGGTGGGATAACTGATGTCAAGTTTGCGGGGCCCGTTTGACCCCGCTTGTCGTCACGCAGGTCAGTCTCGAAATGACAATGGAGATGACAGTTCTTCGTACGTTGCTTAGGCTCTATGGCCAAGCCTATGTAGAAGGTTGTGGTGTAGACGGTGCTAGCGCCTTCCTTATCCTTGATATCTTCCAGTACTCTCTTCTTGACAGTCTCTGATATCTCGCCCTGAGCCACTGCACGCACCTCTTCATCGGAAAGACAGTACGAGACTTGCTCGAAGCCTTTGATGAAAGGATGGGCAAGAGTCAAGGAATCGACATATTCTAGCTTCATGACAAGCTGACGTATCCTGGACTCGACCGTGCCGGACCTATTGGGTGTTGAGAATGATCGCAAACCGAAAAACGAAGAACGCACCACTTCAGCTGCAAGTCTGCATTGCCAGTGGACGCAATAACCTGCAGGTAATAGCGATACTTGTCGAAGAAGTCGTGCTTGATGAACAGCTCTGACCAATCTGCAGTGCCCACGATGATCTTCTCTACCAACTCCGAACCTGCATGATATCAGCATGACTTTCGCGAAGCACACTCGAGATATACCTTTCTTCAGCTCTTCGGTGATAATCATCTGCGTCGAGGCCATAACGTTGTGTGTTGCACACATTGCAGGGTATGCGGGGGTAATAATCGGCATCCGATGAGCTCGGTCGGTGGGATAAAGCTTGCATCTTGTTAGTCTAAATCACTTCTTCATAGCTTACTATGCCTCACCTTCGGATTCCAGACGCGGACATTCAATGGGCCTTCTTCGATTGTCTTCAACAGCACAGGCTGCGGCCATTTCCTATGAAAAATCGTCACGATGATTGAAAGAGACAATAAAGGTAATCCCACCATTGATACATGATGATGAAGAATCGGCTCACGATGGCCCCGGCGCACGCGTTGGGATATAGTTGGCAAACACGTGCTACGAGCATTGCCCAAGCGACACCGCCAAGGAAGCCGTTGACGTTAGAATATATGGCCTTCCCTGCTTCCTGACTGAGTGGAATACTCCATGGTGGTAAAGGTGGACGGACTTACTCGTGGCCCATAACTTGATGCATCGCAACGCTACTCTGAAGACGTTGACCTCGGGTACCAGACGTAGGATAGCATCAGTGACCCTGGACCCTGATAGTTGACGCGCGTTAACAGCGCGTAAGACCCCAATGGTGTGCGGTACTTGCCGTTCAGACTTCGAACGCAACGTTCATCCAGATTGCGCAGTAAATTATCATCAGAGAGATCAAGGTCCTCTGGTATTGAGGACAGCGCTAAACGTGCCATGGTGAAATCGATGGGAATACCCAGAACCTTGGCCTTGATGACAGGTACAAATGCTTCCGGTACGCCCTATGCAACAGACGTAAGTCTCGTTCTCTCTGATATTTATCCGAAAGAAAAAGTCAACTACTCACGGACACCTCAGTGACTCCATCCATTTCGCGCAGTCTTCTTTCGAAGACGTCGAACCATTCCTCGCGCGATACGTGTTTAGGCACTACACATAAGGTATCGATATCGGAGCCAGGACCATGTACACCTAGTCGGTATGACCCAAACGTAAAGATCTTCCCACCGGCTGCGTTGGCAGCGCTTTCAGAGAGGCCGTTCGCCAGTGAAATCTCGTGCACGCATTTTTTGACAAGAGCCGCCACCCGACCTAGAACAATTTCACTGCGAGATCATGGTATACGGTCAGAATCAAGTAAGAAGAAACCAATACACAAGCGGCCCATGATGCATCACCAAAGCGACCCAATACTGGTCCATTGGATCAAGGGGAAAAACGCTCAAACAGAGTCGATAAAGCAAGTTGGTCTCGAGAGCCATGGCATCCTTAGCAATGTCATCAGGGAAACGTACCGTGTCCGTGCTTCCTCCTCGCCTTCGATAGTCTTCTGCTTCTTGAGCTCTTCAAGCAACGTAATCGTAACCTCCTTTTCTCTAGTTGTAGATTCCATGACGGAGATGGGGGCGGTCACACCCAGATGTCTATGTGCATCGTTGAGGTCCTGAGAGCGTTGCGCTGAGAAGACCGTTCCTACCCATTATGTTGTGCCATGTCTGTAGCGATAACAAGTCGGCGTTCTGGAAGTATGGCACTGGCGTGAGTCCGACGATGAGATACTCGTAAAAATGAGCGGGCAACAAGAACTCGCGAAACGCGGACCAGCGAGATGAAGTTATAGTCGAAGCGAGGGTCTCCGCCACTTGCGACAGCTTGTGGCTGAGCTGCTGAACGCTGCCACTTCGGCGTTGGCAGGAGGAATACTATCGCGCTATATACTTCGTATGACAGTATGTGAGACAATAACAGACCTACAGCCTTACAATAATCTACCTATAGTCCAGCAGAACATCTTCACAACCAAGATGACTAATATGAAACAAGGCGATACATAACAAAGGAGAGTGCAGCGTGATTGGCAGGCAAGTCAATTGAACAGCCCTAAACGGTGTTCCATAATCAAGTTCTAGACGAAGAAAACGGATGTAGGAAAGTGAAGCACTGTTGGCGATTATCCATGGGTATATGCTGACGATCGTTGCGTCATGAAGTACTGGTTGTTGGGAACGCGTCTTCGTCGGACTGCCCAGCGGCGGATGGAATAGGTTGCGAGCAGCGCAGCGACAATACCGGCGATTACGCCAACAACAATTCCCGCTGTGCGCCCAGCGTGGCTTCCGCCGTGGGATGATGTGGAAGGGTCCGACTGCCCGCTCGACGTCGGATTCCCGGCGGATGACGAGTTGCTAGGATTGCCACCGAAAGGCCAATAATCGCCGCCGTCGGGAGGGAGAATGCATGTCAGTCCATCGGCATCCTGGATCGACTGAAAGTCTGACTGGAGGCTGGTGGCAATGGTGTTGTTCCACTGCACCACGAACGCTGCGGGGGTCGGCACTGAGTCTGTGGTACTGCAATTCGGTCCTCGGGATCCTATGAATGACGTGTTTCCGGTGAGAACGTTGTCTTGGACCGTAAAATTGTTGGCTGAGGATACGGCCATTCCATAACCAAAGGCACCAGATAGTTTATTGTCGTGAACATAGCCGTTCTTGTTCTGGTCATCGCCGTATTGATTACCGAACCACGTACGAGGGCCTATCGCGATACCAATCCTTTGTCGATGCAGATGAGGCAGAGATGAAAGATGGAGGTGCGGGGACTTACTTGATGATGACATCTTCATCATTTGTGCCCTTAGTTTCACTATCTTCGTCGCTAGTATCGGTCGCGAAGCCGCCCATAATTGTGTTGTTCCGCACGACGGTACCGGTGTAGTCACCGCTCCATGGGTCGAAGTCGACCATGTTGATTCCTCCTAGAAGCGTTTGCTACGAAAAGCTCAAACTGGACGCCCCATACGTTATAATCAGCGGAACTCACGTTCTCGACCCATATCAGGTTGTTCTCGACAAGCGTCCCGGGCGCCCCAAACAACACGATGCCTCCATCGGTAGGGTTAGCAAGGGTATTATTGAAGATATAGCTGTTGCGACAGCTAACGCTTATTCCGTCCGCCCATTGCTGAAAAGCATCCGACCCGCACGGTCCAATGTCATTGTGTTGGACAGTGGCATTGTTGCATTGGAACGTGCCCTCAGCAAGGTGAAGGCAAGACCAACTCCGAGGATCGTACGACCGTACGTATTCAATGAGCTGTCCCGAGTTATCACCACCGAATTCGATGTTAGCACCACCGTTCGTAGGAGGAGCGCCCAAGCGAGTTCCATTGATCTGAGAACAAAGTTAGTTGAATTACTCGACGAGGCGCAGACGTTGCACTCACCTGTATGTTCCTTAGCTTCACTCCTCCGCACGTCGAGCAAGTGCCGTCAACAGCCGTTGTATGACCAGAGCCTTGCTTCGTAAGCGCCTTCGTTTCCCCGACGATGCACATCACTCACCATTCTCCACGGCTCCGTCCACAACCAGCGTCGCCCTTTCATCTCCGGTAGGATACCCACTGGTACTAATCTCTTGATTTGGTGAGGCAAACTTGATGGGCGCTGTGATGATATACTGTGCGCTGGGACATAGCGATAGTTTGTACCCATCTCCTCCCGAGCTCAAGGCTGCATTCAGTCGGTCCGTTATGGTATTTGCCGGGTCGGGATCTATGCAGTCCGACGATTGACGAGAGGAAACCGAGGCCTCGTTTCTGCACATCAAAGATGAGTGTATGAGCAGTGTCGGGAATGAAAACAGAAGACCTCTTTGTCCGAGCATTTCCCCTAGAAGATGACATAGTCTGAACAACGCAGGCACAAGGGAACGCGTGCGTAGGGGCAGAATGATGGTACCACTGCCGTCGCAGGATGCAACTCGCCAGCGCCAGGCGGCAGCGGCCCAGAGGTGGGCGAGGGAAGTATGTGAAGCGTATGTGAGGCGTGGACGCGCTTTTCACGGACGATCAGGGCATTCTCGTAAACTTCTTTCAGTCTGGTAACATTGCCAACCTTTCAACGCACATATCGCCTTGCACTCACGTTTCCTTGGCCCAGAAGTTCCATCCAGACTTGATGCCACTTGTTCAAGCTATACCTCAGGCATGCCCTACGTCCGGACAAACAGTCTGTATGAGTATCACATTGCATTCGTGCAGCCTAGGCCTCACAAGTATCCCTTTGGCTACTTCTATGTTTCGTGCGCCTAACACTCACAAGATGATTTCTGAGCCTTGAAACAGCTACGTACCACGGGTGCAGCGACCTCGATGTTTCGCCCTACGGAGTCAAGACTCCAGGCTCATTTCTCGGCTTTCACTCGACTGGGTCGATCTCGTTACATATGACCACGAACTCCAGTACCATGCGCCATCCGAGTTCTAGATCACATTGGCGACTGATTGGACGTGCGCCCTCCATGGCAAGGTGTCATGCACGATAGTATTCCCGGTATGACATTTGCATCGCGGAGCAGTGAGTGAGTCTTCAAAGAAGCTGTTCTCGGAACGAATTTCCACTTGCATGAGGGGGACGAGCTACGTCGGGCAATATTGACCTCGCTATGTCTCGCCGGGATCCTCTCATTGTCTTTTGCAAGGGAATTCCGCCGGGTGTTCACTCGCTGTTGTATCCCCCAATCGCAGCGGGTAAAATTATGAACAGCAACAACATACCTATTCATGGCTTCGGTACGAGTGTGTCATCCGGAATTCACGAGGTAGCAAGTTATGGGAGCCGGAGAACCTGAACCTTCACTTGCGACTTCCCGTGAGGCTATTTTTGCTCGCCACCGTTGTCTGCTGCAGTCCTGATCCACTTTCTATCCCGCTCTGCCTGTGGGATGCAAAATACCTACGGTGCAGCCTCGCATGTACAGTGCTGCCTTTCTCAAGGGTTGCCCAGGGATATGACGAAGAAATGTATCCGGGCGACTCTCTGTTCAAGATGTATCTCATCATCACAACTCTGAGATCGCACCAATATCCCTCATGGCCGCGATGGAAAACGTCTACAACTCGAACACTCCAGGTTTACGTTCGGATGACCTCGCCGACTCCGAAGCTGACATATGCATCCGACTCTCGCTGTTTGCTTCCGTTTCGGCGCCCGGCGTTCTTCGACGCCTTGAGCATATGTGACCGCCTGCGGCCGTACTCGGTGTTGTGGCCCATGCGCCTTGGCTAGTAAGTCTGTCGTGATATCCCAATCAAGCGAGGCTGCGAGGGTGATCTACTGTCATCAGGGAATGCTGTAAGGGTGGTCATCTCGTGAGCGGGTCTGTGCGGTATTTCCCAATTGCTCAGAACGAAATTTGACTCTGATTATGACGGCCAGATACGACGTGCCCCCGGTGTAGCGTGTGCCCGGTAGCCAAGCTGTATTTTTTTCCGTACATTCTCTACGCCATTTCCCGTGAAACAGTGTCGGGACTTCTTTTTCGCTATCGGCATTACCCCCAATAAAGTCCCTGGTGTGCTTGCTATCACCACTCCCGATCGCACGCAACCCATGCCTCCGTTGCACGTCTCTTCTGCCGTCGCCGAATCAACGGGTGAGTTATGGGCCCTTGAAACCGCCTCTCACACGCTCGTATCGAGGAACACACACAAGGCTTCTCGAGGGCCATTTCTTCTGTCATGGCTGAATTGTCCGACGTAACAACGTACAGAGTCCAGCGCGCATAGCCTTGATGTTCAGTCAAGCGAATCAATTCGACGTCAAGGAGCTGGTGGGGGTGTTTCGTGTCTCATCTCCGCATGAGCTGAATACCTTGATGTCAGGTTCCTCGCAAAGCCTGTTTGATCTCTGTCATGCCGATGCCGGGAGAGAAGCCTCCTGGACTGTCGGTGTGCCTCAGGTCTCAAAGCGAGCGATGTTTGCTCGTCATTCACACCGACACGCTTCTGCCTGTGATGGCCCTGTCCTTTGGACCACTGAAACCCGGTGTTTATCAAGGCCATAGAGCTTCTCTGAAGTGACACGTCACGGTTCCGGACCGTGGAAAGGGTTCTTTGTTCTGTGGCGGGCTTGCGATTCCGATTCCCCCAGTCAGTGACGAAATTACAGACGAGTTGTGCGCATATTTTTGCTTCCGACTAGAGCAGCATCAATATCATATGCCTTCCTATCTCCGATTGGCATGTCCACATCGAGATTCCGTTCGGAAGTCGGCGATGCTTCAGCCAAGCTCCAGTTGGCCTTCTAGTCGGCCTACTGCTGGCGGTATCAGGCTTTGGATGCGTTTGACGGCTACAACCGCCCGGTTTAATTATTATGTGCTTCATTGTAATCACTGTGTAATATGCGTATATATTGCGGTAGTTTCACGAAACTCTCACGAGCGCATGATACCGCAGCGTTCATGGTGGTATATCCATACACTTGTCAGGATAGCACGCTTCCATACCCACAGCTCCACCTGACGGTATCGGCGATGCCGCGTTTCGCAAGGCGTTCCTGTTGGTCACAAATGCGCAGGCACTTCGTCAAAGGCAGCTGGTCCCATGAATTCCGTTGTTGGTGCGCTAGGGAGAACGGACCACATGGTTTCCCATCGGCCAAAATTTGACGGCACCAATCTGCGGACGCTGTCGCGCGTATGAGCCGCTATGGCTGCCGTTTTGGGGTGGACCCCGGAAGGAGATGTTCAAGCGCCCGAACGACAGGTATTCTGGAATCCGCGTGGCCCCACTTGCCAAAATCCGCCGCATATAGAGCGCTTAAGGGATCCATGCCACCGTTATTGACGCTGCTGACTAGGGAATTAATGCCGACCTGTGCAGCAGGCTACTAACCGCAGTGTCGTGGATACTATCGTCTCCGACGTGCTGGCTGCGCGCACGCTGCGTTTGACAGTTGCGGGGCCCATGTATGACACCCGTTCATACTGTTACCCTCAGTACGGCCGTGGTGCGGTTGCCAGTGATAGCCCGGCAACTATCGTCGCTAAATTACGGCACAGCAAAGGGCGGAGAACGATGTTGGTCGCCGATGGGAATACCGGTCAATGCCAACATCGTTTCTCGGTCATGACAGACTCCTCCGCCGACGCGCCCAGGAGGTGGAGTCATTATTCAGACTTGACGACGCACCGCCCGAGCGTCGCATACATGGGGAGCTAAGTCATTCGTGTCCTCTAGGAAGCGCCAAAAAGAGCTTATCTCGGGCGTATGAGCCATGGCGTGGGCGATCATGGACCGTGGCGTTGATCCCGTGCAAACTACCAAGAGGCTGTACGATCCCGATAGCCCAGGTGATGAATAGGAACTCGAACGCGAAGAAGCGCGAAGCCCAGGAGGGCGGGAGCGAGCTTTGCGCCGGGGCTCGCCGGACGGGTGGTGCGCGAAGCGCACCTTGGGCATCAAACGTTGAGTAGAGCGAGACCAGATATAGTCCGAAGGTCGTCATCCATCATGAATCCTGTGCACAGATGTGATCTACCCCGCAAAAGCCATACGGTCAACTGAGTTCTCACCGCTCAATTGTGGGATCGACATGGACCAGGTCTATCATAGCGAGTGAAGATCGATCGCCTCGAGAAAATGAGTTGTTGCCGTAGTAACGGGGCGCGAAGTCCTCAGGAGGAGAGCACGAAGTCGTTTACTCATTACCCGCAGGTGGTTCCTGAGAGGCCGATAAGCTCAGGAGGTACGAAAACGTTCGTAGATACAAGAGACTGAGGCAACGGCGCAATTATTGAGGTTTGCGTTGCAGATAATCGTATCTCGAGCGTTGGTGGCCATGAGCGGGTGAAAGAAACATGTACGGGAGATCGAGTTTGAGAGAAGAACAGCGAGCACAGAATGTAAATGTGGCTCTGTGCATGTGATCTCATGTGACGTTACGTTGGGTGTGGTGAAGTGTCTGAGTAACGACGCGTCACAGCACTCTGCTTTGTACTCTGCAGCAATAACGATCGCTGCATCGGTCGAGAAACGCACGACCAATGAGCACTACAAACATGGAAGAAGCTGCGACAATCGCAGCAGAGTATATCTCCAGTCAGTGTCCCCATTCACGGTCGTGACCTGTCGTTTCGAATGGTCATGCCCTGAAAAGTGATGGCGGCTTAGAGCTGAGCACGTTATTACCCTGTTAGGCCTCGACAATCTGCCGAGCGAAGTGCAGTTTTTACTGACGGAGATGAGGATCAAAGACTCTCGATCTCAAGGTGAGCAGCAGTACTATTTGCCCTATCGCGCGCCCGCGCCTTCCGTTCTGCCGAACCGATGAATGCTCGGGAGAGGCATTGCCCCTTACGGTATCGCCATTCCTGCCCGATCTCACTCCATCGTAGTGTTGCACCTGAGCCATCTCATGCTGATTCGCATCCGCCGCGCCTCGTATGCACTGGTACTCACAGACCCGTAGAAATTTTGCAAGAGATCCAGAAAGAATCCGCAAAGTACATACGCCACTCGCTCCGCGGCGGAGAACCCAGCCCCAAGGATGCCGCCATCCCCGAGAAGATTAGGCACGATTATGCCGAGGTGGACAGGCTCGCTGCGGAGAAGATGGCGCTCGCGGAGCGCGTTGTGCGCCTCATCGCACGCGCACGCGCGCGGCTGGACGTTGACCTAACGAAGGTGCTTGCTCTCCAGGGCGGGGACGACCCGCGGCAGGTGATGGCGCACAGCGACGCCTCTGCCTATCGTCCAAACCCAGTGGTCGCTCAGATGAACAAGAGCCTCCGCGACGCGTTCAACGACACGTCGCAAGAGTCTTTGCCGGCCTCTCCGTCTGCGTCAGGCTCAGTTTATAGCCTCAAGAGTAAGTCCTATCGGTTGATTCTAATCTAGCATGGGTGCCATGGTTAGGCCGGGCGCTGATATGCCCGTCCCTGGCTCGCTGCGCGCGCTGTTGGGTGGCACCTACGTCGCATCTTTTCCTTGGTCCGCGGGTCCCTGTGCAAGGCACTAGGACACCTGTAGCCAGTCGATGCTCGACGCTTCTTCTCGATGAGCCTGGCGCGGAGCAACGATCGACCCTCTCCAGGGTTCACGAGCACCGTAAAACGATGCATCGAACTCGACCATCATCACTTCCTTGATACTTACGTGATCATCCGGTCTAACCTTCCTCCTCCTTGCATTCTGTTCTTCTTTAACATTACTGACACGACGCTCCTTCCTCGCAGGGCGGAAATTAACCTCAGGCGCCTCGGCCGCCTCCATCAAGCTCCCATCTCCCGCGCCCCCTGCTACGGGCAGCGCCACGCCCACCGCCTCGCGCTCGCGTCTGGCGCACCAGGCGCGGGGGGCGTCCCAGCAGCGAGCGACCCAGCCGGCACGGGCCGCTCCCGGACAGACGCGCCGGCGTCAGCCCGTGTTTACTGACGAGGAGGACGCCGAAGGTGAAGCTGATGACGGCGCTGACGATGCCGAGGGCGAACAGGACGAGGAGGACAAGAACCTGTACTGTTTCTGCCAGAAACAGAGCTACGGCGAGGTACGTCGGTTCGCTCCAGTCTTTCTTTGGTTGCCGAGCAAGATCCATCGCCTCGCGCGAAGCTGGCCATGGGATCTTGGGTTTCTGGTGGCGCGTCCGGCTGTGCAATGTATAACGTCGCGTTATCTTCCTCTGTGCATGGTTTGGCGTCAAGCCAAACTGGGAGAGCGGCTTGCCAGGGCCGCACGAGAGCGACGCTTTTCTGGTTCTATTCTGCGTTTCATTTTGCGTTGTTCCATCTCCCCGTTCAGATATGGCGTGCATGCACAGCATGGGCACCGCCACGCACGAGCGCGGTCACTGGGTTCGTGCTGTGCTTCTTCCCGATGGGCGCGCTCCTCTCGGCGTATATGCGTTTTTGCTCCTGTTCTCGCGTTTCATCTTCGCACGAGCTCTGTACGGTAGCTTACTTGGGCATTTCTCTACCCCGCAGATGATTGGATGCGACTCGGATACGTGCCATTACCAATGGGTACGCGTCTCTCCCTCCGGTTCTCGATTCATTGGAGCTGACCATTTTTCCCGTCGTGGCGCCCTTTTCCTTTCCTTCCCGAAACGCAATTCACTTTGCCGTCGCCGAATTGCCGGTCATTACTCTGTCCTCGGATCACGGACGCGCAGTTTCATCTGGAGTGCGTTGGACTGGAAAAGGCGCCGGCGGAGGGCGAGAGCTGGTTTTGCAGCGCGTGCGTGGAGAGCGGGACTGCGACGCGGTCGATCCAGGCTGCTTCACCGGCCGAGCGAGGGCGGAAGGGAAGGAAGGGCCGATAGACGTAGTCATTCGTCACAGGCACTCGGTATGGACGACGGGTTCCCTACATGTCGATATTGCGCGCGAAGAAGAGGAAGCCGAGCCGGGGGTTCGCTGCGAAATGGAGAGCTGTGACGTTTCAGCGGGACGGGGCGTCGTGGCTAATGTTAAACTCGATGGACAGGTGGGCGGGAGGGCGAGAGTTTCTCGGATCGGTTCTCAATGGGACGGGGGGGTTTCGCGCCCTCCCTTCGAACGGGGAGGCTGTGCGGGAGCATCTCCGGAAGCACGCACGGCTTTAGGACGGGGTGTTGTTGCACACGCTGATAATGACGATACATGCGCCAGGTTTCGAGGGCTGTCGAGGCTGCTCGGCGCGCGTGCGTCGTAGCGTTGGGTAGTACGGATGCTGCTCGTGCTGCTGCCACTTTTGCTGAGAAGCGCTCCGCGGGCGACGAATTGAGCCGCGACGGCGGGTCGAGCACGCGCGACCCACGGGTGTCGGGGTTCGAATGGGCGAGATTTGGACCGACCGGATTGGTAAATTGGGGGGTGCAACTGGGTGCACGTACGTATGCGAGCTTAAGATGCCGAAGGCCGGCAGTCGCCACTGGCAGGGAGCTGCTGCAGACACGTCGTCGGCTGCTGCAGCGCTGCGGTGGGCTGCGTCGCAAGCTGCTGAGGGCTGCAGCAGGAGCCATGGGCGCTGTCGGGCTCGCGAACTGAGATGAGGGCGGGGCACGGTCGTCGACGACGATAAGTGTGGTCTATCGCCATGCGGGCAGCCGGCGGCACGGTGTCGGCGAGGGTGGGCGATGGCGCTGGGGTCGGGTCATGTGCGCGCTGGGTGAGCGCACGGCGGAGGCAGTGGGTGGGCCGCTGAGCTAGGCACGGCTCCCAAGCGAGGGGCTTGCGTCAGTAACAGCCACAGAAGAAGGAGAAGCAGGCGCGCGCTCGGGGAACCTTGTTGCGCTGCCTTGTCGTGGGACGGAGTTTGGTTCCGGCGATGGCCATGGGCTGCTTCCGGGCACCAGGTCCGCCGTCCCGCTCGGCTGGGCAGCGACCCTAGCCCGAACAGGCAGGAGCTGCGCGCGCTGTGATTGGCCGGACCCTGGCGCGCGCACCGCGTTACAAAATAGGCCGGCCCAGCGCGTCTGCACCGTCGACTGTCGCCTTGCAAGCGCACTCTGGTCTCTTGCATTGCTCGCCGTCGCCGTATTCTTATTCCGTCCGTCGCCCCCTCTGCCCGCCCGTCGTCCCCCTGACCGTCCCCACAGTGTATAAACCTCATGGACCCCGTCACGTTTGACTACTACTCGGACTCGTCTGCGCCCCGCACCCCGTCCCCCCGCTCCTCCGTCTCCTCAGAGGGCGTGCCGTCACTGGAAGACATGCACCCGTACCAGCACTCCCCCGCCGCATACAAGCCCTCCTTCGACCTCGATCCCCTCCGCAACATCCTCGCAGACCAGGCCCGCGACGATCCCATGGCCGCCTACCACCCCGCCCACGTCGTCTACGCCGGCAACCGCGGCTCCCTCCTCCAGGAGCTCTACGAGCAGGGCATCCCCGAGGACGCCCCCCACCCCCACCACGACATCTACCTCCCGGCCGCCCAGTCCGCGGAGCCCTACCACGGCAACGAGTGGGCCCGCATGTCCCCGGCCTCCCACCTCGACCACCACCAGACGCTCCCGCCCATGCGCTCCCCGCACGACTACGGCATGGTCCGCAGGAACACGTTCCCGTACGCTCGCCAAGAGCGTCCGGACCACTACCCGGAGCAGGTCCAGTTCCAGGAGCACGGGCCCATGCTCGGCCAGCCCATGTACGGCGAGCCCATGTCCCTCCACGGCTCCCCGCACATGCCCCTCACCGCCGAGCCGGCGGAGATGTACCTCGCCGGTGGCATGCACCCGTCTCCGCACGCGTCCTACCGCGAATTCTGCGACGACGGCGCCGTCAAACTCGAGGAGCCGTCTCAGGTGATCGTGCCCTCCCAAGCTGCGCCCTCCGCCTTCTACCGCCCGCCGAGCCAGCAGGGTCAAGTCGTCGGCATGCACCCGCATCACATGGCGCACGCGCACTCGCTCCCCGTCCCGCCACCGCCGCTTTCTTACCTCTCTCCGCATACCGGCCTGCCCGTCCAGCACACGGATGACGCTGCGAGCAAGGAGACCCAGTACCTCCGCCGCCGGTGCTTCAACTGCCACACCACCGAGCCTCCGAGTTGGCGGCGTTCGACGCTCAACCCGGGCAAGATCGTCTGCAACAAGTGCGGTCTGTACGAGCGCACGCACCTCCGTCCGCGCCCGCTCCGCTTCGATGAGCTCCGTGCGGGCAACAAAGCGCGCAAGGGGTCGAAGGGTGGTGCTGCTGCCGCTGCGGCGCAGCAAAACGGTACCGCGCCTACCAGCCCGAAACGCGCGGTGGTGAAGAAGGAGCCGCGCGAGTACAACGTCGGCGTCCCCGCACCCGCGGCAGAGGGTGGCGCGATGGCCATCTCCCGCCGAAGCTCGATCTCCTCCGCCTCGTCCGCCAGCGGCACCAGCGACTGGGATGACAGCGGTACGTCGTCCCCCGCCCTCGTCGCCGTTTGTTGAACGTGCGACTCATCAAAATCGCCCCTCTCTGCAGTGTCCGTCTATTCGTCTGCGTCCGGTTCGACGCCTCCTAGCGTGTACAGCTCGCCGTCCGCGCCCGCGTTCCACCTCGGCTCTCGCGACTCGCAGTCGGCCAGCCCCACGCCGATGGGCATCCGCCTTCCCGGCGCGCCTCTTTCCGAGATCGCGTCGCTCCAGGGCGAGCAGCAGCAGCAGCAGGCGTACTATGAGCAGACAGTCGAGACGACCCCGACGAAGAGCCCGAACATGTCTCAGGACGTGATGGCCCGGCAGTCGCAGGAACAGACCGCCACCGTCGCATAGACGTTCCATGGGGTTTTACAGCCCGTCCCTCCTTTACGTCTGGCGACCCGAGGCCGCCGTCCGCTCCTTTCCGCACGCACATCAACGACCATTTCTCTCGGCTTCCCACTTATCTATCTCATCCACTCGGAAGGCACCTAGCGCCGCTGATTACTATTTATTGTGCTACATGAAAACGCCACGATCGAGGAGGAGGGGGGGAAGAGCTCGCAGGGAAGGAATATCACCAGCAGGGGAGCACATCCGCACGACCAACGCCGCCCGCGCCTACCAACCTGGAAAAACCGTGTACTGCTACTATCTATATCTCACGCACAACAACCGCTTGGCTTGGTCCCTCCGCACGTATTCTTTATACCACATCATCACCCAGACCACCCGCGCTTTTACTTATATTTATCCCCTTCGTCCTCTGACTTTTCGCCGCCACCACCCCCGCCATGCCAAAAGGTGGTATTTGACGTCGTCGGACTTTGCGCGCTCTATCACCCACACCACATACCACTGCTCCCCTGCAATTGTCGCATCGCCCCCCTTCCCTCTAGGCTCCCTGTTGTATCGCTCCGGTGGGCATCTGATATCCCCTGTAATCGTAGTTGTAGATCTCCGTGGATCCCGCTCCACTGGCAATGGAAACGTATATACATTGCAATGGCACATACAAATGTCATACACACATCTCTCGCTCTCGCGTCCGAGGTCTATGAATAAGGGAATGCGCGGTGGGAGCGAGCCTGTCGAGCAAGGTTATGGCACGGAAGGAGGGAGCTTCGCGCACAGGATGTGGGTGTTCCGGCCACTTCTATGACGGAAGGGGGAACGATTCGTGTTTCAGCTTAACTTGGGAGGCGCCGTTGGACTCTGGCTGGGGGATATGGCGCGATCGGGGTGGGGATGTGTGCCCATGGCCCTGTCCTGCCTGCCTGGCTGGGGATGTGCATATGCCCAGGTGCGGCCCGATGGCGCGTATGACTACCCTCTTGCGCGAGTTGCAGTGCACCCGTGCATTATCGACGCCGCTCTGAGATCTCGTCTGAGTCGTTCCTGCGCCGGTCCTCACTTTCTGCCGGTTGCGAACGAAGGCGGGCGATAACGGGGCGGCCTCGATTGATTTTTTTTTTCCCTTTTCTCTTTGGCGCCCCTTCGCGCAAGGGCGGGGGTGGTACCAGAGCTATTATGGACTCCACTCTGGACCCCCTTCACGGCAGCTCCGGAGTGGACTCGGTTTTGGGTCAGGCGCTCAGGTACCGCAGAAGCCGCCAGGGAGCGGACGTGCGAAGGGACCGCGAAGACGCTTCTGCGTCACCCCGGCCCGTTGCTCGTGCTTTCCCTAAAACGTGCGTAACGTTGTAATCTCCTCATGCGAGTGCTTTGCGTGGCCCTTTCGGTCCCCTTCTGTAGGTTGCGCGATGAACCGAATACGTTCGATAATCACCCTCGGACGGACGCGAAATCCGGCTTTGTTCTGCGTTCGCCCCCTCTCCCTCCCCGCCGCAAGACTCTAAGGAATTCGAGAACGGCGCTAAAAGCAGGTCTGAGCCAGCCCCATAAAAATTCAACCCGGACTTTCTTTTATTATTCTTCATCTTCTCGGCGCCGCGTGTCAGTTTATACTGCCCCGGAAGCGCAACTTGCGATCGTCCCCTTTGCCTTTGTCGCATTCGCCGGCTTCTCGTCCCCCCTCCTCCTGTTTCCATACCGCGAGCTTCCACGTTTGACACCCGCGTGACGGCTCGGGGCTTGACCTGGCTCTGGGACTCCGGGAGACTGGCCTGCGTTGCTCAACGAGCCCGATATGTCTCTGTTGCAGCTGCCGCCTCACTCCCGGACCTAAAACGGCCTTGCTGTCCCCGCTCAGATCCTGGAGGGCTTGGCGCCGACAGCGACAGCGGGAGAGCCCCAAGACCTGCATAAGTATACATACACCTAATTCGTCCCTTCTCTCCCTCAGTGCGCGGGTAGCTCGAACCGCCGTCGCCCATTGCAACGGCCGAAAGAGGCGCCGGTCCCCCTCTTTTTTCTTCCCTACTTTGAACCCTTATCCTGATTCGCCGACATTAAATTCAGTCTGTTTTTTTTTCTCGGCTCTCAACAAAGGGAGGGGCAAACAAGGGGACGATAAGAATAGACAGACTTATCTCCCGAGAATCCAGGACGGACGCGGAGACCGGACGCGTTGACGACGTCACCGCGCACTAGGCCATCCTATCTCGATTCTCGACGAGTCTTTCACGTTTCCGTCCGGTACTGCGTCTTGCCCGCACTCCGCTCCCCCGTGCGCATGCTCTTGGCATGGACAAGTCATGTATCTCAGAAAACGCAAACGAACGCGCATATGCTCATCCCGGACGCTTTGCCAGCCTCTCCCCTTTCAGACGACCGCTTACCCCGAGAAAATATCGATGAAGGGGGGTGGGCAGTCGCTAATACGATAACGCCCCGCCCGTGTCTCGCACGTAACGCCTACGCGCTCGCGCGAGAAGAACGGAAGCTCCAGCAACGCGCACACACGCTCACGCCCATTGAGCGAGCCGACGAACCGCTGCTGCGACTAAACCAAAAATGCGCAGTAATTAACATAACGTGCGGGGCTTCTAGAGGCGAAAAGCCGAGTGGAACGGTTGCACATACTGCTCTGCATAGACCCCGAAGGTGGTGGGGGCAGTCCTTTCCGTGCGGCATTCGCGAAGGCGTCATGACGCGGACGGGCTCAACGGTGGACCCGCGAGAATAGACAAAACGCCACCACGGGCGTCAGTCAAATGAATGCGTACGCGCAATACGACTGAATTATTGGGTCCAAAGGACGGGTATCGTGGCGCTACCGATAAGCCGCTCCTATCCCCGATCCCCCAGTCTCGCTGAACAAGTGGGTCGCGACGTTGACGAGGAGAACATTAGACTGCAAATAATCACGAGGTGCAGCTGCATGGTTCCTTTCTGTCCCTCCCTGGTTCTCCTGCCCACGGACGATGCCGAGCGACGTGCGACTGGGTTCCAAAAGCGAGACTTCTGTGCGAGGATTGGCTTTGCAGGCGTGCGCATCTTGCCATATTCGAGTCCACGACGGTCGGTGGGGAGTCACCTCTCGCGATCGCTTAGAGCGCGGTGACGATCGCTCGCGATCGACTTTCCCTTCGCAGTTTGGTCTGTGCCGGACGCGTGCTCTCGCCGGTCTCTGCGCCATATGCATGTCACGCTACGAGAGTTCGTCCGAGGATTTACTAAGCGAGCGCCTCTGCGCTTCGTCGTCCCTGGCAAACGTGTCACGATGCCCGGCCTCAGCTCGATTCACAGAGGCCGCGACGAGGCGGATACGATACAGCCCGGTTACACATGCAGTTGGAGCGCACGACAACAGGTGTCGCCACTCCCGCTGAGTGCGGTGCAGTGCGGTGCATATATTGGCTAGATAGGGAGGCGCATGGGCATACTAGTACTACTGCTGCAGTACTGCATCGGGTAACCAATTATCAGCGTGCAGCCAAAACGCCACGAAGACGCAACGTTCACGTCGCCGGACCACTATACGGATGGCCCGAAGAGCCCATTCCGAACGTACGCTCGGTCTCCCGAGGCCGCCTCGGCGACGCCACGTCTAGGCATAATGAAAAATGGGAACCTTACTCTGAGATGTGACCCTGAACAGGGCAACACGGTGCTACTCCTCTTGAGATCGGGACGAGGTCTTCGGGAGTATGAGCCCGCCGGAGGAGCCTGTCATGCCTATCGCCCGGACGCACTGGAGTAGGAAGACCCCATGCTCGTCGTGAGCCAGCGCATGGCACCGCGAGCGTACGCCTCGGCCGGGGTCAGTCCAGCGCCCCCGCCGGCATACGGCTCCGCGGAAGCTTTACCGCGCTCCAGTGCCGAGTCCTTCCTAGCCCGGTCCCGATCGCTATCGCGGTCGCGCACCACCGCTCGGGCTGACGCGTTCGAACCGCTCGGGCTGAACGCCCACCTGCCGGCTTTGACTGCCCAGCTCAGCCCGTGCGCAGCCAGTCGCGAGCCGATGTACTGCGCGATGCCCATACCGGGCAGGAGGGTGAGCGCGTCGCGCAAGTCGATCGTGTCGCGGTGGCGCGTGATCCGGCCTGCCTCGTTGAAGGAGAGATGCGAGGTGATCGGAAGAGTGAGGTGCAAGGGCGAAGGAAGGGGTAACGACAGCAGTGCGGGGTCGGAGGGATGCGCGGCGGGTGCATGGCTGGTAATCGAGCTTGGCACGGAGGCGGAGCCAATGGAAAGTGTGGAATCGGAACGGAGACGTCGCCTTTGCTCTGTCGGGGGGTCTGCATAACGCTCTGTGTGCATTCCGGGTAACAGGAGAACGTGTAGAGTGTGCTCTACCATGCAGCGCTTGTGTCCGTCTACAACGTATCGACCAAAGCAGGAAAACGTCAGTTAAGGTGTGCATTGCAACGTCAGGGGCGGCAGTATCCCCACGAAGGCTAGTGCTGGTATGATACGCACCAAAACTCTCAGCCTCCGAGACCTCCTCGACCTCCGTCCACGCTCTGACCGCTCGAAAGAGCACGTGTTCTGGGATGATGGCATCCGGGCTGCTCTCACTGGATATGCCAAGGAGGTGGTACAGCACCGCCAAAGGTCTGGGAACGTCCAAATTTGACAACCGCCGAGTCAAGGCGGAGATGTCGGCGATGAGCGCTCGAGAGGTCGCGGTCAAGAATGGGTTTTCATATCTGTACGGCAGGTAGATATCAGCCTAGGCGTTCCGTAAGGAATCACATCATGGAGGCAGTAAATAGATGAACCTACACTACAGTGCCTCGTCAGCTTGGACCCCGAATGATCATCGTGGCGGGGGGGACATACCCGCGTTGGATTCGTAGAGACGTTCAAGGACATCCCATGAAGGGATATCCGCACTGCCATAGACGATGTCGCACACTTCGAGCGCGGTGCGATTCCTGGAAGAAACTAGGGAACCATCCGATGGCAAAGCCGAATTGCTGGCTATCGGTGCGATGACACTTTGGGGCCTGCTGACGCTGGGGAAGGGAACCGCATTCGTTGCTTGGACGGCCATATATCCACAAACTAGTGCGTGTCCTCTCCGACACGAGTCGTTTGGTTTCGACGAGGAGGAGAACTATCGCAAAGCAGACTTGCAGAGGGGCCGCTGCCCGCATCGGAGGCGCATGACGTCCGGAGCAATGCCAGTGGCACGTGTTTATCATCAGTCAAGGACATCATCTTCTTGCGATCTACAACGATGGATGTGTGTGTCGTCGGCTCTGGAGGTTCTCCGTCCCCGCTCCGCGTAAATCTGAACAGATCGCCTGAAACGCCGTTGCTCTCTAGCTATCGGGACAGTCTATGCATATGCCCTAGAAAAGTCCGGTAGAGCACGGGTAACCGCCGTATGCAGGTTAGTCTGTCATGCACCCACGCTTCCATTGTCGTTCTCGTCTTGTTCTCCGCTGCATTAAGCGCCCCGTGCTCCTTCGGGTGCCATTTAGACCCCTTTCTGATATTCGCCGCCTCGAGGCGAGAGTTGTATTGCCTTTTGTATTCCTCCCGGTTTATGTTTCCCCCCGCGCCTCATTGTTTTCTGGAAGTTCGACCGAGCTCGACTCGCGTAACAAGATTGACTACAACGAACTGGCGGTTTCTTCTTGTTTTGACTTGTACTACTGCGGCCAATGTGCGGTAACACTACTCAATCCCAACTCGCCCGCACAGGTCAAACTATGCACTTCTCACCGGTCGGTGCCACGAACTCTTCAGGTTCATCGCACCTCGCTCATGAGAAAGCGCCGTGCTTTGTGTTGCGAACTGTCTATGAACATCTCGGCTTGACGGCCCTCCAACAATAGACTCGGGCCCAGGCATCGCGTTCCGATCTGAGGCGCTCGGGAACGCGGACGGATGGAAGCCTTACAGAGGTGCGGGTCGCCGTCACGCTCTTCCTCTCAGCCAACTGCAAGTGGAACACAACGCCGGCATACTTTCGCGCGTTTTGCAGCTTTTACCCGGCGCTGCCGGGGCTTTCATCCTTTTCGGGCTAGTTCGACGTTTAATATGGTTCCGGCCAATTTGACCAGCGGAAATATGGCTGACTCTCTACACTTGCGTCCCGCGTCGCAATGGCATTCGCGTTGCGGATACATGCCACCGCTCTGGCGATGGCACGAACTTTGACGGCATCATCGCGGTTTTCTGATTCTCTGCGATAGCTCTGCCTGTCCTTCAGGGTATCAGGATGCGATTTTGGGATGCAACTCTGCGCCCATTCGCTCATGTTCCTGATGCGTATAGTCTACTGTTCCATCCGCGCGCTCGAAATTCTACATCTCGTGTCCGCAGTTGTTCTGCGCTCGGTGTTGCTGTGCCTTTGTTCTATCTCTCGGTCTTCTGAGTTTGATCGTACTCACGCCCACTGATTCCCGCATCCAGCCGTAAAGACGCCGCAAGGCGCCGCAGAACGCGAATACGCCTTCGTTCTGTGTTGCTTCAAGTGAGTTTATCCCTTCGCGCCATGTTCTCGTTGGAACGGGAGAACAGTTTTGCCTTCCACATCCCCGTCACCCGTTGATTGACTGCGCCGATACACATCTCCCTGTTCTATATTGTCAATCGTTCGATTCGACCGGGCTTGTGACCCAACCATACGTTCCAATTACATTGGCGCCGTATCGATTCACCATCACCGTTTATGCTGAATTTCTGCACCACTACAGAGCACTTCCCGACGTGCTGTCCACCCCAGCGCTTCTCGGACCGCTTCTCACCAGAACGCGCACCTTCGTTCTCGTTCAGAACGGCGTAGGTATTCATGACGATTTGCAACGAGTCGTTCCAGGCGCCACCATCATAACGGCCTGTGCATGGATTGATGCGACATTGGTCGCGAATGGGACAAAGCTCCATCAGACCGGCCCTGTGAGCGTTTCGAGCACAAGCTCAATCATGAACTTTACTTTGGACTCATCTCTCCCGATCTCTTCAGGAAAAGCTCTCTTTTGGGTTCCATCCTCCTTCCACCGGCATCTTTACCCAGAGGGTAGCTGGCATCGATCTTGACCATCCCAACGCTTCGGCTGCCAACTTCTCCCGGGCAGATGCCCAAGGGGCTGTGGATCTATTCGCGAGCCTTCTTCGTGCGGGCGGTGCGGATCCGGACCCCACAAATGACATCAACTTCCAGAGATGGAGAAAGGTCCTTTGGTACGGGCTTGCACGCGAGTACGATATATGCGGCTAATTCCAGCGTCCGATCGCACTTAGGAATGCATGTTTCTCGACGCTATGTACGATGTCGAGGGGAAGCATGGCGGATATTATGTCCTCTTCCGTCGAGGCTTACCGCACGACAATACCTGCCGTCCGGGAGATCATGAGGGAGGTGCGGGTGATCCATATCCGGGGCATATGGATTACTACTGACTGACACCTCAACTTAGGTGATATCCGTTGCGTACGCGTACGGAGGCGTTCGCCCCGGAAGTCTCGACGCCGCGCCGGACGCAATCATCGCCGACGCGATCCAGCAGTACGCCGACTTTGACCTGCTCAGGCCGTCCGCTGGGAAGGTTCGGGAGGCACCGAGTAGCTTCAGACCTAGCATGCTTGTCGACCTGGAGGCTGGACGGCCTATAGAAGTGGAAGTCATCGTAGGCAACGTGCTCCGGGCTGTGGCGCGCGGTTCAGCAGGAGAAACGAATGCCGAGTTGAGGCCGGAGGCGGAACTTGGAAATGCCACTGCGGGCGTCGTCAGTACTCCGAGGTGCGTTCAATCGGATCCGTGGACAGCGGCCGACTTCTCTTCACGATGCTCCTGTGCTGCGATACGGATGGGTCAAAGGCTGCATTGACGTCGCGGCGTCCTGCCTAGTGATTCGTTGCCCGGTGCATTTCTCTGCGAGGAGACCATCCTTAATGCGCACTATTCTCGGATATTCGCTTGCTTCTCAGCCTCGCCAATGACCAAGCCAGTGGCGAGGCACGGCCGTGATTACATTCGATACGCGGACACGCTTGCGTGGAATGCGGATGCTGACTTGCTGTTTTGTATTCCTGTGCACGTTACAGGTTAGAGTTGATATACGGCACCCTCAAGGTCATTCAATCGAAGCTGCTGCAAGGCCGGGCATTGTAATGACGTAGGCCGCTGTGCTCGTAGCAATTAGGCTCGGAGTAGGCATGGACCAAGTCAACGGAACGTTCGCCTGTGCATGTGTGTTTGCGATCGTCGATTGCTCCCAAGTTCAAGTGAGTCGAGCTGGGAGGTCCTCGCGGCAGGCCGTGCAGTGGTGATCGAGGGTTAGTCATGGAGAAACTGCACAAGCTATCTATCGTAGATCCTGTACGTCTGACGCGGACGGGCCGCTGGACCGGGCGAGATATTGAGTGCATCATTGCAGCGGTCGATCTCGATTCGCGTGGCCCCGATCGCAAAGGATGTGCTGCGGCTGTGCTGTGGCCGCATTGCCGGGGCCACGCGCCTCGCCTCGTGGCTCTCTTCGTTCTTCGACTCCGATGTCCTTCGAGCATGCTCCGGTCTCGAAAGGTGCGACCCTCGATCGGCCCTGGGCTTTCACCGATGGCGTGACGGACCGTGCTCACCATCTCCGTGCCATCTGTACCAGGGCTTATCCTAGCCTGCGCCGCCGCGTCCCTCGCCGTCGGCGTGGTCGACAAGAAACATTATCTGCACCTCCAGGTTCGGGTTCCTGCCGCGTCAGCTGGATTCGCGCGACGAGAATGACCACTGTTCGATAGCTCATACCGCACATATCTCGCCACCATCAAGTGAGTCTGCCGAACGCATGCCCGAAAGAAGGGGCTGAACCTAAAGTCAGAGTTGAAACGTCGACAGTACTGGCGCCTGTTCGTGCACCACCTGGCGTATGCCAACTCGAGCGAGTTGCTCGTCGCAGAACTGCTGTTTTACAATGTTGGCGTTCAGATTGAAAGGCAATTCGGCAGCGTCAAGTTTGCCGTGAGCGAACGTATTACGTGACCAGGTGATCGTCGTTCTGACGCGGTCCTCGATACAGTCCTTCGCGCTCATCTCGGTGCTCATATCCACCATCCTCGAGTTTCTTGCCCTCCTGCTGTTCTACCGGGCCGGGTTCAACTACATTCCGTCGGGTCCCACCACGCTGGTATTCGCCATTTTCTACCAGTATTATCGTCTGGTCCCTGCCACGTACCAGTTCCGGATCTTCGGTCTTCCGCTGACGAACAAAGTCTATGCTTACATACTGGGTCTCCAGGTGAGGATGGTTAGTTTGACAAGAGTACCGCTTGTGAACGAAATACTGTGCAGTTGGCAATAACACAGCCACCCTCGTCTGTGGCCGTGGCAGCGCTTGGGATCCTCACGGGTGCCATATATCGTTCCGATATAGCCAACTTCAAGGCGTATCGCTTACCGCCATCGGTCGTCGTCGGATTCGCCAAGTACCTGCTACCGCTACTTGGCCCGTCGCCTGTGAGCAGGCGCACAAATCGAGCGTTCCCTGATACGGCCAGGAGGAGTGACGGGCCCGTCGCGCCCGCAACCGCTGAACCAGAGCCCGTGACAACCACCACCGGGGCGCGCGAAAACGCCAATGGACGTACTGCCATTTCTCCAGCTCCAGAGAATACGCCCAGCGCAGCAGAACCCACAACGGAACCCGATACGGGCACCTCTAGGAGTTCGATCATGCGGGAATGGGTAGACGAGTTGACCGGGCGCTCTCAGCGTGCTGTCACGGGCCTTCGCGTTCCCTCAGACACCGAAATAATGCAGGTGGCCAGCATGTTTCCTGACCTCGACCGCCAAGTGGTCGTTACAGCACTTCAGCGCAGGTGCGTTGACCCGCGTTGTGTCTTTTTGAACCCACTTTATCCCCGATTTCCCGCCCTTTCACCTGCCGGGGGATGCTGCTCGCACACGCGCGCCTTGCATATCTATTCCCGTTTTTCGACTGCTTTCGCTTATGCCGTCAGTGCGACTAAATCGCGATCGATCCCAGTGCGAATGCGGAACGCGCGGTTGAGATGCTGTTGACCACGCAGACTTCGTAGTCCGTGTAGGGGATGGACAGGATATCATATTCATCGTTTGAAATACAAGCGCATTCGGCCTCGGCGTTTTCAGCGAGGCTCTTACAGATCGGGTCGAAGATCCCTTGGACGAGCTGCCCGTCACCTTGACGTGCACTCTGAAGCATACCAAGTATAGTTCAACCCATGCTATAGATGACGGTGGCGACAGTTGCGTACTGCTACACGGTGTTACAGAGTGATGGACGCGATGAGACAGCCTACAACACGTAAAAATGCTCAAAAATACCGCGGAATCTTCCTGACGGCCCGAGATTTCTCCCGCATGCGATTACTCAGAGCCCTCCCCATCCAGACCCACCTCAACATCGTCCTCCTCTTCGACGGTGAACGCGTTCATCGGCACGGCGTAGAGCCGGATGACAGGCTATTTGTGACCATGGACGGGATGGTCAGCGAACACTTTCTCAGGTCACGTAAATGGAAGCAGCAAGCCATTTAGGACTGTGAAAAGAAGGTAGGAACAGAGGTGGTATCTCGAGGGACAAACGGGTCCTAGGACAGGGACAGCAAGGGTTCGATAGAAGGTGATGGCAAGGGTGCTATGCCCGCGGCAAAGAAACATGGAACTGACCTTGTTCGGATCCTTTACTAGCACGTATTTGCCCTCGGGCTGCTTCATGCACAAGTCCGTAACCGTGCGTACGATGCCCCATCCATTGGCTAGAGACACGTTCAGCTGCGCCGCAAAATCCGCCGGTCTCATGGAGGCGGTGCTGAGGATGACGTGGCGCGTGTTATCGCGCGGGTTCGCGCGAGAGATGTACCTATTCCGCGGTGACGCTGTGAGAAGGGGTTCGAGGCTACGAAAACGAGGGAAGGGGACACTCACCCTATCTTCATCGTGTCTGCACCGGCGAGAACGCTCTGCACGGTCCACTTCGCGAGCTTGCAGGAGTTGTTCTTCATCTCCGTGGCGACCACGGCACCGCGCTGGGAATCGAGCTTGGAGCGCCAGTCAGGAGCGCCTCCTGCGCCCTGCGCGCGAGGATCGAACTCATTAAGGGCGCGTATGGTCACCAGGCCCTGCCCATCCTTGGGGTTCCCGGTACCAGGCATAAACGCGTCCACCTCTGTGCGAACGCAGATGCGCATATCCTCGTCTTCCTTGACGCTCATATCATAGACGCGGTAGCGGTAGCCGCACGAAGCCAACGGTTCTGTTTCATCTGGACCATAGAAAGGATTGGGCTTGTCAAGTTCCACGGCCTGGTTCTCGGCAACAGCTTGGAAGGCAAAGTTTTGGTTGATGTAGGTTGCTTCCAGCGACAGGGATGTTGCAGAATTCATAGATGGCACTTCTGGCACCGCGTTTTTGTCGTTTGGGTTCGGAGGCTGAGGGTCTTGCGGCGGATCCGCTGCATTTTCGTTAACGGTCACGGTGTCAAAGGGACCGCCGTCACGTTTGTCGAAGTAGAGCTTGTTGCCTTCCCTGACGATGACGATGTCCCAGGGGTATACAGACCGCGGTGCAGTCATAAGGACACTGAGGATGACATCGGTTGTATACACCTCCGCAGCATCTTGGCTCGCCAACTGGGAAATTATGAGCAATTGCCTTCGGAGAAAAAGGCCAGCATACCTGCTGAATGACCGGATCGTCGGAGGTAGTCGTGTTGTATTTGATGCGGTCCACCAGCTGCAAGGGCTTTTCGTTTTTGGTGTTGATGCGATCGTAGGACTTGTCGTACGCAAACAAGCGTCCGCAGTTCTCGCTGCGAACGCAAAGGATGAAGGATCGTGACTTTTTTGGAAAACCAGAGCGACGTACACATCGTCTGGAGTATCGACGTCCAGTCTTAGTTTGGAGAGTCGGATGAACTCGATCTCCTCCAGCATCGCCCATTCGGGGGAGATTATCACGGATCCCTCCCGTGCGCGGCCCTGTTATGCAAATTGATACGCCTTATCCAAATCTGCTTGGATAACTCTAACGTACTTTGTCCCAGTCTCTCCATCCCCTACGACCACCGCGTTGACCTCCACCGCCTCGACCAGCGTTGAATCCTGTGCGAGCACCTCTCTGCATATTCCTGTTGAACCCTCCACGCATGTTCGTCTTTCCCCTGGACATAGCTCCGCCACGACGAGCAGTACCAGCGGTGTTTGCTACGACAGAAAAGCTCGATTCATCTTCAACATGGAAATACGCGAATGCATTCGCGGTGCCGCTGCCGAATGCAGCAGGCTGCTGCCTGCCACCGCGCCCGGTGCGTGGGCCAGTCTGACCAGAAGCTACACCGGTCGCTTGACGGTTGTCGCTCGAGGTGTCGTTCCAATCCGCAAACCGACCGAGCTTATCGGATTTGGAGTACGGAGCATATGGTATGTCCTTGAACTTGAACTGGGCGGGAAAGTTAGACGAGGACGGTCCCCATCCGCCGTCGGGATTGTCGTTTATCGGAGGAAGTTCGAAGGAGGCCATGGTCGTAGAGCAAGACGAACGGCGAACAAACTTTTCATTGCAATCCCCGCACCGCATGTCATCCGCGTGACTTGCCTCTTGCTCCCGTCCAACGATGAAGTTGGTACGGTCGGTCTTACCCTTTGGCCTGCATGCTCACATACTTTTGTGTAACAGTGTTGTTCGGGAGATCAACAAAATCAACCAGCGCGAGTTAGATCTCGGGCTGAGCGGTGCGTCGTGGCATGACGAGTACAAAGGTCTATCAGTTGGAATTTCCTCGACCGCGCAGTTACTGACACGGATTCTGCCTAGATTCTGCCTACATCTACATAGGCGGCCTCAACTACGAACTAACGGAGGGTGATATTATCACTATATTCTCTCAGTACGTATTACTAACACAGTGCTTGGTTCATGTCTGATGTTTGTGATCCTCAGGTATGGGGAACCATTGGATGTCAATCTTGTTCGAGATAAGGAAACAGGGAAAAGCAAGGGCTTTGCCTTCCTCATGTACGAGGACCAGAGATCCACGGTTTTGGCGGTAGACAACCTGAACGGGGCTCAGGTTTTGAACCGCACTCTCAGAGTAGACCACGTCCGAGACTATAAACAGAAAAAGGTCAAGGGCGAGGACGGCGAATTAGTGGATCCTGAGGAGCAGAGCTTAAACGCGAAGCCGGAGTTGATCGTCGGTATGTTACCGTAGCACAAAATCGGTTGACTACTCACGCCGAGGTCCTACTTAGATCATGACGCTTCATCCGAGTCCTCAGTGTCGTCCGGCCCGGAAATCGATCCCGAGGATCCCATGTACGAGTACCTCGTCGCTCAGCGCAGGGAAGAGAAAACAAAGAAGAAAGCAAAGAAGGCAAAAGGTAAATCTAAGCACAAAGACGAGACGCCGGAGGAACGACGCGCTCGAAAAGAGCGCAAGCGCGCCAAGAAAGCACGCAAGCAGCTGGGGAAGTCCGATGCTCTCAAGGGCGTAGAGGAGTTGTTGCAGGACCTCGATCGACGTGGCCGCGCCCCTCCACGAGACGATGTGGATGAAGATACTCGCAGCCGCCGCCCCAGGGATCGGGAGGCACCGGCCCGTTTGCATTCCAGATCGCGATCACAGAGCCCTTCGTACCGTCCCTCGAAAAGAAGACGTAGCCCGTCTTCGCAGCCGCAACTCTCAAACGAGCGATCGTTGAACGAGCCCAGGGAACGCCGATAGCCATCTTCCTGGACACCTTGCTCTGATACCGTGCCTCGGCAGCCTCTCGCCCCTGCACAGATTTATGTCGTGCCTGCGTTAGTTCCTTGTCCGTCTTGCTGGTTATTCGTGATCCGACGATGCGATACCCCACAACGTAGCTATGAGAAATCTATCGACTGTGCATCTATATTGACACCATGTAGCAGGGAGGAAACGGTGTTCAAGCACGAGGCTTGGTGCCTCGAGCTCCCTGAACTGCTTCCAAATTTATATTGTATCAGAGTATTGGTGTGATTCTCCCAAAACATGTCCTGCTTCGTTCCCCGCTGCATAGCATCCCTCATGTCATCTCCGCGTCGTCCGGGATGGCGTCTTTATGCGACGTCGCGAATCTCACTCAATCTGGTGCATGGTAGGCAGTTGGATGCACCGATGGACTACGGCGACCAATCTATACCCGTCACCCAGGAAGAGGTTGATAAAGAGGGCACCCTCGATTGCTGAAACCATCGGGACAAAACCCGAAGGAGAGTCAATAGCTTGTCTCATAGCCTTCGGGGGACCGTATTGCCGTCATAGGGTTCAAGACGTCGAGCAACATCATGAGAACACACTCCCGAAGCACGATAGTGGTAACTGGAATCCTTGTCGCGGTGCAAATAGTCTCAGCAGCCTCGCAGAGTACGAAGAAGGGAGGATCAGGGACCCGCATAGGTTTAACCCTGCCCATTTCCCGATACTGTCTTCAGCGTTGCATTGCGCACGCTGCCGTGACGTTGTGAACTAACTGCGAACAAAACGAATGAGGGTAAAGAAGGCTGTGTGCACCTTATCAGCGATGGTCCGTGACAGACGTCCAGGAACATGACGGAACTGGTGAGATTGCGAGTCTGACGGATCGTGCGTAGGTGTCGGTATGTATGTACCAGGGAATCCAAATTTGCGTTTCCCTGGACGATGTCATACCTGCTCCAACTTCGATCATATCTGCAGTAGGTAGATTGCCGACGAGGTCCCGGTATCGGAACAGCCGGTTGCTGCGCTGCACGTTGCAGGAATTCGACTGATCCAGGTGAGACAGTGATTCTGGTTATCTGCGGCCACAAGAGTCTAGTACGGACTTACGGTGGGCATCCTTCACGCGATCAAGGGGGAAGAAGGAGCCTGTACCCGTCAAGTCCCTGGCAACACTTGGAGCGGCGGACACCTAATTCGTAAGCCGCACTATCTCCTTGAAGTTGTTGTGCGTTCCTGGGGAACCTGTTTTGTATGACACCACAGTTTGAATCGCGGTCAGGCAGTCGATGACATGAGCTCCATGTGCCTACAGTTGGAGACAACGCCTGACTCCGACAGAAGGGCCGGGGTATCGCCGCAGCTTGCCTGAAGGCAAGTTTCTGGACATGACGTGAGAGGCCTCTAGGATACCTGCAGAAGGTGACAGGTGCTACCTACCGCGGACCCACCATAAGCCAGTTCGGTCTGGCCAGTAAAAGGAGGAATCAGATCTCAGAGTTGTCAGATGCGCGACGGCGGGCGGAAGGTCGCCTAGTATTTCTGGGATGAGGTATACATAACGTCAAGGTAGAGCTACGAACATGTCAGAAATGTCATGAGAGGACACAGCAAGAACGTTACCTTATGCTCGAGATTACCCGGAACGTCAAGCGTTCGCACATCCAAGGACTACAGATTAAGGCAAGTAGCGCCAAGTACTTGCCTTAGCATAGTGCAAGATGCACATGTCATGCGTAAAGGCTTGTCGGGATTCGGGTGCGCCGGGCAGCATGACTCGAATATCAGAATAACTGATTGTGCAAGAGAGGAATCCGATTGTCCGCAATTAGCGTCTATGCCATGGATGACAATCATATTCTCCTAGCAGGCATGGGCCAACACGGTGTACATTCATTGCAACGCCGCTACCCGTTTCTTGAGTCTCTCGAGCTCCTTTTCCTTGTCGATGAGAATTCCTCTCCATTTGTCTTGCTCAGCAACAAGGGTCCTGCGCGCGTTCGCCAATCGTTCGTGTTCCTCCGGTTCCATCGTCGCCACGAACTCCGGTACGCCTTCCTTGCTGGCATCGAGCGATTCCTGCGTTGCATGATTGGAGTGAAACGGCACAGACCTCCCCGATCGCTTGGCTTTCGGAAGTGGTGTGGGTGGGTGAGCCATGAGGGTATTGAGAAACGACTGAAATGGATCAATGAAGACGATTTCATCGTATTGCCAAGAGTGGACCGGGCCTGCTTTGACGGCTTCCTCGTACGGGGGAATCTGATTGTGCGTCGCTGGGTCGAGCGTCCAAGGGTGAAGTTTCAGGTGATGGTACATGATCAATGCTTTTTCACCGGAGTCTGGCACGAAGGTGATTCGAATCTGGATTTCGAACTCGCCCCAGCCGGTCTCTGTCAGCTCAAAGGGAGCCTTGTCGACATCTAAGGGTCATAAATAGTCAAAATGGGGCATAGCAGGAGCGGCGTCCATGCTGACTTCTGTTGGGGTTGGCATATGTGTCGTGCAGCTTGAACGTTACCCTCTTGATGAAATATGACAAGTCGTCAGCACCGCCGACGATGCCAGAGTCCGGGTTAGAAGCAGCACTCCGAACTGCAACCGTCCAGCGATGCGTGTGGTGCGGGTTCCCCGATGACCGTTCCTCCGGTTTAATGAGAACTGCTGTGTTTCCATAGATTATAGGCCGGTAAATGCTGACTCCCTGAGCGAGATGATCAGTCTTTCCCAGCCAACCGTCGAGAGAAATGGACAGAGCCAGACGGACCCGGACCCGGACACGTTCGGCTGAGCTCATGATCGGGTGGCGGGAAAACTCGCTTGCTCTCAACCACAACCAGCCATACCCGTTGTCTACCAGCCATGCTCAACCGACTCGTCTACAGTGAGTGGGCACAATCCTACAGACGCAATGCGTTCTTGAGTGAGAGCTACGCGTAGAGCCCAACCGAATCCTTGAGAAGCAGAAGTTCTTCCAGGTATGTATGAACCCCCTTGACGTGAGACTTGAGCTGACCACATTCTATACCCACAGGCTGCTGAGGGTCCCATTTACCGTCGTCTGCCCAGGGCAAGCTTATACCTCAGTAGGATGACTTCCTCCTCAACCCAGCAATGTAGAACTGATGTCGCTACAGACGTTACGTTGGCCGGCTTTGCTCTCGGATCAGTAGGCTCGCTATACGGGATATACAAGTTGATTGCGGTGAGGAACATGAGTCTTTCAAGTCGGCATGACGTTGATATATCTGGCATAGGGCGAGTCCAAGGAATGAATCATATCACCGTCGTAGTCTAGAACGCGAAATGTCATTCCTTGCCTGACATTATCCCCGTGAACGGCACCCGACAAGGACGACACCTTCGTAAGTCGAGACGTCGGCGACGTCGTTCCTTCGGTGCTAGTGCCATGGGGCCCATCCGGGATACATTTTTGCCTGAAAATCGAACCGTCATTGCATTAGTGGCCCCTATGCTCGAGATCGGCGAACGCACAAGGTTTGCCAAGTCGGTCGATTCCTGGATGAGCATTTGCACAAGATTGCTCGTGGATACTTCCCTCTCACTTCGCTCGCGTTCTTTGTTCGTGGCGTAGATCCCCTTCAGCTTTTTCTCGATCGGATACAGCGAACTCTTCGCGAGTTGGCGGAGATCTGTCGATGAGCGCACACTGTTAGTGGCGTGCCGTTGAACGTGTTCCTACTTCAGGTTGTGAGACCGATGAAGGACTCGTGCAACTGGTTACTTGCCCGTTTCCGACTTTCATCCTCCCATTCGACCAGAGGGTCATGAATGAAGGCGTCGAGTACGCTCATTAGGGTGTCTTTATTATCGCGCAAAAGTTGCATGGTGGCTTCAGCCGCAATACGGAAGACGCCTGCACCACATTTACTTGCTGTTTGGTGACGAATAGCCTGCTCGTACCTTCAACGCCAGTGACACCCAATCCATCCACCAGATTATGAGTCAGTCTGAAAGGAACGCGCTCCGGCGTATCCAGTGTTTTACCCTACGTCTGTGTGAAGGCTGTTGGGAACACCGTATAAGACTTGTTGATCATACCTTCTCGAAAAGACAGTTGAAATCAACATGAACTATGTCTCCGGTATTTGAATCAAGCAGAATGTTTTCGCAGTGTCGATCTCCAAGACTACCCATCATTCAGCGGTATGAGCAACCAACGTACGGAAAACTGAACTGACCCGAGTATAAATCCCACCATTGACATGACCGCCGCCGTGCGTCCGTAAGTCAGTCGACTTGCAAGCCAGGCAGAAGGCTCCGGAAAGGTCTCGAGGAACCACTCATGGAAGACAGGCGGGAACCTTTTACATACACGTCAACTAGGAGTTAGCAGTGAGAGTGATAACTTACTGAGGGATCACTTCCTGAGCAAAGATTTGGGCTGCTTCCTTGTCCTTCGCGTCCTTGATCCGGGCAAAAGATTGGCCCATTTCATTGTTCTGGAAACGTGCCAATCAGGACTAGGACGTGGTCCCGTTTGATGTTGATTCGCATACCCAAGATCGAACGCCACGGGCATCGTAATATTTTACGAGAACGGCACGCAGGGGTATTGTATTCGGAACCCATTGGATGAAGCCACATTCTTCGTTCAAAGTCACTACACCATAAGTCCGTATATCTGATACGGCGCTTCAGCGGTCAGCTCATCATATAATGCAGGTACGCACGAAGTTGTCTTCGACGGGATTCAGAATTCGACTTGAGTAGCTTGTTGATGATGGAATTGAAGTCCATGAGTCTGGCATCCTTGCGTAGATCATCTTTTGGCTTCCCTAAGAACATGTAGGTAGTCCCGTTGTCCCCGAGAATGGATATTTTCCTCGGCTTCGCCAAGGAGCGCATGACCTCAATCTCATCATGAAACTCTTCAGGAAGTCAGTTTAGGATCGTCACATGTTGATCAAAGCCCCACCTTGGAAAGCTGGAGTATTGACAGGAAACGGCTGGTGATCTGCTGATGATAATGATGTTGGAGGAAGGCTGGCAGTCAGAGATTCTTGGAGGGGTATGATAAGGCGTGATGGCGCGAGATTGTACAGCCGAGGAAAATCCCGACGCATGCTGAGAATCTTCTTGTCATCCTTCAATTTGAAGTCGCAAAGCCGGAGCAGCTCATGTGTCATCGAGACACTCTCGTTTATGAGCAACGGAACAACACTTTGATGATTCTTCGGGTTGTTCTAAATCTGGGATTAGCGGAAATGACTCTGCCAACGATGGAGGGATGTTTCATACTCGTAGTCGGTTCAAGATATCTTGGCCTCGCTGTCGGCGAATTTCCTTGGTCGACTTCACAACTGCAGCAAACAACCAAAGAGCCTGACGCGGATATTCTTGAATGACCAAAGCGATGAGTTTTGAAAGTAAGACGTAGACGCTGTCGTTACTATGGCCTACACGGGATACGATCTGCGGGAAGGCCGTATACCACTTCAAACGTTGCGTTTAATGTTAAAAGGATCAACGACGGCGCGAGACCATACCTTATATACTGGTATATGTTTCAGGGAGCTGGACACATCTCGGATGATTTTGTCAAACCACTCGGTATCTTTGGTATTTGGATCTTCGCCGGTGTCAAGCCACAGCGTGAGCAAGCGAGGCACCGCTTGGTATACAAATTTGGACCCGAAACGTATGGCCTTGATGAAATTTTTGACCGTCTGAACAGCCATTCTGATCCCTCTGCAAGTGTCCTCTCAATGCATGTGCAAAGAGCGATAAAGAACACAAACCTTCTAACTTTATCGGATTCGGATAGTCTTTTGTAACATTCGTCATAGAAGCGTCCAAGGTGAAAATAACCGCTCTCCCATCTGGCATAAGTAAACATCAGCGCCTTCTTACACAGTCTTCCACTCACTCTTGCGAAACCTTCACTGCTTTTTGGAAAGCATCGAGTACAAGGGAAAAATCGAAACGGTCTGACTCGTTCAACCAGCGCGCTCGCAGAACCATCGCCTGTGGGTTGAATAAGCCGAGACGTAAGGAGTGGGGAGCTTGAAGACCTTTGCACGGATCAGTCGATCATCCTCTTCCTCTTCCACGTCAATGACATCGTCTCCGAGGAAGCCGTTAGCGCGCATTGAATGCTCTAGCTCTTGAAGAGCGCGAAGGGGTTCCCCCGTGGCCCTGAGAAGCCTCGCGCTCTCGATGAATGGGAATGTCCCCTTCTGTTGTTGGGCCTGTAGAATCGCACTATAGGCAGTTTGCCAATGTCCGGCTTTACGTGCATTCTTCGCCGTAGTCAGCCACGACCGCGAAACTTCCCTATGAGATGTCGAGGTGGAGGTTCTATACGCCAGCGGTCAGCCAGTATACTGTATTATTGCTGTCAACCCACAGAAAGCGCATGGCAGTCCGGCGAAGGCTGAGAATAGGTTCCCGCGTTCGAAAATTGGGCAGAGTTGACTCTAAGCGGGCGTCGAATGTCCGCGAAAGTTCCGTAAACACGTCCGGAGTCTGGACGTCGCCCTGGTGGGATGGTGACAAACGCCTCACGACCTGGCTGAATATGTCTAGCTCATGTAGGAGATGTAAGTTTATGACCGCATCGTATGAGCGCCGGTAACTGTTGGCTCCCGCTGCGGTAATCGAATGACCAAGTGACATCCTAGCGTCAGAGAGAGCGCGGGAAACTTCCTCTTCATCTTCGGACTGCATGGACAGAAGAACGCGAGCCAGGGAAACAGAAGCGGTCCTTGTCGAGGATGTCCCATCGAGTAACGCCTGTATATCAGTCCAGTCGCCCACCATCCAGGAACTCTCCGCTTGGAAGTCTGCCAATTCGGATTGCCAGCCGGGATTTCGGGTTAGAACGCCCTTCACGTGTGTTCGCAAAGTGTCTTGTGAAGGTGTCGATTATGTTAGCTCCAAATGCCAGGCGTTGTCAAAGAGACGACTCACCGTAGTGGCCAAGGTTCCTGAGACATCTCATCAATCCCAAGTGGAAGTCCAGGTTATCTGGAGATTGCTGTAGCCGTACTTCCCAACAGCTCTGAGCCGACGTCCAACGCCCAGTACTCTCGTGCTGCCTGATCTGGTGTTCTAAGGAAGGTGAAATAATCAGAGTGGATATGCCTTCCATCCCATCTGGTTCTTCAAGGTGTGAGTATATCTGATGAAGACGTTCGTAGTATTCCTGAAGGTTAGAGTCCGACGACCGCTGTTGCAGGGTTACGATGCGCTTTTCGAAGTTCATCAGTGCCAGCGCGTATGCTTTACACTGTAGGGCAGCCTGGCCCATCAGATCTTGGTCTATGGTGGACAGTATGGAGTCAACGCGCAGAAGCTGCTCCTCAGCCTCGCTTGTCATGTTGCTAGTCCGAGACCGTCGTGAGTCGGCTTTTGTCTTGCTGACATCTTGGCGAACGTGTCGAACCCATTTGTTGAGGTGATCCATCAGCATGAATACGGTCTGTTGATGGATGAGCTGCATTGCTCCTTCCCATACATTGTGAACTATTCATACCTGGGCGCTCAGAAGCTTCTTTTCGGGAGTAGATGTATTGTCGGCCTTGACCTGGTCTTCCAGCACAGCGATCATCTCCAAACGGATCTTATCTGCCTCGACATGGTCTCCAGAAATGATGATATTGAGCACTAGATGGGGGAGTAACTGGCGGGCAACGCCGACATCCTTGTTCCGCACCACAGCTCTGAATACCCCGAATATCGTCTCTGCGCGTTGGCCGGAGCATCGAGTGATAAGATACGCTGTCCATAGCTGAATCCACTCTCGATAGGTAGTTTGGGAGGGATATATTGGATGTGGCATGTCTGGTAGGACCTTGTTCTTCAGAGTGAAGCGAGCTCCAAGAAGCGGAGTCACTGTCTCGACAACGTGTTTCGGCAAGCTGCTCCATGCTTTGCGTGTCTTTAGGCTGACGGACGACGAGTGACCAGGAGTTACGAGTGTCGTGTTGAACTTGCAAAATTGAAGCAACTCCTGTATAGCATAGCCCAGGAGGCTTTGGTATTGGATCTCGCTTGTGGAGCGGAACGCCCCTACTAGCACGTCCTGGATCAGATGGATGGCAAACAGAACAGATTCGTCCTCATCGGCAAAATTGTTGAGTACGATCATCGTTGTCTCGCCAGTCCCCACGTCCACTCGGTCTGGATCTAATGCACCCAATGCACCTATGCATTCATAAGCGAGCAGATGGAGCTCTTCCACATCCTCGCCATCGCGTGAGGCGGCAGACATCAGAGCCGTCATGAGCTGCCCGACGAGCGGATCAAACATGTCTCCGGAAGCGAGTTTGCCGCAGAAGTCGGGTTCGTGCTCAAGCATGAATACGCGAAGTTCGTGGAGGGACTGGAGTGCCACTGTGAGATTCTCGCTGGAAGACCGCTGAATTATATGAGCTAGACGATCGGACGGAGTTAGGCGACTTCGCCAGGCGGCCAGACTGTTATGAACGTGTTCCAGTTCAGGTAGCATCCGCAAGTCCACCATGTCGTCCAAATGGTCTCCGATTTGTTCACCCACATCAAGAACGATGTATGACAGACACTGAGCAGCCGTTGTCCGAGCGGATTCTGATAATGTAGCCCATACTGCAACGACAGCTGCCGATGTTGGCCCGACGTGCGGTCCCAGGTCTTGGGGTGCTAGAGTGTGTATAAAGATGCGCCAGCTATCGATGGTCGACTCAGCAAGTACTCGAACAAGGATCGATGTTTGCAGCGTCGCCATGATCTCGAAAGGGCTTTCAGCGAAAACAGGTAGGGAAAAAAACCATGTGACAATCACCTGAGGTGCAATGCTGCTAATCGCAGGACCGACATAGGAAATGAAGGCCCCAAGGGCACGGAGGACGCCCTGCTTGGTCGTGGTGGACTTCTTTCCCTGTACGTCCTGAAGCAGATCATTCATATAGGAGATTATCCCTAACATATTATCGCGCAAGAGGTCTCCGATAGTCTGGGGTTCATCCTGCCGACGAGAAGGCTTCAGCGTCTCCAGGGTCTGTCCAACCTTCTGTAACGCCTCGACAGCCTTCAAGGTGTTTCAGTGCGTTTCAAAATAGAATGATATAATTCCTCTTACCGATTCTGCGCGGTCCGGATCCGCATCACCCAGAACTACAACGAGCTCGGCGATCAACTGCATACTGCAACTCTTCACGACATCTCGCAGGTTAATAGTTTCACCACCCGCGGCGTCCTTAAGAACCCTCAATACGAATTCCAGCGCTCGATTGGTCTGAACGGGGCCGCGAAGGAGATAGATGTAAGCCAGAATGGAGTGTTGCAGGTCTCCGAGGAACAACGAGGAAGGTTTTCGTCCTGTGGCTTCCCCAACTTTCTCCAGAACGCGCAAATCACCCTTAGCAAATATTGGTGGCAGCGTGAAAGCAAGGGTGGACGCAATGAGACTTCCAGGCGTCGTGAGGAGAAAACGACATGTTTCGACAATCAGGCTGGGGTCAGTGCAAATACGAGAAACCAGCATCGGTGCGATCCGGGACTGATACGGAGCGACTAGCTTGTATTGAGTCGTGTTATGGCACTTGGCTAGAACTTGCAACTGAAGAGATCGTGAGGATGTGTGCACGAGGACATCAACAGCGCACTTACTTGCGTATATGCTGTACCTTTTAATACAGGGTTCTGTCTTCCGAGAAGTGATATGAGCAGGCTAAGCACTCTACCAAGAAGCGATCGTTCGACCACCCTACTTCATCACTCAGCATCGTCCCTAATTCTTCAAAAAACGGGCGCATACCTTCCCAAAACACCGACGGAGATCGCTATGCTTTCTTTCGTGTGCTCCTTTCCATTATCCAGCATTTGGGACAATGCAGCGAAAATGCCATCTACGTCCTTGCTGTTGCTGAGACCAGCCGCCTGATATACCCGGCATACTTCGACCAGAGCTCGTCTGCGGAACCTATCAGCAAGGAGAGTCAAGATAAAATTTGGGCTGTCGTACCCAGCAGCAAGCCGCACGGATCGTTCAGTGTCGTCCATGTAATTAAGAATCAATCTTGTGACGCGTTTAAGGGAGCTGTCGGTAGGATCAAGAGGATGGTGCCTGATACTGAGTTTCAATAGATCACAAAACCGGGCGCGGACTTTCGCAGCATCGCGGGGCTCAAGACCTTTCAGCAGCAGAGGAGCCAGGTCGAAATAAGTATCCAGAGAGGAGACGTTAGGCGCCCCTGCCCCGAGATTGCAAGGTTGCACGCCTGCATGGGCGATGAGGCATGCGAAGCTCCCGAGTTGCTCGACAATCACCAAACGCCCAGTTACTGAGTCATCAGTCATGGGCCTTGAGAACTGAGTGAGCACCGCAGAATCGTTGAAAGGCTGGCGATATCACCAACCTGGAAAACCGCTCCTTAATATCGCACAAGGCCCTCAATGCATACTCGGAATCAGTAGAGGGTAGTTCGTCCTCCATCCAGGAGACTTCATCGGGGGCAATAATGATTGCCAGATCCGACTTCAGATGCCTGCGCCACGACGTTGCATCTGGCAGGGAATTCTCCAATGGCTTGCTGCCTGACAGTGACACGTTCACACCCTCTACCAACATGAGACGCTGTTCAATAGACTGAACTAATGCCAGAGACTTGTCGACGAATGGATCTTTCGTGATTTGATCCCGAATTAACCCGAGTGTGTCCTTCCCGAGTGTATTGACAGTGGCAGCTAGGTATGTCATAACCAGAGCCTGAAAGGTAAGTAATAAGAACGTGACGACAAAGAACCGACAGGATACCAACCTGTAACGAGGCATCGTCATCTGTCCACTCCCTCCTAGCCATCGTTTGAACTATCCATAGCACGTCAGACTGTGTTCCCGGCGAATACGACGCTGATTGCAAGACAGTATTGAGGCGATCGTCAATGCTCTCTTGACCGGAGAAACTTCCTTGTCGTAGCCGCCGCACTAGCCACATTGTTAATAAGGACTGCTCGTAATTCCGTGATCCCAGCATGCCACAATCAATGCCGACGACGCTGACTGCAATTTTGCAAGACAGATGCATCCTTCTCTCCAGGGGAATGTTGACAGTGGGATCAAAGAGGAGGTCGAATGCCTTCCGTGAGACAATCATAGCCCGCTGCCTAAGGTCGCCAAAGTACCACTGGCATAACAAAGGTGGGGAGAGCGTTTTCACCACAATCTCAAAGGCCGACATAGCTACAGCAAGCATCCGCGCTTCCGAAGAAACCAGCAGGGTATGCCACGGACTCCCACTCGGCTGTTTTGTATTAGACAGAGCATCACAATCAATCGATCAACATACCGTGCCGTCCAGTTCAGCAAGGCGGATAAGGGGTCTTCCATTGAACATATTCACATTGAAGCAATCGTTGTTCGAAAACGTTAGCGGTAACGTCTCTGGAGAGGCGGCGGTCAGTATCCTGGTCATAGAAATCGAACTTGGACGAACCTTCGACAAGGTCCAAGCATTCTGTTACAATTGTCTTGAGAGTCTTCCAAGCAGGTCCATCGGATCTGCCTGTGACGGCCATGTTCCCTCCCAAGCACCTTGTTACAGCGATGACAACCGCGAAAGTTCTCTCATTGAGTTCGCTTGGCGAGATTGCGCTTTGCCCCTGCGGCATATCGGCTTCCACCCACTGGTCCAAAATGTTGCAAAGCTTGAAGAGCCCAACGAAAACCCGCATCGAAAACGACGAGCAGCTGAAAAAGGGTGGTGCAGCATCGGCCGTGCCCGTAATACAAAGCAGAGCATCGAGTGCAGTCTGTGTAATCTTGACCTTCTCATGGAGAGCGTCCCAGGGCAGTTCGGCTGGTGTTGGGAACGACGCCATGTGCTCGTCCGCGAGGCTCCGGATGACGTCCCTCCATAATTCTGGTTTCTCACTGAAGGCCAGCGGGTATTCAGACAGTGTACTCTGAAAAGTGTCCATGAAGGACAATAGTGACGCTGGTGTAGCTTCTCCCCCGACGTTAGCGAACACAGGGAGAGGGAGTCGAGTCGGCATGGCAAGCCTGTGTGGTTGGGGATGACTTCGTTAGATACAAATATCTGACACTCCCTCCTTCAGATTGTGCTGTTTTGTAGCTCCAGTGCGAGGCTAGAATACGGTATGCAGAGGTCAAAGGTGGTGAAGCAGACAGAGCCTTTGTGGCTCAGGCCAAGTCGCGTACGACGCGTGCCACAACGCGTCTTTGTTCTCCTAAGACTCTTAGTTTACGGTCACGCGTCCGGTGCCGCTATGCTTGCCAGCTGTGCCAGGCTTGCACATCACGGAAAGCCAGCCAGCCGACGGATACTCAGGGAGGCAGCTGCCGAGGACAAGAGATGGCCAGGCTGGGAGGTGGTCGTGGGGATAGAGGTCCATGCACAAATCAAGTCTAGGAGAAAACTATTCTCGGGTCAGTTTACTCGCTCCGATGTCGAGTAAGTATACGTTGTGGGCGAAGGCCCTGACAGACCCCTACAGGTTCACTGGCTTCGGAGCACGAAGCTTCACCCAATATGCATGTCTCCGCTTATGATGCTGCGTTTCCTGGAACGTTACCGGTGCGATGCCCCATTGTATGGATGGGCAAGATCCATACTGACTATGGCTACTCACAGAGACTGAATCCGACGTGTCTGAATATGGCCATTAGGACGGCACTGGCTCTAAACTCGAATGTGCAAACTCGCTCTTCGTTCGACCGCAAGCATTATTTCTACTCGGATCTTCCCTCCGGGTATCAAATAACTCAACACTATTGTGCGTACAAGCACCTTGGCCTCATCACTTGTCCTGGCTGAGAGCCTGATAGCGCCTATATCATTAGGAGGATATTTACAATTGAGGAATGATGGCCATCGAATACGCATCAAACAGATACAAATCGAACAGGTGAGTTCAGGTTGCCACGACTGGTCATGGCAGCTAATCGTAACGGGACTAGGATACGGGGAAATCCACATTCGATCCTCGACTTCGCACTTCCCTCATCGATCTCAACAGAGCCGGCACAGGCCTCATGGAAATTGTCTCCGAGCCAGATTTACGGTGAGTCTGCAGCCCCCATGGCTGAAGCCGGCCATCCATCTCAAGGTCTCAGTTCACCGGAACAGGCTGGAGACTACATCAAGACGTTGCAAGCGACATTGCGAGCCGTAGGATCAAGTGACGGTAATATGGAGCAGGTGAATTCATCCCTTTGCCGCTGTAGACCACACCCCTGATCAATAGGCAGGGATCTCTTCGGTGCGATGTCAATGTATCAGTAAATAGGGCCGGAGATGCCCCCGGAACTCGTTGCGAGATCAAAAACCTCAACAGCATCAAATTTGCCCAGATAGCCATTGGTGGGCCTCCGATAGCATACTTCGCGCCGTTGTTTATCTGACAACGGACCTTCTAGTATCTGAAGTGTATAGGCATATCTCTCTCATCGAGAATGGTCAGAAGGTTCAACAGGAGACGCGCGGCTTCGACGAAGCCAGGGCAGAGACGTACTCGCTGCGCAGCAAAGAAGATGCTCCGGACTACCGATACATGCCAGATCCCAATTTGCCACCCATTGTCCTCGACCAAACTTACATCGAGGACGTCCGCACCAGCATGCCTGAGCTGCCCGAAGCTACTCGTGCTAGACTCTTAGCTCGCGGTCTCAGTGACCGGGACGTGCAAGTGCTCATGGCAGTCGACGCAGGCCGGGAAGTGGGCTTCGATGGCAAGTTGGGACAAGGAGCTATCGCGTTTTTCGATCGCGTAGCCGACGGACGAGATCCGAAGATCGTCGTGAACTGGTATGTCTGCTCCGTTGAGCTCGACCTCACTCCTCTAGTGTGACTCACGATTGCGACCCAAAGGGTTACACACGAGTTGCTCGGACAACTCCTAGCGCGGGGCTGGAGTTTCCATCAGAACCCCATGTCTGCCGAACACATGGGCGAGTTCGTTGACATGGTGCAGCAGGGCCGCATCACGGGTATTTTCTGTCCCTCCTTCTCGCCACGCTACATGATCGCTGATCCTCTTACCCAGGGACCGCTGCCAAGGCGCTTCTTCGACATATGCTCGATCACTCATCGGCGGCGGCACCACTTGAGGTAGCCCAACAGCTGTCCCTTTTATCGCTGGCGGATGACACCGGCTCATTGGAGCAATGGTGCAAGGAAGCGATAGATTCCATGCTGCGAGAGGCGGAGGAAGCGCGTCAGGGCGATTCCAGGGTTCTGAACAAGTTCATGGGTCGTGTAATGAAGATTAGTCGCGGAAGGGCTGACGCCAAAGGCGCGCGCGCGATGTTGCAGAAATTGCTCAGTCGCTGAGCTGGCTATATGAACTCGTCTATAGAATCGTCGGCCGTCGTTGCTCATATCGTACGTCTATGCCTAGATTCTACACCTCGTCTCGAGCAAGAACTCTCAACGGCAAGCGCCGACACCTCAGGCAGTCACCTTGTTTGCAAGCCAATCATTCCACTCCTTCTCGCCCCATGAGCTCGAGACCTCATTGGCCAGCACGCCATCCCAGACCGCGGAAGGAGAGACATGAATGCCATTCTGACGGCTCACTTTGACTGCATAAAGAGTAGCACGCATCCTCAGAAAACGCGTAGGATGAATGACGACGGCGGCGGCGCAACTCACCGGTGTACTTGAGGTCGTCGGTGACGCCTGTGCCTCCGTTCGGCGTCGTCTTGAGCTTCAGCAGCCCGGCGAAATCGCCTGCTGCACTGGACCCGATCACCTCACTCGCGAGCGCGGCGAGCTTCTCGCGAATCTGAAGGGGTGTCAGAGTGGAGGCGGGGATATCAAAGTATTCCTCCTGGCGCTTGAAGAGCTGTAGCTTCTGGTCAGTACCGTTGGACGAGGTCTGGCAAACATGGAGACTCGTACCGCGAGCGAGAAGGGCCAGAAGTTATGGGGAGAAACCCGTGCGACCTGCGATACATACAGAACGTCAACAACGTTATGAAGTGTGGACAAGGCCAACTTCACTACTCACCGCGAGACCGGCTTCATGCACAAACGTGGAGGTGGCGTGCCATGGCTGCACCTGGGGCCGGAAGATGACCTTGACCTTGCCGTCGTACTTGCCTCCTATCTCGAAGAGGGGCTTCAACACGCCGTCGATAACACGGGAGATCTTGGCGCTGCAGATAGTCGTTTTCCGTTCCAGATAGCGGTAGTCTCGTGAGCGGATCCTGGCCTTATCTCTCTAAAGACGTCTGATCTCACCTGAAGGGACAGACATAATCCACTGAGGGGCGAGGCCGCAAGATACGGTGCTCAGTTTCTGTTCTGGAACGGAACTCTGACGGCGAATCAGAGACGTACGATAGAATTCGAGAGTGTGCGGTGCCTCTTGTTTGCCGATGATGATCAAGGGACGAAGGGAGGGTTGCAGGGCCATTCTTCTACGCTGATAACAAGTGGGTATGGAGGCAACAAATTCGGGCGGGAGGGCAGCTACGCGTCTACCGCAGATAGCTTATATTCAGGACCGAAGAACATGTCATTCGCAGTGACGCCATATCAATCCATCATGCTGCAAGGCTATCAGCTCAGAATTGCAGTATGGGGATCACAGCGAGAACGTGCACTGTATCCGCGCTTCTCGTTTCTCTTCTAACTTCAGACCTGAATTCATCTTGCATCCTGGATTTCACGCCCCCTCGAGCCGGACGGCCATCGCTTTTGGAGACCGCTGAGAGGTCGATGATATAGACGATGCTCACCAAGCCAGTGCGATTCTGCGATGGCGCAATGCTGACCCTCGCTCAAATATTCCAAGCAGCGTGCCGGCCTCAACGATCTTTGCACCCCTAGTTGACCCCCTCTCCATCCCTAATCCTCGAATTCGCGATGAGTTCGACGACTATCGACGATCTGCCAAAGCCCTTGGTTGTACCTCTCTCGCAAGAGCAACTGGATAGGATCAATGCTTTCCTCACCCCCCTCACCCCACAGGAGATCCTGCAATGGGCTCTCGAGTACCTCCCGAACCTCTATCAAACGACCGCGTTTGGATTGACCGGTCTGGCCGCTACGGACATGCTCGCGAAGCTGACGCCCCATCCGCCGCCCCTGATCTTCATCGATACCCTATACCACTTCCAGGAGACGTACGAGCTCGTGGAGGAGGTGCGAGAACGGTACAAGTCCGTGATACACATCTACAAACCGGAAGGCTGCGAGACCGTGAAGGACTTCGAGGCCAAGTACAGCGAGCGGTTATGGGAAACGGACGAAGATACCTACGACTTCGTCGTGAAGGTGCGCACATGACCCCCCCCCCCTTCTTTTGGCCGACGAGATCGTAGCTCAGACGCTGGCGCAGGTGGAGCCCGCGAGGCGTGCGTACGAAGAACTGAATGTGCGATCCGTTATCACGGGTCGGCGGGCCTCGCAGGGGGGAAGCCGGGCCTCGCTGAGACCGCTGGAGGTGGACGAGACCGGTCTGGTCAAGCTTAATCCGCTGTTCGCGTGGAACTTTGAGCTGGTCGAGTGGTACATCAACGAGAACAAGGTGCCGCGGAATAAGCTGCTCTCCCAGGGCTACAAGAGCATCGGGGACTGGCACAGCACGGCCAAGTCGGGGGCTGGGGACGCGGGGGAGCGTGCGGGGCGGTGGGCGGGCAAGGCGGAGAAGACGGAGTGCGGGCTGCACAAGGACTACTTTGCGATGAAGGCAGCGGCGAGGAAGGTGCGTGGCACGGCGTGTGTGGGGTGCGCGACGGGGCTGACGACGACGGGCAGGCGGAGAGGGAGGCGAACATTACTGGAGGCGAGGCACGGGAAGCGGCGTAGCGGGTTGTTTTACGTTGTTGTTCTGGCACGGCTTGTATTGTGCTCGATTTGGGGAATAGATTACCAAATGCGTGATCGGCGGTCTCTGCGCGCGGCCACCACCATCGACCGCAGACGCAGACGCAGACGATGTTAGGACCGTGGGTGCTTCCCCGGGCCGTGCGGGGGACCCTGACATCTGTGAGAGGCCCATCGAGCGTTTATAGACTCGGCCAACATCGCATGCGCTACACCACTCCTTCGCTGTCGCCCGAGGATCCTCCCAACGCTGATCCCCAGCGCCCTTCATCGCGCCCGTTGGAGCACGACCCAGCCCCAGCCCCAGCCCCCCTCGATCCCTCACCTCCCCCGAGTACCAGTACCAGCACCAACTGGGCACCGACCGCCGCCGATTTCGCCATGCTCGTCGCTCTCAGGTCCGTCACGCTCCCCGTCAATCGTCTCTGCCAAACGCGGGTGCCCACTTGAACTTTCCATCAGGCCAGACTTTGGTCCCGCGGGACTCCCGCCTCTGCCGATCATACACAACGCCGAGCTGCGCCAGCAGGCGCTCACTCACCGCAGCTACGCCTCCCGGCCGGCCCACGTCTTCGAAGATCGCCTGGACGACCCGAGTCCAGACAATGAGATGCTCGAACATCTCGGGGACACCGTGCTCAATCTCGTCGTCACCCAAATGCTCCGCGAAATGTACCCCTGCCTTCGGGTTGGCCCCGCGACGGTGCGTGCGACGGACGAGACACCCCATTGGGATCCGTTGACGAACCGCTCCCAGAAACTGCGTGCACTTCTTGTCGGGAACGCCACCTTGGCCTCGCTGTGGGTGCTCACAACACTGAATTTCGCGGCCGAGATCTAATCTCGGGGGTTATTACGGCAGAACGATGCAATACCGGATCCAGGACAGACTGATTCTGCATCCTGCTCAGGCTATTACGTTGCGAGCGTCGCCCAAGATTCAAGGTGAGATCCGCATCGTGTTCCAAACGTCTGCTCATGTCAATCTACTCAGCGGACGTCTTCGAGGCGAGTGACCCTTTGCAAAGCCCAGGCTGCGTTGGCGCCTCCTGTGATACGGCACGCCTATTCTTCTGCGCCATCTCATAGGGGACGCCGATATCATAGCCTGGATGCGCTTCCGTGCGATGTCCTAACATCTTTCCCCAGAGCTACGTTGGCGCACTATACACCGACCAGGGACTGGAAGTCGTCAGAGCCTGGATTTACCCGCTGCTCGAGCCGTACGCCATCGAAGGCTACAGCATCGTCCGCGCCCAGCACGGCCTCCCGCCTCTCGAGCCCGCGATCAGGCCTACCGTGACGGCCTCCTCGACGTCGTCATCATCGATGACCTCTCCGGCGCTCACCCCGCCGTCCACGCCCCAAAAGCCCGCCCACACGAGCGGGTATATCACCCCGCCCTCGCCGCGACAGGCGGAGGGCGGCTACCTCCCGCTCTTCAACCAGCACATGGCACAGCAGGATAAAAACATCGAGTGGGTGTTCACGACGGCCAGCACGACGGCGGAGCCGGGCGCGACTCGCGGGAACCCGATCCGGATCGACGTGAAGGCCGTACGGCGGACCGCAAAGACGACGCCGGTATGGCACGTCAAGGCGATGCTCGACGGCAAGTGCATCGGGCGCGGCAGGGGGCAGACGAAGAAGGCGGCGAAAAACGACGCCGCGAAGCGGGCTCTGATCGAGATGAACGTCGATTTCGTGCGTATTCCTCCCACATCTGTTTCGTCACTTCGAGCCCGTGTTTGACCGACGATGGGGTGCAGTCCGAACCGACACCCGTGAATGATGACTGGTCGATGACATAGCATTCGCTCCTGCTCGGACGTGAAGGTCTTGGTTGATATGGTATGGCTTACTATGGATACATCGTAATGGTGATAGGTGATAGGTGTATTTATACTGTGCTAACGCAATCTTTAATGATCGATTCACCCGCCCAAGCGTAGAGTTAGACCACTCACAAGTGACGGATCAACGCCCTCCTATTCGCCCAATGCTGTCCACAGGAGGTGCCCCCCAGACCAGGGTCTTCGACGCCGGGTCGAGAGCGGCAGGATAATGCCGTTGGAGGAGGGCTGCTAGCACGCCTCTAGGCACAGCCGTAGTTTTCGGTGCGGGTGACGCAGCTTCTTGCGTTGCAAGGGGCGTAGGCCCGACAGAAGGTGTCGGCGCGGTGGTGTCCGCCGCTGCTGTGCCGGAGGTTCCAGACGAGCTGCTCGCGTCGGGGTTTGCGGGTATTGCACCGAGCGCCTTGGCCTCTTCATCGATATCGTCGAAGACGTCTTGCTTCACGGCGTTGATAGCGTATGCGTAGACACCTGCGACGAACGCGGTGATCACTAAACCGGTGACCACGTTCCGGAACAGAAAGGGTCGTCGGGCACGCTGGAGCCCCGGGGACATGACCTGACAGGGTTTGGTGGACCGGTCATTGGCTACGGAGGACGACTTCTTACATAGCTTTTGGGTCTGTATGACCGCTTCACGGTCTGTGGCGATATGTAGCCTCCCATGGCGGTAGCGGCTGAACAGGCGAAAGACCCGCGCGCTCAACCGAGTCCGCACTGCCACTGGAATAGGAGGAGGACGATACACCGCGCGGAACCTCGTGGCTCTTCCAATAACTGCAGACAGGCGCACATATCGTGCGATATATATTTATATATATGTGTGTATACGCTGGCTCTAATTGCCAATCGTCGGATGATAATGAACGAAATATAAACATACAGAACACGCCCGTCTAATCGCCGAGCGTGGTTACATGCTGAGATTGTGATAGCCCTTAGTGCCATATATAATGTAAGTCCAGCATCATGCCTTGAGAAAACCGAAGTTAAAACCAGGATCCAATAAAAAGTTTTAAGTCTTTCGCGACGCAGTAGTAAGCGGCGTATACACGTATTGCATGTAGACTGCCGGGATTGATGCCCAAATATCACAAAGTCATCTGACGAAGACGTTGTTCAGCTCAGCACCGCACACGAAAGGCATGCAGCCCACCTCCCGGATGAACGTGAGCATATGGCATGTGAGATACCCGCTGGCGAAGCCAGCTTCCGCCGAAGGGAAGAGGTACAGCCATTTACGCTTGAAGGCTTCGAACAGCTTGCGATCCGTCTTGAACGCAGGATGTTGCTCCATGATCTCTTCCTCGATCTCAGGAACGAAACGCAAGAAGCGGCGATTCCATTCCCTCAACGTGCGCGCGTAGTCTAGGAGAAGTCAGTCACAGCACCATCTCAGAGAGCGCTCAGTGAACCGACGTTGGCCATGATTCTCAATTTCGTCCAGCTGCAAGCGACCTTTCGATCCCGCGTTCGCAGCCTGCACGAGCGCGGTGGCGCTGGGCAATGTCCCATTCGGCCACATGTAGTAACGGCTGAAGTCGGGGGTCCTACGAACGTCGCGATCAGAATATGCTTCCTCTTCTGCAGAGAAGCATTCGTACTGATAGGTAGTGTACTTTGCTTCTGAGCACGTGGAAGAGGTGATGACCGCTGCTGCGTTCTTCGACTTCAAAGCCCAGTCTATCAGAGAGAAGTATTTTTCATAGTGGGTCGGCCCCACGTGCTGTTGCGAATGTCAATACGTCAACACACATCACCTTCCATGATAGCAACGAGGCATACCTCAATCATCTCGACGCTCACGAACGCATCGAAGGCTTTTTCGAAAGATGGTGGAAGTTGACGATAGTCAAGGAGGTGAACGTGTATGGAGTCTTCCAAGCCAGCGGCGCGGATACGTTCTTCTCCCAGTTTCTTCTGCTCGACGGAGAGTGTGAGGGTATCCACGGTGCACCCAAGCCACTGAACGGCCTATCACAGCGTTCAAATCAGCCACAGCTCGCGTAACGCTGATGAAGGTGCTTACCTCAATAGCTAATCCACACCAACCAGATCCGAATTCGAGTACGCGGTCGCCACGCTTCACTCGTGCCTTGGTCAGCACATGCCGTATCTTCCGTTTCTGGGCGGCTTCAAGCTCTAACAGATCACGCTCGCTCTGCAGATCGCCATTCAATCCCCCTTCCGCATCGGTCCACAATGCGCAGGAGTACCTGAAGAGAATGAGCGCAAGCAAGACACGCCTCGAGACTCAATAGCTTACATCATTTCTTTGCTGAGGAAAGCCTACAACAATGATTAGATTTGTCTCAATGGCGACCGGATCTGAAGCTACCTGGAACATGGCGTTCGAGCCATCATAACCAGCCACTGCGTTCAGCTTGGCACGAGATACCGACTGTCCGAAGAGAGCGCTGGTGTACTTGTAACCAAGGGCGAAAGCCTGGAAGAAGACGGTTGATAGCCCTTCGAGTCTCGACGCATTGTTGATCCAGATCTGTGCGGAGTTGATGAACATAAAATGAAGGCAAGGAAGTAGGGCATACATCACAGATCGCGCGCAGATCATCTGTTTCGAATTCACCGAGCATGTAAGACTCTGCGACTACGGGGATCATGTCAGTCCCACATTCTCGATCAACCCAGGGAAACGTGCTGACAGCCTAAGTCGCTCGAACTAAGAGATGACAGCTAAGCATCAACGGCAGGGACCGAGTGAGATCTAGACGTACGTGAAGATACGCCACCAGACGGTATCGTTTTTCACGACTATCCGGGCAGGGCGCTTGGTCTCCTGAATCTTGCCGAGGACGACCACCGAGTCGCCTTCGATGATCTCGAGTGCGCCAACCTCGACTCCCTGGCCAAGCACAGATAGTAGGTATTCGCGGGCTATACACCCAAGGATCGGTCAGAAGGGGGCAACGTTGAGTGTGCATTGCTGCCACGCACCGAAGGCAGTGCCGCGTCCACGCAGGGAGAGGGAGGGTATCGAGGACTTGACGAGAGGTTGCATGATTGAGGGCTGCAGTTCGCAGGGAAAGGCAGAGTGGGGAGACCCACCCGACCGGCCCTCGTTTATACCTCCCGCTGATCCAGAGACAGGTCATTTTGATTCAGCTCGTCTCAACAACGTGAGCATTTCAGAGGGATATCGTGCGCAGTGGCCCCCGGCCCCTTCCGGGAAGATTTCGGCATGTCTGATAATATAATATTGGGATGAGCCAATTATATTTAGCGAATCGCCGCGAGCTTGCGAGCTTCGAAGGCCCAACAGAACTGACGCAACGTTGCAGTGGCGACGTTCCAAGGGAAGGATACGGCATGTCCGCATAAATCTACAGCGGCGTTACCCGAGGGTCGTTCGGTTTGCAGATCGGTTGCCAAGAATCCCGCGTGGACGCTGTATGAGTCTGTTGCACCGAGTCCTGCGTATCCACGTGTGATACAATGTCGAAGCTTGGGATATCCAGGCTCGCCGCCACGAAGCAGAAGGCAAACATCAATGATATCAAAGGCACTGCTTTCCCGCGGCAAATCTGAAATCATTGTCGGTGCCTTTCGTCCACGTGCGCAACGTCGATGGAAACTCGGGTTCGCGAGGAGCGAGCTCGTCTCGAATCTCAGACGTCTGGAATCCAGATCACTCATATGTCCTCGTTATTGTGCTGTGATATGAGCTCCTGGTGACTCAAATAACGGCTCAGCGTTCGTTTCACGTCTAAATTCGACCCTGAACAAAGTCGCTTGCGCATAACGCACGGCCACGGGCGACAATTTCCACAGGAATATGCCAATGCGGAGTCACCTGAGTGCCGAGCCGCTGTGGATGAGTCGCCGTGCCTCCACTGGTCTAAGATGTATTGCCAAAATCACGCTCGTTCGGGTAAAGCGTTAGCGAGGATAGCCATCTTTCATTGGAATCATTGCTGTAACACGAGGCGCAGCGGTGGTGACGCGCGCAAGACCCTGGGGTCAGCAGGAGGCAAACAACGTAAGGAATCCCAGCTCGGAACGACTGGCGTGCGGCAGTAAAGTAGAGAGTATCGTGTTAGAGACGGTAGGCAGCACGCTAACGTACGCGTACGTAAACACAACGTCGCATCCTGGGCCTCACTCGCGTATTTAGCTTCCAATGGGCATCCAAGCCCGCCAGCCTCATCTATTGCTTTGATTTGTCGGCGCAAACGGTGGCCCGAGTAGCGTTCATGCCTCAACCATCACAATCGGTCAGGGTCGTGGTGAGGTTGCCGTACGACCGACCGGAAGAGGCGGTTCAAGACCCTCCCACAGTGAGTTTGGCAGATCTCTCTCGGTGCATGGGTTTCATCCCCTCGTCAAGCTCAGGTTGAATGGAACACAGAGAAGGAGAATATACTTTGGGAGGTGATTGCGCGCTCGAGGGGCCCGGATAGCGGGGTCACTGACTGCAAGTACCTCATCCCGTCTGCGTTGCTGGTAGGCTAAGGTTGCTCTCCAGGGAAGGGGCTGGCGGCTCATCTACAAGTACCGTTGCCTTATCTGTTGTTCAGAGCTCAGACGCGATATGAAGAGGATTTACGGGGACTACAAGGCATTCGCGGCGCTCTGCAACCGCTCGGTGTTCAGGCCGCAAAGCAAGTGGAGGAGTTCCCTGCCATCACTGAACGACCGAACTTTCTCCGCAAGGACTCGTACAAAGCGGGCAGCCCCGTTAAACTGACCGGTTCGACACGGAACAATACTCCTCTCAGTGTACGGGCGCGCTTGAACTCGCTTAACGCTCAGTCTCAGCCGCGACCGAAGAAGGCGACCTCGTCCTCAGCAATCACCGTCAAGGGAACGATCCCTCGGCGAGCTAATCCCACGCTTCGCGCAACGTCTCCCTCTACCTCTGGCTCGGGCTCCTCGGACGAATCAGAGTCGGAGGCCGTGAAGGCGGAGGAAGCGGAAAGGGCGGCGGAGCATGATACGACGCTAGAGCGGAAACTTAGGGATTTAGAAAGGATGATGACGAACGAAACGCTGGGGCTCGTGCAGTCCTCGCAATTCAGGACCAAGGACAACCCAGTCGATCGTGGCAGAACTAGCCTATCAAGCTCTGCGAAGCTCCCTCATTCAGATGGGTTTCGTACGAATCCTAACATTCCACATGAACCAGCACGGAGCGAAAGCCTCTCCAGCACCGACTCTCCTCGAGGTTCGATCCCAATGATACCTTCGCCTCCCTCGGAGTCGCAGCGTTCCTCGCCAGTCAATATACATCCTCGTATATCCCCTGGGAAGCCGTCCAGTCCCCCCGCGGTTTCCCCTCGTAGCGCTCGTAGCGTCCGCCATCACGCTCTCATACGAGCGAGTACGAGCGAACAGGGCAGCACCCATGGTTCTTCAGCATCCAGCTTTAGCGACATCAGCGGTTAGTCCATCTGAACTAGGCTAGCCGCTCTCTGTGCTCATGGTGCCTCAGACATGAGTTTATCATCCAGTGCACTAGGAAGCGAGATTCAGTCCAACATGCGCACTGGCTCACGAATGTATGTCCGCGTCGCATCTCTCGCGCCGTTGGAGGCTAACTGAGGCCCTTCAAGGTCTGCATTGCCCAGAAGTCGTTTCTCCAGTCGAGCTGGCGGAAGCTAAAGTAGTCGGTGTCTAATCAAGTGACCGTGTCTAGCCTTCGACCGACACTCGCGTTTTGTGCAGATTTACGCAGCAGGTGACTGCGTAGTTCTGATTTCGTGATCTTCCAACGTTCCCGCATATTCTGTACGTTACTGGAACGAATCAATCGTGGTGGTGACGCGTCGCGTTTGTTATGATGACCACTCTGTGTTTGCGCATCTGTGCCGGGCTGTAAGCTGGAAGAGGTGCATGTGAGAACGAAACCATTCACGCCACTCACCTTCTCGACACCCCTCTGCATCGGCCTCGACTACAACATGCTCCTTACTTTTGTGAACGATCTTGGCCAATCTTTCGTCGTGGAGATTGACCCAGACATGGAACTCGAGAATGTGATGGCCCTCCTGGAAGCTGAGGTATATAGCCCCAGCCTCGCTACGACCGCTCTTTACATAGCTTTTGGCCAGTCAGGTATACCGGTGACCGAACAGAGCATTCACTTCGAGGGTCGCGATCTCCGTGAGGTCAAGTCGACGATGCGGCAGCTCGGCGTAGGCAACGATTCCGTGCTGTTACTTCGAAGGAAGGTGGCTGTAGCGGGGAGGTATGCGTCTCATATTCCATAGCAGGAGAGCAATACTGAGTTATTGTCTCGATTGAAGGGCGATGGAGCACGACAGCGAGATGATGCGGCTTCAGCTGCTAGGCAATCCTGAAGCGATGCGTCAATTAGAGCAGGCGCGTGCACCCTCGCTCAGCTGTCATCCTCTTACTGACTTGCGCACGCACACCTAGGTGCAACCGGAGCTGGCAGCTGCTGCGCGCAGTGACGGAGCTCGCTTCGGCGAGCTCCTTCGTCAGACCGCCGCGAGGCAGGCCGAGGCAACAAGGGCTCAAGAACGGGAAATTGCGGCCTTAGAGGCTAATCCTTTTGACGTGGAGGCCCAGAGGAAGATCGAGGAGCATATACGCCAACAGGCCGTCATTGAAAACATGGAACATGCTCTGGAGTACTCGCCCGAAAGCTTCGGTCGGGTAACTATGCTTTAGTAAGCCCCATATTCATTCATGGTGTGCGCACCTTTTGAATGTGCGCATCGCAGCATCGATGTCGAAGTAAACGGGCATCCCGTCAAAGCATTTGTGGATAGCGGGGCTCAGCAGACCATCAGTGAGATATCTCATCAGTCAAGGTCTCGCTATTTCTGACGGTGCGCAGTCAGCCCTGAATGCGCAGAAGCCTGCGGGTACGAGCACTTGTTAATGTCGTGCGTCTGAACTTAACAGCTATCATGCAGAATTATGCGACTCCTTGACCGTCGTTTCGCTGGTATGGCGAGAGGTGTCGGCACCGCGAAGATATTGGGACGTGTGCACAGCGCGCCGCTGAAAGTTGCTGATCTCAATCTTCCGTGTTCGTTTACTATTATGGAGGTGATTTGCCTCCAGCTCTCGTCCGTCGGAATTGGACCCTTACTTTCCCTCAGGGCCGCGAGGTCGACCTTCTCTTTGGGTTGGATATGCTGAAAGCACATCAAGCTTGTATCGACCTCGAGAAGAACTGCTTACGTATCCGCGGCCGCGAAGTGCGGTTTCTGGCAGAGCACGAACTACCAGATAAGGCCAAGGGCCTAGAGGTGACAGAGGATCCGCCTACCTCGGCCCCATCTCTAGGTGGTGGTCCGTCAGGTACTTCCCCGCCTTTCCCTGGCGCGGGTAACGCCCTCGGTAGCGTTCCTGCGGCTGGACCATCAAGAATAGCGTCGACGCCCCAAGCTGGATCGCGCCATCCTGAGTCCGCTATCTCCACCCTCATGAGTTTAGGCGCGACGAGAGAACAAGCTATCAGTTCATTAGATGCTGTAAGTACACACGTGAATCGTTGCACTGTGTCTGCTGACATGCGAGTAGGCCGGTGGAAATCTTGATGTGGCAGCTTCCCTGCTGTTTTGACAGGCTCGGGATCGTGCGTTCTCTCTTGGAAAAACGATGTTTACAATGTAGCGATACAACATGGGACAAGTAACTAAATGTACAGATTATAGTGCAACAACGCATAGATCCATGCAAAAACCGGTGTCCGTTTAGATAAGACTGACTCTAGTCCGTATGAGACCCCCTCGCCAGTTCGTCATACCTGCAGAGCGATGATGTGCCCAGTCGTTCTGCATACGAGCGAATGCATCCTGAATATGTTCTGGCTGTAGAGGCGTGCGTGCTTCCGGAGGAGGTAAGAATAAGGAGCACGATGGAAGTGTGTATTCAGCATCGTCATCGTCATCCCTCCGACGCTTGCTGGCGGACTCGATCGCGCCTGATGCAAGCTTTCGCTTCCCTAATACTGGTGTCGGCGCGTGATTTTCACGCAGATACGACTCTTCGAGGGACTTCTTGACCTCTAGCCCAGCTATTGTTAGAGAGCGGACCATTTCGAAAGCGAGGAAGCCAACGATATCGATTGTATCATCACCGGCTTTCAGATCAAGGTGGGGCGGCAAATTGAGAAACTCCCGAAATCGTTTCGCTGGTATACCGAGTGAGAACTAGCCAACAATCAGCACAGGTTATGTGGTCTAAGGCTGACCTTTGCGATATGTGAAAGAAGCTTGTCGACAGTCCGAGTAGTGTTGATATTCCTCTCTGGTCATCTGCTTGGTGGCATCATCCGCTTCCTATCACCGAATTGAGGTCCGTCATCTCAAATCAGCACGGAACATACCTTCAAACGCTGAATGGAGGCTTCGTGTGCTTCGATGTCGTCCTCATCCTCTTCATCGTCTTCCGGTAGTACCTCCGAATACATGGTAGCAAGCTCCCACGGTAACTTGATGGTGATCTTTTGCGCTTTGGCGGTGAGCTTGTCTGTGGTCATTCATGTGAGCCTGGGCACACAATGAACAGTAAACGTGCATGTTTACCGTCTGCCCCATCCTCCAATACTTCGACTTCCACCCCGCCACCAGCGTCACCACCAGAGTCTTTCGCGTGTTTGCGAACATCTTTCCATGATAGATACGTTCTAAGCCGATTGACCTTTGCACGGTCGTGTCTTATAAGGAAGATAAGGTCCTCTGCGGTAAGGTAACGGGCACCACGACGGACAGCCAAAGCGCGAGCTTGCACAACCTACGAGGATTGAGCGCCAAGCGGGTAATTCTGAGCGCGAAGATTCGGGCTTACAAGTTCTATGATCTGACCACGGACGATATCCTCCACCAGATTGACGGTGTCGATATTTGGGTCTTGTACCTCCCCAAACACGAACATCTGAGGTGTATTTGAGTACACGAAGATAGGCTTTCTGAGTATGTTGCAAGATAACCATTTGTGATATCTCTTGCGTATACTTATATTCCCTTATGCCGTTGTCCAGCGTCATCGTAGCTCGTTTGCCCGCCATGGTGAACACGGGCTTCAAGTTCGGACTCCTCGGAGTCGGAGGGAAGGGGCAGAGTGACAGCGGCTGCACGTGATCGCGAGCTGGAGTGCGATGGACCTAGTGTTACGTGCCGGTTCTGCCGAAGGCTGAGACCGAGAACTTCTTTCCTTTTCTAGCATCCGGCGCTGATGCGCCTTTTGACTGTTTGATCCTTTTACTCCACTTCCATATGCTCAAGGGCTCGCGACGAGGTATAAAAGACAAGCAGCTTCGTCGCGAGGACCTTTACCTTTTGGTTTCGTATCTTACCTCGAGTTGCTCAATCGAGACGTGAACTCTCTCTTGTTGTGCCGCTCGAGAACCTTACCGTGTGAACGCACCTTAGCCTTATTCGGCTTTGCCCGCGTCACATATTTTTGAGAGTGTTTCGTGAGTAATCCGTTATCGCTCGTCGTCGCTAACCCCTCTTCGATAGGACACTATCCGGCTTGATCACCCGGGTACACCTTTGCTGAGGACACAGTGATTGCGAGCACTCCTAGCTACGTGTTCTATTTCTTTATCCCTACACGCTGAGTATGCCTGTGTCTAGGGATGAGCTCACGGGTCGCTGGACTCGTAATGACCGTAGGGTCGGCGGACTAGACAGAGTCCCCCGACCCGAGTCGGATATCAACATCAACGCGGGCGAGGCGGTTGCCTCTGACCCCGTTGACTCATCTCCGTTGGCGGGCGAGACTGGAGCTACGCACCGCGGAGATGCCCCGATGGCCGGCGATCATACAGGATCGAGCCTCGGGGCCGTTATAACTCAAGGTTTGCTGCCCGCTTACCTTGATGCTCCCGCGCATCGCGAAGGATCGCGGTTGGTGAGCACGACAGGGCTGGTGCTCAAGGACGAGCCACGCAGCCCGTCTCCGTTTGTCATTGGTGGATTCGGTGGGGCGTCGAGCGACGACACTGGGTCGTGGTCTAGAGTACCTCGTAGACGTCGGAGTGCGTCTCCCGTACTGTCCAAGCGTAGCGTGATAAGCAATAATAATAGCTTCGCGTCGCTGACTAGTTTACATGACACGTCTCTCGTCGACCAGGAGGATGGCGACGAAATGGTAAGCTCTCCGGTCGTGCTCGAAGAGCCTCGTACGCCGAAGAAGCCTAACAGCAAGCAGCTGGCCTCTGAGAATAGAACGATGAGTGACGCAGAGTTCGATGCGTTGCTAGAGACGCCTACCCCGGTGGATAAGGGTAAAACTACCGAGCGAAAGGGGGCGAGTAACGTTCAAAGCAAGGACACGCCTCCCTCTGGTAACCCCGGCAAGGACGCCACGACAGAGTTGAGGTACGCCGGCATTGGTGAAGAAGAACTTGACGTCGGAG
>NW_006767436.1:2160142-2163260 GCF_000264995.1 Punctularia strigosozonata HHB-11173 SS5 | reverse complement strand
AATGGTAATAATGGCAACCAGTCCGGCGCGTCGGCGGCGAAGTCGAACGCACAGGTCAAGGAGACCGGTCCTGGCGCGCAGCGGAGTAGTGATCGTTCTCGACGACGGGACCGTAACCCTAAATCAGACTCACCATTGTCCGAGGCCCAGATGAAAGAACACCTGGAAAATAACCTGTGCTTCAAGTGTCACAAAGCCGGGCATATGAGTCGAAACTGCCCCGAAGGACAGCAGGTTACGAGTAGCACGCGAGATAAAGCTCCTGGGTCGAAGACCAGCTATGCCGTTTGGTATGCCGACAGTAGTGAACCGGCCGATGATGCCATTCAGGTAACCGATGGCGATGGCGACGAACCTGAGGTGTTAGACGAGTTACCCTGTGGGTCAGTGCGGTTCCGATTGGACGAAGGCGACCAGGAAGAAGGTGCTGGGGCCGACACGGCCTTTGTACAGGACGATGGGTTGGACCCGTTTGGGAATCCTCCGCCGTATGAGGAGCCTCGGACGGAGGCCTATGATGCACATGCCTGGTATCGGAGGTATCAGCGGCGCTGGTATCGTTGGATCATTGACTATCTAGAGACGCGGGGCATGACGCACCGCGTACGTCAAACCTGTGAAGCATATGAGAGGCACGGATCTGATAGTACCTTTGTGTGTCCGGATGCCGTACGAGCGCATAGGCTGGAACGTGACGCTTTCATCGAGGGATCTTCGCGGTTCGGTGACCCAGTCGCTAACCGTATGGGGATGGTCGTTGAGGCGCAGATTGACCGGCTGCCGCACCTTTGGGAAATCTGGACTCAAGAGTTCGCTATCGACTCCTACATGGTGCTCTCTGAGGACGGGTACACGCCATGGGTAATGAATGAGCCGTACCTTAGTACGTCGCTTGAAGTCCCTCAAGAACTCCTGACGCGGCGAAGCTTCGACTTCGTTGGTTGGTATCGAGCCCGCATGATGGAATTTGTTGACATTGCGCGGCGGTTCGAACACGACGAACTTGGGATGGAAGACGTCGACTTCTTTCAGGAGTGGAATTGGGGCGAACCTCGATGGGCGAGTGATGACTCGCAGGCCCCGTTAGTCACTGAGGACCCTGACAGTGGTGAGGAATCCGAATCGGAAATGGGAGAATACCCACCTGGGACGCGGTTCAACATCCCCTCGTCCGATGAGGATGAGGGGTCCATAGACGGCGCTCCGGAGGGCGAGATATTCCTTGTTGACGGTGTCCTATATGCTGTTGGCGCCGATGACACGATATGGTTCCGGGCCGCTAGCGTCGGGCTTGCCGTTTCGGATACTGACGTCGAGCCTGATCGGGCGTCTCGAGTGTGTATGGCGAAGGTAAAACAGCCGCCTGAGGGGAGCTTCGCCTCCTTGCAGCGAACTGCAGCGCGAGTGAAATCGGCAGGGCGGAAAGTACCTCGGCCTATCGTGCTGAAAGTCAAGGTTAATGGGCATGAATGCCGCGCCTTACTTGATTCTGGGTCGCTCGGCGACTTTATGTCGAGCACACTTGCGGAGCAGCTGAAGGTTGTGAAGGTGCCTGTGGATACCCAACTGACAGTGCAGCTGGCCGCTCAAGGGTCGAAGACCAAAGTGAATTACTACACCGAGGTCGAATTAAGTTATGCACGCATCGCGTGTAAACGTACGTTCGATATTATGAATATCGACGGGTACGACCTGATCTTGGGAACGCCGTTTATATGGCAGCACAAGATCATGGTCGGATTGAATCCGTCGAGGGTAATTGTCGGATGTGAGACGCCTGAAGGTCTTCGCGCTGGCGAAGACGTTAGTATCCTGGCATCCCGGGCGACAAGGATCAGGGAGCGATCTTTGAAGGATATTCGAAGGGAGCTTCATCAGTATGCGTCTCCCTTATACCAGAAGGCGGCAGAAACGACGCTACCTCCGTTACGACGCGTGAACCATCGTATCCCTATCATTGACAAGGATAAACGATATCCGTTTCGCGCTTCCCGTTGTCCTGAAGGGTTCCGGGAGCAGTGGAACGCCAAGCGCGACATTTTCTTGAACTCCGGACGATGGGAGTATGCGAGCGGGACGAACGCTGCGCCAATCATGTTCTTGAGCAAACCATCCGGAGGAATGCGCAACACGGTCGACTTACGGGCGCGGAATGACAATACTCGCAAAATGTCGTCGCCTTTGCCCGATCAGGATGCCATCCGGCGTCGGGTGGCGGCCAGTCGCTATTTTACGGCGATGGACCTGGAGGGCGCGTACGAGCAGGTGCGCGTGGAGCCTGAAGATGTGCCGTACACTTTAATGGCAACCCCTGATGGAACAATGGTTAGTCACGTCCTTCAGCAGGGGGACTGCAACGCGATTGCGACGTTCATGGCGGTGATGACTGACCTATTCTCGCCGTACATCGGTGCTTGGCTTGAGATCTATCTTGATGATTTGATCGTGCACACCGACGATCTTGACGACCATGTGCGATGCGTGAAGCTCGTTATCGACATCCTGAAGGAGAACGAGTTCTACTTGTCAGAGAAGAAGATGCACTTTTTAGCGGATGAGATCAAACTATTAGGGCAGATAGTATCGCACCGCGGGATTCGGCTCGACCCCGTCAAGGTTGAGCGCATCCGAACGTGGAATGTTCCCACCAACCGCGACCTGTTACGGGGATTCCTGGGCGCCGTGGGGTACCTTGCGGATGGATGCGCAGGGATCCGAGTGCCGATGGATGTATTGAACCGGTTGACGGGGGACAACGTGGTCTATCGGTGGGGACCTACCGAACAACGGGCTTTTGATGAAATCCGGGAAATAGTGCACGCTCACCGAAATGTGCACCGTGTGGCAATGAGGTACGGTCCCGACGCCCCTCCTGTCCATGTCGTGACTGACGGATGCCTTACCGGCGTAGGTGGATGCATTCTGCAGGGCACTGATTGGCAGTCGGCTGGGGTCGTCGCGTTTTACTCTGCTAAACTGTCTCCTGCGCAACAAAATTATGCGGTGCATGAGATCGAGTTATTAGCTGGTCTAGAAACTATGCTACGTTACCGTGACTTGCTGCTTGGGGTGCGATTCACCTGGTACACGGATCATAAGGGCTTGATCCATTTTCATG
>NW_006767436.1:2135596-2157996 GCF_000264995.1 Punctularia strigosozonata HHB-11173 SS5 | reverse complement strand
ACCCTGTGTGTCGATGAGACCGGCGGTAGATGTGGACGTCGACTATATAACGAACTCGGGACAGGTGATACAGACACCGTTAGCTATCCCGTAACTTTACACCATTGTGAACGCAATCGTCACTCACCATCGTTTATGCCCCCTTCATCCGGCTCGACCGCTGACCCGCCTACGAAGCGTCGGGGTGCCGTCAAGCGCAAAGAACCGCCGACCGCAGTCGACTCCGACCCCGCCGCCAATGCATCACCTCCAAAGGAAGCTGCCCCCAACGCCGCCGATGTCGACCTGATGCCGCTTCCTGGCACGACGCAGGATGTCGAGGACGTGGTGATTATCACCTGTTGCAAGGGTGTAGAGTTCAACGCCACCCACAAGGAGTTCATCGTGGACCACGTACCTGCCCCGATGATTGGGTGTCCGTTCGATGTGTACCATTGGAAGGATGTCGAGCGTTACCTCCGCTACGACGATCGCATCCGTGGTGGGCTTGCCTCGGTTGATGAGCCGGTCCCAATCGGGTATTATTCCCTCCGTTCGACGCTCAGGAAGCTCGTTGATCCCAGCATCGCCTCGTTGTCCGGATTTGACGATAAGGGTGTGGTCGAGGTGGAGGGCGAGCCGATGCGATCGATCTTCTTCCGGCCAGAGGTTCAAGAGATCTTAGACGGGCTCGCCGCCAAGCGTACCGCTAAGTCGAAGTCGGCGAAGGGAGGGCAAGAGAAGCCCGAGGGGACCCAGGCGAAGAAGATCAAGAAGCAGCCGACCGACGATCGCGCAGGGTCGAGCCAGGGATCACACGTGGTTGCGGGATCGTCGAGCGCGTCAATCGGCGCATTAGGGGTCGATGAAGATGTCATTCAGTTCGCTATAGTGCAGGCGCTGCGTGGACAGATGCGCGCTCAACAGCGCCGTCGGGAGCGAGAATTAGAGAAGAATACGCGCCGGGGAGTGTAGTCGAGGGATCGAGGCGGAGGATTACCTTGTTGGGCGAAGCGGTTTCCACTTCGGGAGGGCGGATGTTACGTGCCGGTTCTGCCGAAGGCTGAGACCGAGAACTTCTTTCCTTTTCTAGCATCCGGCGCTGATGCGCCTTTTGACTGTTTGATCCTTTTACTCCACTTCCATATGCTCAAGGGCTCGCGACGAGGTATAAAAGACAAGCAGCTTCGTCGCGAGGACCTTTACCTTTTGGTTTCGTATCTTACCTCGAGTTGCTCAATCGAGACGTGAACTCTCTCTTGTTGTGCCGCTCGAGAACCTTACCGTGTGAACGCACCTTAGCCTTATTCGGCTTTGCCCGCGTCACACCTAGGCTCCCATTACTTACTCGATATTCCTCACATCTTCGTACTCATTGAATACCTCTGAGGTGTTGTTCTATGTAGGATGACTATGTGCTTCAGGTTACTTATCCTGTATCCCTCAACCGAAAGCCATCTTAGCCCTAACCTCACGGCGCTCACGGGACCCCGTCTTCCATGAGCTTCCACGGCGGTGTTTGTTTCGGGCCGGTGGCTGGCGAAGTATGACCTTAAGCCAGTCGACGATTGTACAAAGAATATCGTGTGTTACTCACGTTCGTATCTCTCTCCTTCGTTTATCTCTCCGTAGCTGAACATGGCACCCATCCGCACTGTAGGCAGATTTGCTCCCTTGGTTGAATCGAGATTGTTAAGACGAGACCGTTTTCAACCTGCAGCAATGGTCTCGGCTGATTCGGTTCGTCGCGGCCGAAACCGGGCAAGTCCATATCGGGCAGCCCGTGGACCGCAACCTGGATGGTACGAAGGCATAAGATCTCGTATTTGCCAAGTGGTGCTAAGCATTCGGCCCCTCGCAGTCGGTTTGGCGTTCGTGCAGAAGGAGAAGATACAGGCGCATGAGATTGTCGGGTCCCCGTTTGACCCCGCGGCCTCGGTTACCCAGAATCTGCTCACCGTGAAGGAACTCCTCGCGCCTCTGTCGAGGGAGCAGGTTGGCCTGGTCCGGTGCTTGGGTCTCAATTACGCCGACCACGCTAGAGAAGCGAATTTGGAAAAGCCCAAGTTAGATCCATGTCAACTTGGTCGTTGCATCCCCTGATCATCCCGAACTTCAGCGCGCCTGTCCTGTTCTACAAGCCCGTTGACACCCTGCTGGGTCCAAATGCCCCAATCACAATCCCTCATCACGCGCAGCCGATCGACAAGCACCATCCAGATTATGAAGTCGAGGTCAGCAGTCCATTCCATCCTCCGATGCCTGTATGAACGGACGATTATTTGCTTAGCTCACCGTTGTAATCGGCAAACCGGCGAAGAACGTCTCTGAAGCTGAGGCCCTCGATTATGTGCTTGGTTACACCGCCGGCAACGACGTGCGTCCCTGTCGCAGCTCCGTCCGAACGACCGGACACGGTAGCGGTGCATGGTACAAGCTGAACCGCTTTCTCAGATATCGTTCCGCTTCTGGCAATGGCACGTATCTCAATGGAGTTTCTCGAAAGGTTTCGGTAAGCGACTGTGATTTCCTCGGCGTTCGGCTAATTGAACAGGACTACCAGACAACACAACTCCTATTGGCCCCGCGCTCGTCTCCGCGACTGCGATCTCTGACCCACAGGCGCTCAGGCTCGGAACCATTCTGAACGGGCAGACAATGCAAGATGGAACGACATCGTGAGTACCTATTCCCACACATACATCACCGCGCGCTTTTGTGGAAACTTCTTCCCTCGCATATCGAAGTTCTTTCGAATGTGGGAGGTTGCACCATTCGGCTTTGCCCTGGCTTCTCACTTCGCGCTTTACTGCTGACCGTGCCGTCTATCGACTCGCTGACATTATCCCGTCGCAGTGATCAGCTGTTCACTGTTCGGCAGACAATCGCATTCCTCTCGCAGGGAACAACCTTGCTCCCCGGATCTATCATCATGACAGGCACCCCGCGCGGCGTTGGATCTGCACGCAACCCGCCGGTCTATCTCAAGAACGGCGATGAAGTGCGCGTATGGCTGGACGGCGGCATCGGCACCTTGATCAACCCTGTCGTGGAAGAGGGCAAAGCCCGTCTATGAGCCATTGTAAGGATTGCTGGATGTTACCCGTGATATATTGTTTTTGTATGACGAGTGTAACGATCCTGGACGACAATCTGTATTCTCCTTTACGTTGAAACAAGAGCGCTTTGTACATCATTCATTTCTTCTTGCCTCTGGCTTTGGCCCGGCTCCCTTCCTTATCGTCATCCAGGAAACCACCTGAGACGCGATTAGTGACAATCCGCGCCGCCTTCGTAGACTTACCTAGCTCGAGAGCATTCCTAGCCGCCTGATTTATATGCTTGAAGCGATCGGGACCTAAATGGATGCCACCAAAATATCGGGTCACGACGACGAGAACATTATTGACCTCCTGTGTCAGGTTATGTCAATGAAGATTCGCGACGATAAATCCAAGACGGTACCAATATTTGCAGCAAATGCGCGAGTCTGCCGCCAGCGGCGGTTTCGCCGTCATCATCATTATCTGTAGGTTACATCGAGTCAAAATGGAACTGTCGATATCGACGACACGCTCGAGGTACCTTGATGCAGTACGGCACCGACCTGACAGCGCCACGCGTTGATAATCGGGTGAGCTGCTCGGGCAATCCGCCGGTCGCTCATAAGATATGATAATATGGCTGGTACCTGCCCGTTGGAGACGTCACGTCAACAAGCGCTGTACAGATGAAATGAAGGGACGTGCCTGTGACGGATGCGTTATTCGACATGCACGGCCGACGAATACGCTCTTGCGATCCACGATGCTATCAGCCTCTACAAGCCCTATTCCCGCTGGCAGTTCATCGGCAGGGCCAACTTCTTGCAGCCTGCGAGGCGTGGAGTCCTCCACGGTTTTGCTGCCCTCTTCCTCTTGAGGGGTGCGATGCCGCATCTCCTTCTCCTCCTCCCTCAATAGCTCCCCCGCTTTTTCCACGCTCAACCGATCTTCATACCACCGTACACATCGTTCCAGCACGTTTTGAATCCCGTCAAAGACGCACTCTGCACCTGGTGTCCATTCCACGCCATCTTTGGTGGATATGTACGTACGGATGATGGAGCCGAAGAGAGCCGAGTCGACGCTGAACGCGCCGATGTAGCGGGAGAGGAGTTGCAATTGCGGCGGCGAGGATGCCGGATAGGTCGGAGGGAGAGAGACGAGGATGCGCATCGGCACAGAATCACACGGATCTGGAAGACTGACATCAGCTTCAGCTCAGGATGTTTGACCGACCTCAAGAAAGGGTGGATTTACTTCAGGTGGATCTCGTATCGGATTGTGCCGCTCTCCGGAGAACTGGAACTGCCGCGAGATGTACTTGATTTTGGTGGATGCCATATCCTGATAGACCCGGGTTCATAGATGGATTGTAGAACTAGGTAGATACAGCGATTGGACACCTTTCAAGATGAAGAAACTAGACAGCATACCGCTGATTTCAGAAGCGACAACTTCGCGCTCTGGATCCGCTGCGACCTCGCCGATGAGCGCCTCCAATTCCGCTGCATAATCTCTATCGGCCGCACGGTCTTCCGGCGTCGTCGCCCTCGAGACCATGTTGCCGATCGCGCCTCCAAGTCAGTCCAGGGGAAAAGGATCAGTAGACGTGGGAGAAGTCGTCGGCGATTTCCCGCATGACGTCGGGCTAAGCGACTTGACCGACGAGGACACGGAGGCTCACGCTCGCAACTCTCACAACCATGCGGGCCAACAGACCTCTTCGGTTTGCTGTACTCGGACAAAGACAACCACTACGGTGGCCGGTCGTTGTTATCGCAGGACGCAGGATGGCCAGCAGCGACGCAGCGACCAAGGTGAGCGTCCGACAACAGAACATTCAATGCATGACATGACCCGATCATTTACTCCAGCTTGGTCTGAAAGATCCGACTCTGTTCAAGACACAGGCACTTATCGGCGGGAAATGGCTCGGAGCCAAGGACGAGGCGACAATAAAAGTGTTCAGTGCGTGCTCGTTGCAACCGCGCACGATTTCAGATTCGCGAGCCGTGCTGAATACTGGCCGATAGATCCCGCGACGGATGAGGAACTTGGCACCGTTCCAGACCTAGGTCTCTCTGAGACCCAGGAAGCCGTGGAGGCTGCTGCAGCTGCTTTCAAAACCTGGAGCAGGACCACCGCCAAGGTATATGCGTAAATCGCAATAGGTGTCCTTATTACCTAACTCTCTGCAGGAGCGCCACGATATCCTCAAGAACTTCTATGCACTGATGCAAGAGCACTCTGAAGACTTGGCGCGCATCATCGTATAGTGCCTCTCCATGGGTTAATAAGAACAATGTCCTAACCCCTGCTAGACTCTGGAAAATGGCAAACCTTTGGCAGAAGCTAAAGGAGAAAACGCGTATAGCTCATCATTCATTGAAGTGAGCACGGTTTTCATGCATCTGTGTTTTCCCTACTAACGGGTTTCTCTCAGTGGTTTGGTAAGTTGTGAGCACCACCAGGTTTGGAAGCAAGGTGACATATATGCCTATCTCACAGCGGAAGAAGCTGTACGAACATACGGAGGTACGTCAGACGTAAGGTTGTTGGCGCCTCAAGCCTGACTGTGTTAACAGAGCATATTCCCTCGCCATTTCCGCATATACGCAACATCACGATCAAGCAACCCGTCGGTGAGTCCCATCCAGGTCTAGGGAAAGGCCCATAACTCATGCTGCTCTAGGTGTTGTGTGAGTGTGGACGATCGCGCGATCCTGTACTGAGATTTATTGGTGCTCTCAGATCCATCTTGACGCCTTGGAACTTCCCCTCAGCAATGATCACCCGGAAGCTCGGTGCAGCTCTGGCAGCAGGATGCACGACGGTCATCAAACCTGCTTCGGAGACCCCGTTTTCCGCTTTGGCTTTGGCAGAGGTGGGCGTCTACGACAAAGCTCCGGTTGGCACTCCTCTCATCTGGTGTTCTTCTTCAGCTTGCAACCCGCGCTCAAGTACCGCCAGGCGTAATCAACGTTGTGACGACCCACCAGCACGTCAGCGACGTTGGGCGTGAACTGTGCGAAAACAAGGAGGTCAGGAAAGTCACGTTCACGGGATCCACACCGGTCGCGAAGATGCTGTATGGCCTCGCGAGTAAGACAATGAAGAAGCAAGTGAAGGCGCTCCCACCGTGTAGCGGCATCTGATATCATTTTGCTCGCAGGGTATCGATTGAAGCCGGTGGAAACGCGCCCTTTATCGTGTTTGATGACGCAGACATTGATGCGGCAGTGGAGGGTATGCCTTCCTAGCCAGCCTTCACATCCAGGACTGAAGAAATGACTAGGTGCGATCGCATGCAAGTTCCGCGGCACGGGCCAGACCTGCGTCTGTGCCAACCGTATCTACGTCCAGGCCGGAGCGTTCGACGAGTTCGCATCCAAGCTCGCGGACAAGGTGTCGCAGTTCAAGCTTGGTAATGGCCTCGACGGTAAAACGTATGAAGATTTCTCTGAGCCGAGAAGCTTCTGCTTGGCTGACACTGGGTCTCATGCCAGGACGCATGGGCCTTTAATTCATTCAAAAGCCGTTGACAAAGTCAAGCGGCATGTCGATGACGCCATCCAGCGCGGCGCTCAGATTCTGATAGGCGGTGAAGCAGTTGCTCCCTCATCCACCACGCCCTCCTCCAACTTCTTCGCCCCGACCGTGCTGGCCGACGTCCCCGCCGATGCACTCATCAACACTGAGGAGACGTTCGGCCCCGTCGCAGCGCTGACAAAGTTCAACACTGAGGAAGAAGTCGTCAAGCTCGCGAACGACACTGACGTCGGACTGGCAGGATACTTCTATAGCCGGGACGTTGGTCGAGTCTGGAGGGTCGCCGAAGCGCTCGAAGTAGGCATGGTCGGGACAAACACTGGCTTGATCAGTCAAGCAGTGATCCCATTCGGTGGCGTGAAAGAGAGCGGTCTAGGTCAGCACAGACCATGACAATTTTGTGGTGCATTTCTGACTTCGAGTGCTTTCAGGGCGTGAAGGTGCGCATGGCATTGATGAGTACATGAATACAAAGTACATAGCGTTTGGAGGGCTTTGACAACGGCCCGGCCGACAATGGGACGCTTTCATTGTATGTATAATGTATCAATAGTGATGGCAGAGTACCCGCCATGGTTGCGAGGCCATCTCAACAGATGTTCGTCAGATTGATAAATTTGCCAGTTCTTGCATGATTTGAGCAGCGTCCGGACGATGAGCAGGGTCTTGCGCCCACCACAACTGCATCTTATCCCAAAGGACGTCTGGGATCGGTTCACCGCCCCCATGGATGTCGATGTCCCTTGACGGACGCTGGCCTTGCATGATGCAAACGATGACCGCGAAATCTTGTCGAACGTCCTCGAAGGGAATACGCATAGAATACATCTAGCGATTATGAAGAGGTGAAAATCAAGTGAAAACTCAAGAACACGCACATTGACTCACCTCATATGCTATGCAAGCCAAAGCGTATATGTCCGTTGCGGGGCTTCTGCCGCTGGCCTCCGTGGTTTCTATACTAATGAGCTCCGGTGCCATCCAACGCGGAGACCCTGTGGCATCTTCATGAAGGGTGTCGCCGAAGAACGTTGCCATCCCGAACCCCGTTATGCGCGCATGACATTCAGCGTCAATAAGCACTTTCGCCTGCACATGGTGTGAATAATATCAAAGGCGACAAATAAAATCGCTTACAGCTTTTAGATTTCCATGAGTGATCCGACAACTATGAAGATACGCGACGCCTTCAGCTATCTCAGCGAGCTAGACGTGGGTGGATTAGGAATGGAAGCTTCTCAATCAAGGACAAATCATACTAGTCGTAACCTTTGCGTCCTTTCCTGTGGTCCTCGTCTCAAATACCCCAGGACAGTGCCGTTAGGCATCCATGTAGAGATAATATATGGCAGACGGGGATAAGTCGGATCTTTAGCCAACCCAAGCAGCTTGGTGACTCTTCGATGGTCCAACTGTCTCCAGGCAAGGAGTTCTCGAGTCAAACGTTGCAAGACCTAACGCAGACCGTGAAGACAGATCAAGAACACACATTCTGGCCGTACTGAAAAGACCATACCGGTCCACCGAACTCTGCGGATGCGTCACTTATTGGTGGTCGTAAGCGTTTAGCGGCCACTACCTGGTCCTCGTATGTGCCGCGGAATATATCAGAAGAGCCGGAGAAGACCTCTGGCCGACTTGTGTCGATCTGTACGTTTTGGAGGAACAGATCGGGCCAAGCAAAGGCAAACGAAGGCGGTCCTTCTGTGGCCGTGGTTCGGATTTTGCCGGTTGTTCCGGCGGATTGCTGAGGAATACTATGAATTCGGAATGTAGTCAAGTGTAAGGTGCATGACTGACTTGCAACTGCCCCGGCGCCGTCTTCCGGCTATTGGTGAGAAGTGCGTCCATCGCGGTCTCCAGCACAGAAGGAGGGTGCTGAGGTAGCATAGTGGCAATTTCCTCGCTCTGAAATGTTTCAGTTTACCATAGATGTCGCAGGTAAGTAGTATTGACACCACCTTCTTCCGAGCGTATGCACGATGATTTTCGAGGAACTGGGCCAGAAGATCGTCTACCGGCCACATACCCTGGAATCCAGTGAGGCAGGTATGATCTTTGACCACCTGAGCAGGTAATCATGTATCCAACTAGTGAGACAGAACGACAGTCAATACCTCTTCTTTCACTTTTTGAATAGCTGACGGGTCTTGAGCGCCCATGGTTTTCGCCAGATCCAAGTGCATTCGAGCGGCTCTCCTGACGCTACTCTGTATTTGGGCTCAGATGCATCACACAAGAAGGTAGTATTACTAACGATTATCGCCTTATACTGAGGGTTATCCTGAGACTCGAAACCCATAGACTCGAATATTTTATAGTCACGACGTGCTTGACCACTTGGCTTTGGCACAAGTCCAACGACCGGAGTCGCGGGAGATGGCGGCACAACAGAGTGCTGAAGCGAGGGATCCAGCCGCATCTCCGACGACGCTTCGCCTGATTCGGTAGGAGAGAGGATCTGGATGACTTTCCCTATACGGCGTTGTACACTCGCAAACAGCCGCATAATAACAGGAATACAGCTTACCATGCTTCTGAATATGACTGTGGAAGTGGTCCTTGCGAGTGAATGCTCTGTTGCAGACACTACACACAAACTGGGGTGGACCGTGAACAGCTTTTTCGTGGCGCGTACAGTCTTGTTTCCTCGTGAATGACTTGCCACAGTTTTCGACTTGGCAAATGTAGCGCTTGGGCCTTGATACGTTGCCTTGAAGTTCTGCTTGCCCGCGTCACTTGGGTTTGTGAATATACACATCACGATACTAACCATCTCCGCTGGACTGTGTGGTTCTGTGAGTCAATTGCGCAGAAAACACGTTGAAAGTGACGAACGTATGACCTCGACGAGTCCTGGCGCAAGCTCGGCGCCAGAGCGTGTAAGCTCTTGCTCACAGCGGATTCGAGGGACCCGTCTTCCGGAGGACCTCCCTCCAACGACTCCGGCTCCGCAGTATACGTCTGAAACCCGACATCGCGAGCGAGCTGTGGTGCGAGGATGCTCACTAGTTCTGCTGTGTCCAGATCCGTGGTTGAATGGGCGAAGTCGGTGGAGAAACCAGTGATTAGCGCTGTAGCCTGAACCGGAGACCGTTGAGACTCGGCGTTGTTGGATGCCAAATGCCTCGGCCCCGGAACATCGGGTAGTTCTGTCCTGATAGATGATTCCGGCAGTCCATTCTGACCAGCTCGATTGTTCTCGTTGTAAGAGAGTCGCATCTCATGTATGTGGTGGTAGGTGCCCAAGAATGGTGAAAAATCACATGATCGTTCAATGCTCCCTTTGATTCATGCACAAGCTTTGAAGCTTGTTATGGTTTCAGTCAGTCACAACATGTTGTGCGCGCGGACTGTCTTGTTTACAACTGGGACTGCTGTCATTCCCATGGGACGAAAGCTCTCAGCCATTAATGCATATTAATTATTGGAGGAGGCCCTGACGACTTCTCCCGAAATGCCCATCTCTTTGAGCTTGGTCGACAGTACGTGAAAAAACTTGTCGATGATAGGTTTCTGCAAACGAAAATCGATCTCCACTTGGTCACGATTCGATCTCCACTTCCCGTCGCTGTCTTCGCTGGGATTTGCGACGAATAACTAGGATAAACCATCAAAACATGCCGTCAATGTCAAAGCGCGCGACATACCTTGACATATCGTAGGAACGGCAGGTTATTATGGTAAAAGCGGCAGCTTTGTGGATATCCGAAGTGAGGCGAAGTCCAGTCAAATCTGAACATATTTCCGTTAATACGACTCGACTTTCGTGCACCTAGTGCCCTCAACTTACTTCCATGTTGAGTTCACGGTCATGAATCCAGGAGGTGGCGAAAAGTTGGGGATCTGATCTTCGGCTCCGATCTCCTGCCAACGGTCTGTGAAGATCGGATAGTAGTCGCTCAGGTATTCCGGATCGCGGGTCCTCAATACCGCAAGGCGTGTCCGTTTAGCGAAATTGTACATCGTGAGAGATTCACCAGATGATGGAGGATCTGACAGTGCCCAAAACACTGTCTTGATCTCAGTGACCGGTAGGATAGAGATCAACGAGCACTTACCGCCATTGCACGGGGCATTGAACGGCTTGACGCCTCTGCACTAGAAATCGGTTATGAAGCACAACACTATCGCCGGAAGACATGAGAGTCTTACCGATGTCACGATGCTCACGGCTTTGACAGGAGGCGACTCCGTGTCTGCTTCGGATATGCAAGAGGCAACCAAAGCGATTAGGGCGTCTTGCCGCGAGATCACCACTGCGTCCGGTCCATCCTCGTGTCTGCCCTGTTCCTGCACAGTTTGCCTGATGGCCACCATTTGCTCCCCGGATAGTCTGAAATTAACTCTACCCGGAGGGTCCGTCTTCATGGGATCCATCTCCGAGGGCAGAGTACCGCGTTTGAACCGCTGAGCCAGTTCAAAGATAGGCGAGATGGTATATTTCCTCGCTGGAGGAATATCCGTGGGCAGCACGCTTTCGAAGTTGGGTAAGTCGTCGAGTAAAGAGAGACCCTGATATATCTGAGACAGGGCTCTCATGAAGCGTAGATGTGTATATCCATCGCCTGGTCGTGTGATAAGTGCGCATTATCAGTCCAGGATCAACAACAATCATGTGGTGGGACTGACCTATGATGTGCGATGCCGACACTCCTAGAGATGTCTGCCCGAGGTTGGAGAACCGCGTTATCAAGACACGCAGCAATGGCTCGTCCGCCGTGGGGTCGTATAATTTATTCACGTCAACTTTGTCTATTAGCGTCAGCGGCACTTGAACTACAGTGCTCTGATGCCAGGTGAGCTGAGGACACGTAATTACTGAAAAACTCACTATGGGCACGATATTCTTGTCATCAGATTCCACCAGGACCACCGGAACGCCTTCGTTGCTTAGTCGAACCTGATTGTCCCCCAAACCCCCTTCGGTCTTCGCATTGCGGGTGAGAATAGAACGCACTCACCCTCCACGCACCATCAGCACTATCAGGAACAGACATCCGACCAGCATGCAGGGGGTACAACTGCAATGTTTCTCCTAATGCATGGCAGAATCGCTCTATGTCTATTTTACCTGCAACAACATGCACTGTATCGACCTGCATTGTAGTCAGTAGACGTCCGGGTATGCAGCAGCGTCGACTCACCGAGGCGAATGTTAGATGATCCGAGTGCCGGAGTGTGTAGAAACTCTGCCCAGCCAAAGCTGTCGGCTCGATAGCCTTGACAGTGTGCTGTTCCATAAATCTGGAGCAGATGATATGCCGGAGGTGCGTGACAACACCGGGCGGTATGCATACTTATACCTTGAGACTGCACGTATAGCCGAGCGGCGATCTTCTATCAGTCGGGCTTATATCCTTGATGGGAACATATCTGGCTTCTGAATCTCGACCTTGTCTGTTATCAGAAAAATCGGAGTCGTGTTTCAGCCAGTTGTTGAATGCTCAGAATCTGCATCAAAGAGAAGTGCGGCTTCACCACGTTAGCGGAAGGCAACAGCGTAAACACGGCTTAGTAGTAGTATCTCCGGACCTTCTTCAAGCAGTTCGCGTGTGCAAGATATCGGCAAACATGCTCTTACTTTGCCAATTATAGATCGCGACATGCTTCATGTTGGAGCCCAAGATCAGCGACGAACAGAGGCCCGGGGGGCTTCTTTCATAGGAGCACGTGAGTAACCACTGAAAGGACCCGGTGTCCGCGTCGCAATCGCCGTCGCAGGGCTCGAGCCTCAGCAAGTCAGCAGCAACTGTAGTTTTACCGTGGATCAGTACGATCTTCGTAATGATTGTCCTTCCGGTAGTAATGTGTGTTCTGCATCCAGTAGATTGTATGAACGTCCAGCTGGGATTGGTCGGGGGTGTTGTTCATACAACCTCATGTTCAATTTTGGACTTCATCAACACGCGCAGTGGTCTTGATGAACCCTTTAGACAGTTGGACTTCAAGCTTCAGTTGTCACTATGAGAGACTTGGAAGATGCCTAACAGACCCGCCATTGACGTTCATCATGGGTTCGCTATTTTCAAGGCGGCCGACCATTAAGCCCATTCGCACTCGCGGTTACTACTTCTGGCATGCAGTCGCTATTCCAGAGCCGAAGATACACGACGTGGATTACGCTCAAGAGCAGATTCAACTTCCAGCAGCAAACGCTTTGCCTCGTCTCGTCTACGCCGTGCTCCGATCTCATGCCTTGATATTGTTCCTCCTTCCATTTCCGGTGAAATGCAGATCGCATGTGGCAGTGCAACATGTTGACTTGCAACACGCCGTGACCTCATGTCCAGGCTCAAGCCCTGAATATTCCTCTTTCACCCATCCTCCACCTGCGCATACCTGCTATCACTCCTGTCGGGTTGCTTGTGGGGGGTACCAGTACACGAATTATTGACTGGTCAAAGATACTATGATGTTGACGATGCATGCGACGATTCAGGACGCTCTGGATGAGGTTTGTATTGGATGCGCCACCAACCAGGAATGTAATCCAACTAACGCCGCGATTTTCTCATAGATAGTCTCGTCACGAAGCTCTGATACCAACAGGGAAAAGGCGATAGGTGCAATCGAACAGCTGTTAGCCAGCGTATCTGCTCTATCTCGTCCAAACGCGGGCTCCTCGCTGAGTGAAACCCACGGCGACGCGAGACTGTTTTGGGCACTCCAGGATACCTTCGAATGCAATAGTAAGCTCAGCTCATTTGGACGTGACAACACTTACCGAACGATCCCCTAGTCCCCTCTCATTTGCTGCCATGGATATCCACGAGCGTGTTGCGATTGGAGTCGTTGATAGCTCGAGCACATCACAACCAAGATTCGAATACCACGCCAACCGCCGAGAAAGGGTCCAACAACGATTACGACTCCCAAATTACGTTGTTGGCTCTCAACGTCTCCTCTGTCCTCAACATTGTCCAGGGACTGGCCCTCTGCCATAATTCCAGCAAGCGCTGGCTCGGTCGCAGGGCAAATGTCGGGGTCCTTGTCGATCTCATGCTGATATCACGACACATACCTCCCGCTCCTTCCAGGGACGTGACAATGCCAGCCGATGCTCAGTCACGTCGTCCCGCTGCTACGCCTGCGTTGACGTCTATGGTCTTGGATACGTTATTATGCGTACTGGTGGACGCCCCTCCGGCCATCCGGGCATTTGAGGCTTGTAATGGTATACAAGCTGTCGTGAAGATCTTGAAGCGATCTGGTACTGCACGAGAAGTCCGGTAAGTGGGTGAAGGCCTGCATGATGGTATATTTGGCTAACTGAATCTCAGGATGAAGTGCCTCGAGTTCTTGTACTTCTATCTTATGGACGAGACGAATCCCTCGGCCACTGTTGCAGAATCTTCGTCAACAGCCGACGATTTGCAGCAGGTTCTGCAGCCTCGGCCCGGTGGTCTGCAAACTCCTAAAGTCAAAACGGAGGGTCGGCGTGTGGCATCATCGGGATCGTTGTCGTCTGCGACGTCCTTGTCGTCTTCGGGTTCCGATGATTCGTCCACTTCCGCCACGTCTTTAGCGTCCTCAGACGGCTCGGTAGCATCGACGCCAAAGCCTGCATGCCGCGTGCCGTCGCCAACATCACCATTTGCTCCGAACCCCGCCCTATTCCTTCTGAAGCGCGAGGTCGACTATGTGCCGCTTAGTCCTGCCAGACCAGTTGAATTCGGCAAGGACGATGTCATGAAGCGTTCTCCGCTGGAAGTATCGCTGAGCAAGAGCGGCTCACCGTTTCCCCCGTCAACGCCCTTGTCTCGCAAGCGAGGCGGCATCGGCCTCGGGTTCCCCGGCGGTAGTGCCGCGAAGGCTGCATCTAGCAGGTCTGGATCTGCAGCTCCTGGCCATAGACGCGGAGAATCCATGGTTTTATCTAGGACAGCGTCACGATTTAGCATGCAGGGAGGCCCCTTCACCCCAGGACACAGGAAAGGTGCATCTTTGGCTACGGCACCTCTCTCTGCACCAAACTTTCGCAAGGAGTCCTGCACTACCACGATGCCGAGTGCGTCGTCCTCGGCCTCCTCCCGGACGCCTGAGACACGCACAACGGAAGAGAAGAAAGAGTTGCTGGGTGGCCTGCTTGGTAATGTTGATGCGCTGGTAGAGGGCGTCCGGAAGGCCGGCGTGTGGGGCCTTGGCTAGGGGAAGTCGGTAGAGTCGTTGCCATGATCGGAATCGTTTTCGTTTGATTGTCATACTTATTTGTGTAACGTCTTGCTCTTGTTATCACCATGCTATCTCGCTTTCGTTTGCAATCTACAATCTCGCTTCGGATCTGCCGCCCCTTCTCGAGCAGCTTGATCAACAAGATGCGGATGGATAAATTATGAGTTCGTAAGCTACTTCATGTCCCTGCTGAGCGAGATCTATACTGAAGCTGGGCGAGCGTGTATGCGCTGCTCTGCAGCAAGTCTGTCCTTCTCTTCCTGCTCTATGATATCGCGCCATGAATGGTCCTAGAATACGAGATGAGTAAAATCACCGGACGAGATCAAGCACAGTTGGACTGACGGTGTTCGTGACGTGGCGGTAAATCGAAGAATCGTCGTTGTTCTTCACCTTGTTCGCTTGGGTCATGGCGCCGGCTGCAAGGAGCACGCCGATGGTGATGCCTTGTGCCCACATCCGTGCTTGCACAATCTGGCGCAATACACCCGTCAACACATGCGAGCGAAAGCGGCCCGCTGACGATACTAACTTTCATGGAGAACGACTGGTGCGGGTCGCGCATGATGTAACCGAACGCGCCTGCCATGCTGGCTGCCCACGCACCGCCGATAAAACTGTACTGATGGCGACCAACCCAGTCTTTCGCCTTTTCCCCGGTGGTCATCGATTGCCACCGCTCAAGGGCTCGTTGCTGCTGGAGGTCAAGCTCCTCCTTCCCAATGCCTGTCCATTGCTCCCGCTCAAACCGTTGCGACGCGTGTTCAGCCGAGATGACGAAGGACGGAACGACGACCATGATGACGCCCAGTGCCTTCAAAGAGAGAGGTAGCTGGCGATAATACGGCCATCTTTTGTTTAGGAAGTAAGATCCTGGGAGGGCGGCTGCTGAACCCAGCGCAAAGCCCTTGACACCTCCGGTGATAGTAGCTCTCTGACGGAGTCAACTTCAAACATTATTGGCGTTCTTTGCTGTCTACTAACCTGGTGCGCTGCTTGTTCTTCAGGAGTAACGAGCTGTGGAGTACCAGGTCGTCATCCAAGGCGTGCTGCACAAAGGTTCCGTGGGACGCTACCTTCATGTCTGTGAGTTGCGTCTAGAAGGATTCTAGGTGTGAGGGTGCGTTACAGGGCTTGTATGGAGTCGCGTCTGGGCAAAGGAGTTCTTATACACCGTTGCGAGCGCAAACTCGATTAAGCGTGGGCCATCCACAGGTGCGCGATTGGCTCATGGTACGTGCGGGGCGGCTCGGACGCCGCCGCCCGGAACCAAGTTCACCAAGCGGGGCTAGGCTGACTTGAAATCAGTCAGGCTCCGACATCACCGCCTTCAATTCCCTGCCAGTCACGTGCAGACAGTGCTCGCGTAAGCGAGGGCGTTCAGTAACGTGCGGATCGCGCGTCTTCGAATCGCTGAAGATGGACGAGCGTTCCCTCCTGCGTCAAGGAGCGCATTCAAAAACAGTCCGGGTCGCTATACGGGTCTGCTGCGTGCTCGCCGTACTTCCTCATATTCAGTTTATCTGTCATGTGTCCCCATCATACGATCTGCTTCTCGACATTGGCCGATTTAGCGGCATTTCCTCGGCCCGCATGCACCATCCTGTCTTCGTTCAAATAGCGGAAGGAGGGGTTGCGCATCGGCCGTAGTGGACGACGTTATCCGCCTGCTCTCTATCCAGAATGCTAGTCAATTCCAATTGGATGTGGTTCGGCGCAGCCGTCGTAGGACTCGCCTTCGGTGTCCAAGCAATCTCTCCAAACCCTCCGGAAGGGCACTGGGTCGATACCTGGGTATCCATGCCACAACTCACGGAGTCGACGAACCTGCCTTCCCCACCGTTCGTCAGTGTTCATCGGCCTGGTGTGTGACCATTGCCGATCTCTAATCGCTTATTCCCTCAGAACGGCACTACTGGGGTCTTCGAAAACTCAACTATACGTCAGACGATTCATACGTCTGTCGGGGGGAAGCAAATCCGTCTCCGCATCTCCAATAACTTCGGCGACTCCAACCTCGAGATTACAGCGGCTACCGTTGCGCTGCCTCTGAATGGCTCTTCTGGCGTGAGCGCGATTCAAGTGAACACATTAGTACCCCTCTCTTTCAGCGGAAGCAATGGAATCCTCATACCCAACGGCGCGCTCGCCGTGTCCGATCCAATCGACTTCACAATTCAGCCCCAGTCTGAGCTAGCGATATCCTTGTACCTTGCGAATGGCCAAGGAGGTTTCGACATCACTTCGCACCCTGGCAGTCGCGCTACGTCGTGGTTCACCTTCGGAGACGCCACGTCCGCGGAGAACATTACTGGCACGTCCGTCGTGAACGCTCAACACTGGTTCTTCATCAGTGCTCTGGAGGTTTGGTCTCCACCATCCGTCCGCTCTTTTGCAATCGTCGGTGACAGCATCACGGACGGACGCGGAAGCACCACTGACGGCAATGATCGGTACGATCTTCAACCCCGAGATCTGTAAGCTCCTCGCTCATGTCAGATCCTTGCATTAGCTGGCCAGATCAGCTCCTCGCACGCATGCAGACGAATCCGCCTACGTCTCAAATCGCAGTGATCAACCAGGCAGCCGGCGGTAATCGTATACTTGCCGACGGCCTCGGCCCTGCTGCTCAAGGCCGCATCGAGCGGGATGTCCTCGCACACCCGAACGTGGGCTTCGCCATGATCTTCGAGGGAGTCAACGACATCGGCACCGCGCCGACCACCACTGAGGCTCAAGCAGCTGTGACTCAGCGGCTCATCCAGGCATACAAGCAGATCATCAGCAGGGTGCATACAAACGGCATCCCCATGTTCGCTGCCACCATAACGCCGTTCGGTTCGCCGCAAAACTCGACCGTCATCCAGCCGTACGACGATCCCACGAGGGAAGTTTCACGTCAGACGATCAACAAGTGGATTCGCACCAGCGGGGCGTTTGACGGAGTTATCGACTTCGACGCGATCCTGCGTGATCCCACGAACAGCAGCAAACTCAGGCTCGAATTCGATTCCGGGGATGGACTGCATCCTAATACGGCAGGTTACCGTGCGGTCGCTCAGGCATTCCCGCTCGATCTCTTTACAAACTTCACCAAGGGAGTTTCTGGCTTCCAGTAGCTTCCAGTAAAGCTTCAGTGAGCGTAATGTATATCCGGCGTGAACATTATGTACCAAAAATAAGCAAGGGATTGCAAGGAGAGCAAAACAAAATGTATATGACCCGACGAACGGCGTCCCGCTAGCGGACAGTGCCCTTATGCGGACGAGTAGAACCGCCATGCAAAGTAGGCACCCAGAAGACCGAGAGGGACGAAGTACATAAGGCTGTGGCGTCCCGCGATTCAGCAATGTGGATTTCACTGCAGCATGAGCGACCACGTACTTGGACCCTTGTTCGACAGCACTGTTGACATGAGGGTTGGTCAGGCCAGAAGCCGCCTTCGCTGCCTCCTTCAACTGCTCCTGTTCAGATTGAATAGCGTCAGGTGTCAAGCGAACGGAACATTCTGAGTACTGCGGGGCGATAAGGGGAGAAAGGGTGGATCACTTACAACAGCACCCTCGAAGTTGCCAACGAACATATCGGGCAGAAGCGCGCGAGCCTCATCAGAGTGGCCAACGTCCTCAAAGGCCTCCGTCGCGTCCTTGCCTAGAAAAAGCAAGAGCAAGTCAGGATAAGTCCGGAATATATTGGATCGTGTCGAATGCGCGTACCGGCCTCCGCCAGGAGAACCTCATCTCCACCGGGGTGCTAAGTGGTGATCAGAGAACAGACGCTGCCCAAGCATACACACACGCTACCTCGTCAATGAATTTTGTCACATTGTACACTGCGAGTGTTACGTGTCAGCGCGGATGCGACGCGATGGCGCGCAGGTATCATACCCTTGCCGCTAATGAGGATGTAGAGGTCGTCCTTCTTGGAGTGCTCCTTCAGCTCCTCAATGGTAACGGTTTTGGTGGCCATGACGCAGGGATGAAGAGGGAGGGGGGAAGGTGGTGGTGTGAGCAAGAGACGTGTGGTACGAGGCCCGGGTCGGCAGCCGGAGGACCAATCAGACGGATTTTATTCCTCCTCGGTTCTTCACACGCGACTTACGTTTGCGGCCGTAGCAACTTCTTCGAACTGATAGCACGAAATGAAGCTGACGAGCAGGCACAGGCAAATCCGAGGCGTGACGTCGATCCGGTGCGATTCGTATACTAGTGGTAGGGAACTGGCGTGCGAGTAATGTACATTGTACAGGATGATAAAGACTACGATGGTATGCAAAGTACGATGCCGTCAAGAAATACTGGGCGCGTTTACTATTTCTGCCCTTGGTTCTGTCCCGAAGTTCCGAAGGTGAATGGTGATTGAGATGACGAACTGGACGGAGTTGCCCCTAGTCCGAACTGTGAAGAAGTCCCAGCAGCAGCGGGCTTTTGGCCAAAGGAGAAGGCGTTGCTTGTGGTATTGGCCGTGCCAATGGCCGGTGCAGCAGCATTGTTCGTGGCAAAGGCGGATGAGCCGAAAACGTTGGGGTTGGTTGAACTGCCCAAAGCACCTCCACTACCGAACGCAGGCGCATTCGGCCCTGTCGACGCTCCCGAACCAAAGTTGAAAGAGAAAGTCGGTGGCTTCTTGTCTGCGCCCCCCGCAGTATTCGTCGCTGCAGCCGCGGGTGTCGTAGTAGAAGAACCGAACGAGGAAAAAGTTGTTTTCGGCGCCGCGGGCGACGCAGCTGACGCCGTCGGGTTGCTGAATGCCGACTTGAAGGCTTCGGCAGTCTTACCGTCGCCTGCCGGTGTGGAACTAGTAGCAGAGGCGGAACCGAAGGTGAAGGGCGCGGGTTTGCTAGCCGTGGCTCCAGGAGTATTGGTCGCACCGAAAATACTGCCAGTGTTGTTCACGCCGAAAGCGCTCTGACCGCCCGTAGCCATTCCAAACACGGGTTTATTCGCTGCAGTTGATCCAGGCGCCGTCGTCGTCCCGTCGTTTTTAGGGGCACCAAAGGAGAAGGATGGCACGGACGGCGTAGGAGCAGAGGGGTTAGCCGCACTAGGCCCCGGATTTTTGTTGGCTTCTGACTTCGTCTCGGGCTGCTTGCCGAGTGAAAAGCTGAAGGTGGGCGGTTTACTGGTGAACACCGGAGATGGATCGGTATTGGCACCCGGACTGTTAGCGAAGAACGACGAGGCTTTTGTACTCTCTGGGGCATTCTGAGTGTTCGGTTTGAACGAAAACAGAGAGGGGGCTGGGGCCACAGTCGCACCCGGCGCCGGACTTGCGCCGCTGGCGGCAGAACTACTCTCGCCGATGCGGCTCAGTAACGATGGGCTCGACACAGCTGTAGCAGCGAGTGAAGATTGTTTTGTACTGTCGGAGTTGGTAGATGAAGGGCCGAACGTGAACGAATTGGGTTTTGCCGCAGCGTCGGCAGGCTTGGGGGCTGAAGTAGGCAAGGGTGAAGCTGATGGCAGCGTGGGTTTGAAACCGAACGCGAGTCCAGGGACAGGGACAGGAGGAGGACCCATTGAACCCAGCGGATTGCCAAGCGTCTTTGATTCATTGGCGGTCTTCACCTCAGGCTGCTTTCCAGCTACATCGGACGACGAAGCCAAATTCGTAGAGGTTGGGGGTGCTCCAAGCCCAAAGCCGGATACTAATGGGGCTGGAGGTTTGATCTTATCGCTGTCCACCGCCGAGGATCCCTGCGCCTTCGGCGCAACGCTCGGGAACCCGAACCCAAACGCACTGGACCCTGTGGATGACTGCGGAGGTGCCTTGTCCGTTGCGCTTTCCGACGACTTGACTGCAGGCGCGAAGGGCGGCGTCGATGAAGCAGGCTTCAGCAGGGGAACAACTGGTGAGCTTCCCAAGGCGTTGGGCGCTGCAGGTGTAGCAGATACTGCAAGAGGGGGACTAGGGGACGTTGGTGCACTGCTTGAATTTTTTTTCTGGTCAAGTAACTTCTGTCGCATTTTTGCCATCGCCTCTGCCTCCAAGTCCTGTTTCTCCCACTTGCTGTATGTTTTTGATCCCGGCTGCTTTGGGCTGTCGGCGGCGAGCGTGAGTGGGCTGTTGGCGCTGATACGACGCCCCAACGTTCGGTTTGGAGTGGCTTGTGATTGCTGGAAGGGGTTTACTCGGAGCACCGCAGTCGTTGTGATCGACTGGCGAAGGGTGTTATGCTTAAGCAGCGGTGAGTCGCTCGCACGTCCTGTGGTGGAAGACCACAACAGGTTTTTGCCAACCTTGGTGGGCGAGACCTATGAAACGACGATTAGCATGATCCCACCGATGAACCGCGGTGACATACCGCCGCGCTGTCAGGGGTAGTGGGTTCAGAGCCGTTAGTCTTCAGGGGAGGAGTATTCTGCCACGCTAGGTCGCCTTGTTCTTTGGCCGCTTTGTACTCATCTTCAGAGAGCCAGGTCTCAACCCAAATGACCACACCGGCACCGCGATCTGGATGTTGAGAGTCGCTAGGCTGCACTTCCGTCAGTACGGCCTTGGAAAACGCGTAGGGTAAACTGACCATCGGGAATTTGGTCGGTTGCTTCTTCTTGACGAGCGCATGACGAAGTCGCTGTCCGTTCATGCCTACTTTGTACCTGATACCGTTTGCTGTCCATTCTTCTCCAATCTTCCGCCCTTTGCATAGCGGATCATTGGAAATATCCTGCTCGTTCCCGAAGCTTTTCTCTGACGCCGTAGTGCTCGATCTCTTCCCTCGCTTCCGCAAGTTACCCTGTTCGGAACCATCATTCGAGTGCATGTCAACATCGGAGTCCGAATCTGAGGCAAGTCTGTCCCTCTTCTGTCCTCTAGTGGCGACTTCAAAGTTGCGCTTCTGCAAGGTGCGTCGCTTCCTGTGACGCGCTCGAACGCCGTCATCTTCCCCTTCCAATTCCAGTTCCAAGCTGTCGTCACCACCGAAGGTCGAGCCTGCCTCGCTCTGGCGCCGCTTCACCCCAGCAGAAGCACGCTTCCCGCGACTGGACGCCGAAGTTATGTCGGCCAATCCGTCCTCGGCCTCTGTCCCATCAACGTCCATCTCCGCACCAGGCTGCTCAAGTGACACCTTGCGCGCGCGTTTGTCACGTCTGCCGGAGACATCAACAGAGTCGGTGGAGCGCTTATGCCCCCGTTGAGGCACGAGATCCTGCCCTTCGATGTCAGCGTCATCCTCAGCGATCTCTTCTTCGGCTACGCGAGACTTCTTGTAATTCTCCCCGTCGCCTTCATCATCAGACTCGGCCTCGTACTTTCTAATATGACCTCTGCGAGCCGGAGGATCGGCACTGTCTGGTACCGGTATAGGGGTCACGCCAACCAGACCACCGGGAATATAGGGCGTTGAGAGCGAGTTCGGTATTGATGATCCCGTGTTTCCTAAAGTGGCAGACAGAGAGCCTCGTTGTGGAGAGGAAGCCTGTTCCGCAGGTGGGGAAGGATAGTGCCTGGCAGCATCGCGCTGTACAGTTCTCTGTACTGCCTTCGCTACAAAGCCTAGAAGGTCACATAGTATGAGAAATCCAATATCCATGCGCCCGTTGTGGTAACGGCACTCACCGGGTGGTCTCGCTTGACCTCGCCGTTGTTTCTGACCGTCCGCCAATGCGTTACGTGATGGAGTGCCAGATACCGAGCTCCTCTTGGCATCCC
>NW_006767436.1:1939010-2135325 GCF_000264995.1 Punctularia strigosozonata HHB-11173 SS5 | reverse complement strand
GCTCGTTCCCGAAGCTTTTCTCTGACGCCGTAGTGCTCGATCTCTTCCCTCGCTTCCGCAAGTTACCCTGTTCGGAACCATCATTCGAGTGCATGTCAACATCGGAGTCCGAATCTGAGGCAAGTCTGTCCCTCTTCTGTCCTCTAGTGGCGACTTCAAAGTTGCGCTTCTGCAAGGTGCGTCGCTTCCTGTGACGCGCTCGAACGCCGTCATCTTCCCCTTCCAATTCCAGTTCCAAGCTGTCGTCACCACCGAAGGTCGAGCCTGCCTCGCTCTGGCGCCGCTTCACCCCAGCAGAAGCACGCTTCCCGCGACTGGACGCCGAAGTTATGTCGGCCAATCCGTCCTCGGCCTCTGTCCCATCAACGTCCATCTCCGCACCAGGCTGCTCAAGTGACACCTTGCGCGCGCGTTTGTCACGTCTGCCGGAGACATCAACAGAGTCGGTGGAGCGCTTATGCCCCCGTTGAGGCACGAGATCCTGCCCTTCGATGTCAGCGTCATCCTCAGCGATCTCTTCTTCGGCTACGCGAGACTTCTTGTAATTCTCCCCGTCGCCTTCATCATCAGACTCGGCCTCGTACTTTCTAATATGACCTCTGCGAGCCGGAGGATCGGCACTGTCTGGTACCGGTATAGGGGTCACGCCAACCAGACCACCGGGAATATAGGGCGTTGAGAGCGAGTTCGGTATTGATGATCCCGTGTTTCCTAAAGTGGCAGACAGAGAGCCTCGTTGTGGAGAGGAAGCCTGTTCCGCAGGTGGGGAAGGATAGTGCCTGGCAGCATCGCGCTGTACAGTTCTCTGTACTGCCTTCGCTACAAAGCCTAGAAGGTCACATAGTATGAGAAATCCAATATCCATGCGCCCGTTGTGGTAACGGCACTCACCGGGTGGTCTCGCTTGACCTCGCCGTTGTTTCTGACCGTCCGCCAATGCGTTACGTGATGGAGTGCCAGATACCGAGCTCCTCTTGGCATCCCTCTCTTGTTCGCGACGCGCGTTGGTAGCAGCAGCATAGGCGACGTTGAAAGGCCGATGATCATCGTCAGGTATTCCGTATCTTCGCCGCATTGCTCTGATGGGAACACGATGTTCGTTAGACGCATATACGGGGCGAGTGAGGAATGGATGAATCACTTTCTGTAGCTTTTCTCTTGCCATTTTTTGAAGGCACTAGAGAGCCATCGGATCCCGAACCCGCCGAAGATGGTCGCGGCGACGATGAGCAGAGCCAGCACCCAGGATGAGAACATAGGAGCTTTGCGAAGCGGTATCTCTGGGTGACCCAAAATGTCGCTGTCGCTTCCCGCCATTTGCCAACGCTTGGAGAGGGAGGCGGCGAGGAAGGGGGGTGGGCGCTGTTGGGGATGAGTACAAGGTCAAGACACGGAAGCCGCGTTGACGACACCGCCGCACAAACGCAGGGCCGCACTGAGCCCACGTGCGCTCGGGTATAAATCTGCGCAAAAGTCGGTCACACACTTTGTCTGCTACGCTGACGACTCGTTTTTCGATACAATACAAATCGTTTTCTTTACTTGCTTCGAAGAGCACGTTCCTTTACTGCTCGTCCCACCTACTCATGCCTGGCGACATGGTTCACAGTGCCATCGTTACCTTACTAGTGGAGTGGAAGAAGGAGGAGGCCGGGTCCACGCTTGACATATCCAGCCTTTGCCGCATTTAGATGGTGTGTCGAGTACTAAACTCCGCCTATAATCTGTACTTTATGGTGTTCGTGCCTCGTAATCAACCATGGTTTTTGCCTAGCTCCATGCCATATCAGTCGGGACATTTCGCGGTAGCCGTTACGCTGATGAGTAGAGTCTACCTACCGCAGCTAAGGGCGCCCACGGTTCGCATGTCTGCAAGGTTGCAATTTTCGAATCGTTTAGACGCAAAGTCCTGATCGTTTACTTTAATGATACAACGCAGATGTCCCTGTGTAATCCCACTAAGAATCCTTTACGCAAGCGCTTAACTGAGGATCACTTCTGTGCAGTCAAAGAGGTCGTCCTCCTGCGTTTTTCGGCATCCGCAAGTACACTCCTGGGTCCTCGTTTCGCCATAGCCCACACTGTCAAGACTGGTGTTAGCTCCAGGAGAAGATACGTACGTGAAAGACCCACGGAAGACGACAATGATAATGACAAATTGTAACCACAGCCAAAGCTCCAAGACGACCTGAACAAGACCCATCTTCTCCTTGTTCTCGGTCAGGGTGCCCTGCGCAGGTCTTACCTCCAGTGCAGAATTATCTGCATCGTCGGCTACCTCCTCTGCGTTGTATTGCAGATCAGTAAACTCGTTAACGGGACTCCCACCCGAGGGGCCCATGTTCATGGCGTCCACGGCCGCCTCAAAGATGCTGGCAAGGCCCAGCTTAGACCCTTTCGTTGCATGCTTTAGCGTGGGGCTTTTGACGGGACTCGCGCCGCCGGTGGCCCAGTGGCTGGCACGGGCTTCCTTCCAGCGACCACTGCGCGACAGCATTGCCTCCGAAAGCCGTCGGTTTCGAAGGGAGTGGTCCGGCCTCATAGGCGGAGCCAGGCCAACAGCGGAAGTGTCCTCCTTGGACAATGATGCGAAGGAAGGCAGTGGCTCCACCAACCCTGCTTGCATTTCCTCCCCCAGGGATATGTTGCCTTGTGAATCGTGATGCTCGAATGCGCCTGGCAGAGACGAAGATATGTCCAGCGGAGAACATGGTTCCGAAAACAGGCTAATATTCGCCAGACTGGTGCGCCGAAGATGGTGGTTTTCCGATTGGCTACCCCATACGTTGTCATGTTGTAACTCTGCTCCAAGCTCGCTACTCAGAACGCGGCACGGGGGCTCGATATGTCCGGGTCCGAACATCAGAGACATTGTCTTGCTATCTGACAAGGGGGTCGTGGGAGTCGCAATCCTTGGCGTATGCGATCCCGCAGGTAGCGAAGGGATAATAGGGGAGGGCGGCAGGGAAGAACCAAAGGAATGGAAAGAGAGGTCAGGTTGATCGGGTGACGATCGGTCCGAACCTGAGGGTTCAGGCTCGTCGAAAAGACCCACGATCGGTTTACGGGGCTTCCGAGAGTAAAGACCGCTTTCTACCGGCAAGCCTCGGCCTGTGCTGCGCATGTCATCCTGGATGCCCTCCGCGAAAGCATCAAGGTCTAGTGACATCTCCTCGATAGATCTGCGCAGGCTCTTGAAGCGTATGATCCTAGGGAGCTCCAGTCCAGTTCTGCTGGACATCGCGGGTGATATACTCGCGTCGACTGGAGTGGCCTGAGCGTCGGCGTCCTCCACAATAATCTCTAGGTCTGCCCCAGACTGGTCTCTGAAAACATCGTAAAGTTTCTTGATATTGTCGGAGTCGCGTTGAGCAGCGAGCAGTCGCACCGATGTGTCCGCCTGTTGATGGGTCATCTGCGCGTTGACATCCTCGAGCTCCCGAATTTTCTCTAACAGCTGCGCAATCATGTTTCGCTCGTCTTCCGATTGTCTTTCACCGCGAGGCGTCGTACTCTGTGGAATAGGATAATTCTCTGCGATCAATGGCTCCGTCCTAGTAATGTCGACGTTGAGTGGCCAGGATGGGAGACGTTCTGCATGTCGCGGAACAACCGGACCAGACATTGCTCCGCCAGGAGAGAAGTCCCGGAAATCAGCCGTTGCACGGGGATGAGGTTCTGTCATGGCTCTTAGTTCGTGGTAGCGGTCTATTCTTTCTTGCTTGCGAATGTCAACTTCCCGATCAAGGAGCTTCCTGGTCCTCTCCTCGAGCTCGGCACTGCGAGACTGCGTGCGCTCAAGCTCGTCACGCATGCCCTGAATTTCTTTTTCAAGCTTCCGTAGCTTGCGTTTCCCGGCGAGGTCCGCTTGCGCTGACTCCTCCTCGAGTTTTTCAAGTTTTGCGAGCAGCTCCTGGTTTTGCTCCGTAAGGAACGCGATATCATCAGCAGAGATGGTGATCCTCCGCGGTGATTGGAAGGAGAGACGAGCAGATATGGGCGATCCAATGTCGGAAAATGAACTGGAGTAGGGAGAGAGTGATTGGGTGTGGTACGCGGGTGAGGCGGGAGGTGAGAAGGAGGCGTCCGGAGACTGAGATCGAGACAACGGTAGGCGAGAGAACAGAGCGTCGTGTTCGCTCTTGAGCGTCACGTTGTCCTGGTACAGATTTCTGCATACTTCGGAGGTAAGACCTAACTCTGTGGCCTGGAGTTAGCGCACGGAATGTTTGGCGGTACATAAGGGACTGACCATCCCCTCGCTCCTTAATCGTTTGCTCCGCGCGAGCAAGCAACCGGTGTAGTTCATCGCGGGATCTCTCGTTTAGACAATCTGCAGTTATTCGTTCCGCGCCGTCGCCTCCGAAGTAATCAAGGATCTGCGTGGTCACCACTGCGGGTGAGCCAGGTACGGTGTCCGACTTGGATCGCTGCTCGCATTCAGGTGTAAGGACATATGGTGGTGGTGGGGATGATTTCTGGCGGATCAAGGACCTGCGTGCCTTCGCAGGTGGTTTCGGACGCGGGGTAGATGGACCGGGGTTCGCCAGCATGCTCGATGGCAGGGGTTGAAGGATTAACGGCGGATATTCGGATGATATATGCAGCTATAGTATGTTCTGTTCAGACCAACGAAGGTGGGCGTCCACGAAGGGGGGCCTGTTTCAGCTGCAAAGTACGGGTAGCATGGGTAGAAATAGAACGACGTCAAGGTCGCAGCATGGCATTCACGTGGGTCTCAGGCGTTGCGCGCCTGAAGGTCAGACGCTCGATCCTGCTCCCTCGGAATCACTGTCAGCTCGCCGCATGACATCCATCCCAAGACAATGAGCCGCTCTGTTTCACCGTCACCCTCCGCCTCTGACAAGGAGCATGCGTTGTCTGCATCGTCAGATTCCGACCGCTCGTCAAGCACTCGTCCCCAGCTCGGAAAGCGCAAACGCTCGACGATTCTACGCCAGACTACAACGGACGAAAGCCCGGAGGTAGATGAAGAAGATGTCCCTGCTCTTTCTCATGCTGAGAGAAGGAGGCAAAAGAAGAAGCAGAAGATGCAAAAAGGAGATCAGCCGGCCAAGTCGCCTGAGGCCACCCACTCTGACCCAAAATCTCGGGACGCAAAAACCGAATCATCGGCCAAACGCCAGCATTCTGTTTGGGTCGGGAACCTGTCTTTCAAGACGACAGAGGATGCACTCAAGGCATTCTTCGATGGCGTCGGCGACATCACTCGCATTCACTTGCCACTCAAACCTCCAGTGAACGGACAGCGTGGGCCTGGCGTTCGAAAAGAGAATAGAGGGTGTGTATGACAGTACCTAAGCCAACACTTATGATCATGACGCATACAGCTTTGCATACGTTGACTTTGCAACTGCCGGCGCCAAGCAAGTCGCCATCGCAATGTCGGAACAAAATCTTGACGGCCGGAGATTACTGATCAAAGATGGTGAGTAGCTCGCCGTGGTCCGTTGATCAACGACGTTCTATTCTTTTCTAATTATATTTGCGTTCATGCAGGCGACGACTTCACTGGCCGTCCTGCTCCCTCTGCAGATAGCGAAACAACAGCAAGTTCGGATGCTCAAACCAAAAGCGCACGAAAAATCCTCGCCGCCCAAAAGCAGCCCCCGGCACCTACTCTGTTCATCGGGAATTTGGGCTTCGAGGCAACGGAAGAGAGTATTAGGGGAATGCTAGAAGCGCACAAAAAGAAAGGCGTGAATGGGAAGCAACGGGATGAGCAAGCTAACCCGGACCTGCAAGACAACGATAAGGTTGCCGATCAGTGGATACGCAAGATTCGTCTGGGAACTTTTGAAGATACGGGCAAGTGCAAAGGGTGGGTGCCACCGACTGGCTATACACCGATTCTGATCTTATATCATGCGTGTACCAGCTGGGCTTTCGTTGACTTCGTTTCGGTGGAGGCTGCCACCTGCGCCCTCGTGAATCCCAAGAATCACAAGTTGGACGGCAGGCAACTCAAGGTCGAGTATGCAAGCGCGGACGCCGTTCGACGCGGTGGTGGGAGCAGCCTCATGCCCGGGGCACCGACCAGCGGGGAAAAGGTCAAGCCAAGGAGGGGAAAAGGCGATCAAGGGCCAGAAACGTCAGGATTCAACCCGAAGAAACGGCGGAATGGAGACGGAGACGGCCGTAAAAGTGCATTTCGCAAGGAACGACGCTTCGATGATGAGCCGGGACTGGAAGCAGCACCCATCGAGCAGGAGGATGCGTTTGTGGCGACCGCTCGTGCAGAGGACAGGCCCAGCAAGATTGGCCCGGGAAAGGACCGCAGCTCGAGATCGAAATCCCGCGCCAAACCGGGAGCTGCGCTGGCTCAGGCGCAGAGGCAGTCGGTTGCCATACAACCTGCTCAGGGTTCAAAGATAGTGTTCTAATTCCTGTCGGGCCATGTTCATCTTTGTCGGCGTTGGTGCTTCTCCTATGTGTTGTACATGCAGAATCGTCGAGGCATGGCGGCGCATGCTTCTAACAAAGTAAAAGTTGGATTCACCAAGGATGCGATATAATAATGGCTTGGTTCCTGTTCCTAGCTTTGGCAAAGTAAGGTGGCAGTATAATGCGTCGGAGTCACAATAATACGTAATATACTCGCGTAGCTTGCGCCAGGACTTGTATGACTTGCCGACCGTCGTTGCGCTCGAGTATTACACCCGCGATGTCGATCTCGCACTCCAGGTGCGAGGAATTGTTCGTAAATGGCACGTCTCTGAGCTGATGACCGATGCATGTTCCGTCTTGCCGCCTCAGGACCGCCTCGTTTGGCTCGGCGTTGCTCAGTTGCGCGGGTTATGCGTATTGCGCTGCTCAATCGCTGTCGGCGTGGCGCACCTTCAAATGGGACCTGGAGAGTGAATGGGAAGGCTCCGAAGACCCCTGGAATCTGACTGGCCTCAAACTCTTATCCGCTCTCGTCGTAGCCTACTTCACCTTCGCAGCCATTGCCTGTGTGGTCGGTCTCTGGGGTGTTGCACGAGTACGTCTAGCTACGACCATGGATGGTTATCGTCGTTCATGAATATCCAGAATTGCCCAGCCAAAGTCCGGTTCTATCGAGATTACTCTATCGGAGACTTCGCCGTCTCGACCATTGGCACCGGGCTGGTGATATTCTCGCTTTCGAATACCCAAACACGGTCGGAAATATGCGAACAGCTATCGAGCAGACCCGAAGTTCTTCGGGACCTAATCGAAAGTGGTCTAAGCCTGGAGAACTGCGAATCCTGGCTGGAGAGGTCGGTGTACGGGACTGTGGCAATAATGGGCATCTTGCTCATGTTGAGGTGTGCAAACCCGGTTCTATCATAGCGACCTTACTCTGAATGTACGCTTAGAGCGCATGCCCTCGTCGCCTTGAGCGTATACTATCGACGTCTAGTTCGTCCGCGCACTGCCGACTTCTCCACGATGTTTCTGCAAACCCTCGATAGCGACATGCATCCCCAGCGAGTCCTCTTGTTACCTGGTCATAGGTCGAGGTCCGGAAGGCAACTTGTATACGCCCCGGTCTCCCTTTCTGAGGCCGATGCTCGTCAATTACATGCGACCGAAGCCTGGATCGCGCCGTCAGCGTCGTCCACAATGCCTGCCACCTTGTCGCCCACCAACGGTTCTCGCCATAGGTACTGCGAGCCTACAGGACGCATTTCCCTTCCCATCGCCCCAGGAGAAGGACTCTTGCCAGTGTACAAGGAGACGGTGTGAAGAAGGCGTTGTCATTTTTCATAGGTCGCCCGTGTGTTCGTCCCCTCTTTGACCGAGATATCACACAGTTCATACCCATCGCTGCATTGCGTGTAATATCCACCGTTGGCCGTAAAGCTTCTGTGTTGTAGCTTCATGTATCTAGAGCACGTCGCGACTATAGAGGCATGCTCCCTGAGTAAAGACTGTCTACATGGCTACGACTCCCGCGTGCAAAGCAAGGCCTGGAGTCAAGGAGCGGATATGGCAGGACTCTTGATACTACACGACAGGGACATATATTGAGTCTGGACCGCTGGCGGTAGGTAGGCGGATAAACTTGGAAGCGAAAAGGGAAGGGCATGGTGTATTTAGTATGGACATTCGCAAGACTGGCCTTGTGTTCTGCTTCGTCTAACTATGGCCAAGGAAAATGCCCGACCTTCGTCTCCCGAGCAATCAAGCGGACATCCCGCTAAGAGACTGAAAACTGGAATGGCCACCAGTAACAGCAACAAGTATCACATCGAATTTGAGGATCCTTCGCCCCAGTTCGCTAACGGTTTGCTTGACCCGGAGAACGCGCTGCGGCTGCATTCGGAATATGCCAGTAGCGAACCCTACAAACATGCGAAGCTGGATCAGCTGTTCCAGGACGAACTGCTTGTCAAAGTGAAAGACGAGTGTTTAGGACAGCTGTGCTTCACTGAAAAGGAGACGGATATATACAAGGTGCGTGCAAGACCAGATCAGAGTCATAGTCGTAGATTCATCCATGGCCTGGATCCCCTGTAGGTTCACCAGACCGGCGATCTTGCATCGCTGTCCTTTCTGTCCTCGGAGGACCTCGCTCGCCTGCCTTCATTGCTCACTCTGCGAAACGCCCTCTACTCTCCGCAATTCCGCTCGTTCGTGCGCACCGTTACAGGATGCGGCCCACTCTCTGGGAGCAAACAAGACATGTCCGTCAACACATACAAGTTCGGATGCCATCTTCTTAATCATGACGACGTGATCGGCACCCGACGGGTATCATACATCCTATATATGCCCCTCCCGCATGGACAAACGTGGCAGCCGGAATGGGGCGGCGCACTGGAGTTGTATGCTACGAAGGATGGCCCAGGTGGCATACCGGAACCCGAGGCTTTGCCGGCGAGGAGCATACCACCCAGCTGGAACCAGTTCATATTTTTCGAGGTGCAGCCGGGAAAAAGCTTCCATTCCGTCGAGGAAGTCGTCGTCGGCAAAGAAGAAAAGGATGGCCGTGAGCGTTTGAGTATCAGCGGATGGTTCCACGCGGCGCAACCCGGTGAGGAGGATTATGTGCCCGAGCCTGCGCCGGAACTCAAGAGCTCGCGCGAACAACTTGTAAATTCTATGCTCCCATGCGATGAATATACACTGATTTGTACTTAGGCCTCCAGCTCCATCGACCATACCCCGTACGCAGACACGAACGATCCGCCACTGCCAGACGCTACATTACCGCCGGAGCACACATCTTTCCTCCGCGAATTTCTCAATCCTGTATACCTTCAACCGCGCACGATGAGGGCACTCGCCGGTCGGTTCGTGGAAGAGTCGAGTTTGGAGCTGCACTCCTTCCTTTCCGAGTCGCTTGCTGCACGTCTCCTGTCGGGTTTACGGGACGCCGATGCAGACGCCGGGTTGGACCAAGGGCAGCGGCAAGGTCGCATACCGCTTCATACTGCCGGTTTAAGCGGGGACTGGGAAATCACAGGCCCACCACACAAATGGCGCTACTGCACGCTTCGGCCTAAAGTCCCTGGCTCATCGTCTGCTGTAGTCGAGCCTCGGGCTGCGAACACCTCCACGACGGAGATTATTCGTAGTCTTCAGGATGAGCTATTCAAAAGCGAGGCTTTCCGCGCTTGGCTCGCCACCGTTTCCCAAATGGTACCGCTGAGCTTCGCGGCTCAGGCCCGGCGCTTCCGACCCGGGCTGGATTACACTTTGGCAACGAGCAATGAAAAGGAAGCGCGCCTGGATGTGGTGCTCGGCTTGACTCCTGAAGCCCAGGCTCGCGAGGCGAAGGCAAAAGGGAAGAAGAAGAGGACACAGCACAAGCCCACTGGCTGGGAAACCGGCCTATGGGGTGGTTGGGAGGCGAATTTCTGGTTTCAATGTTCGAATTTACCGCTAACCGTTGATGGATGTAGTGCTATATGGCTCCTCACGAAGGCGACGAAGACCCCGCTGTTTATCGATCGGGCGCTCAGCGACAAAATGGGATGGAAGGCGCACGTGCTACTGCCAATGGTGACGATGGACAAATCCAGACTTCCAGTGCTCCCTCTTCTACAGAGGAAGACCAGAGAAAATCCAGTGGCGACGAGGATGAGGATGCTTCCATGGCATCCGCTTCAAGCGACGAGGACGAAGATGACGGGACGCTGCTGACAGTGCAACCGGGATTCAACAGAATGCTCATGGTACTGAGGGACGAGGGTGTCTTGAAGTTCGTTAAATATGTATCAGCCGCTGCCGAGGGGTCGCGATGGGATATATGCGGAGAGTATGAAATTGGTGCATTAGAGGAAGACGAAGATTGAAAATTGTACGCAGAAACTCGTAGGTGGTGTGCATTGTGTACCCAAGACATTTCCGCGAAGTTACTTAACTTATTCAGTCGAATGGATTTCAGTCCCGACGAAGTTGGGACGTGATATCGATCGATGGCACCGGTACCGGATAAGAACCTTGCTTTCCGCTGTGTGGCTGGCAGTGTGCAGCCTCACTGCCTTGTCCCGGCTTGAGGGTCCAACCTAGCTCGGTTCTTTGATGCGACTCGAGCGAGGAGCGAGGATCGCCGGCCAACGCGTGCGTTGCATCAATTACTGGAAAAGCGGCGGGTGCCCCGCGCGACCACCTTCGCTTGCACCATGGTGACATTAACAACCCAGCATTTCCAGCCTCGGCTGGTTCAGAATCCGTTGCTTTTCAAGTTGTAAGCAACGCTGGATGCATATGGGTTAATGTAATCAGGTTAGAGTGGTAACTGATGTGTAATGTGAGCGTGAGAACAATATAATTTATTCCTGCCAAAGTCATATTTCAAGTTTCAGGCAACTCATTACTTATTCAGTACTCCCAACACGTCACAAACACGAGCCAAGCGAGGATCGGGTCGGCGGAATGATCCCCTTCCAGATGTTTTCCCTGGTTTTCCCGCTGTGTATACTTAATTCGGCGCTGCCAGAAAGTTGCCTTTGATCACGTGACTCATATACGCACTTTCTTTCGTCTTTGCCCGTGTTGGACCGCCTCCTCGCGACTCTGAGCATTCATGGCAGATGAACAGTCCAGGCTCAACCAGATATCTCGTGCTATCATTCCCGATGCGGACTATATGCGCAACGATGCCCAGCTGAACCGCCTTGAAGCAGAAATGCAAAGGTTCATACAACATGTGCGAGCACAGAACGAGTTAGGGCACCGCCGTCATCTACTGGTTGAGCAGATTAGGCAAGGACAACATGCTCAGTGAGTGACGCATTCCGCGCTCTGGATGACGATCATCTGAAGCCTCTACAGACAGCAACTGCTCGAGTTACAGCGAATGGAAGGACGAGGCGCTGTGGGCCCTTCGTTGTGCGTCCATCCTTGGCATTCGTGCAGACGCACGAGTCACTGACGAGCCGAGTCAGTGATCCGAATCTGATTGGAAATGCCCTGCGGATCATGCAGTCAACACATTCTGGCGCGAGCACCCCTGTTCCGGCAATTTCTACGGCACACCGTGCTCCTCCAGTAATCAACCCCTTCTGTTGATATTATACGAATACTGATTTGTTCTCAGAGCGGGCCATCTTCCATGAATGGTAACTACGGTTATGCGCCTGTTCAAGGGCAAATGAGCAATCAAGGTCACCAGTTGCACTCACATGTATGCTGCCTTCCCCGCTCTCACTGCATGAACTCATTGTCTCCATTCTACCAGCCTTCGAACCTAAACAACTTCTCGTCCTCCCAACCGATGAACGCCTCGACCCAATATTGGCCGCATCATCCATCTCATTTCACGCACAACCATGTAGCAGCCCACCAGTTGAATCCACTCCCTCAGCAATCAACATTCGCACAATTCCATGCGGCCCCTGGTCCGTACCCAGTAAGCCAAACGATGGAGGGCCACTTCAATAGCTCCTCAAACACCGTGCACATCGACAACGCTGGTGGGATCTATGCCATATACTCCCTTTCTAGAAACTAATGCACCGTCTAGAACCCTCCCCCTTCGTTGCCTCTTCCTCCAGTTTATCGGGCGCTCTCGGTACACCCACCATTGCCTCTTTCCCCTCAGTAGAGCGCACAGACGAAGCTAGTGAAGATTCATCGAGGATCGTGGAAATCGATGAATCGGAAAGCAACATTAAGCAGCCCCGGCTTTCCCAGCAAACGTCTCCATCCATGTCATCATCGCAGCAAGCCAATGACGCGCGACAGGTGATTCCTTGAATGTCGCTACAATATACTCGTTTAACAATGACGTTAAATCACGTAGGATGTACAATCCGTGAAGCGTGTTGCGAAGGTAGGAGGTATCACACTCCCGCGGTGATGGAGCAAGTACTCAGTGTGATACTAGAACATGGCTCAAGAATACGTGGCACAAATGATCGATTCTATTCATGTCGCCCATACCACCCCAGCCCCGCCCGTACTCGATTCAAGTCATAATCGTCCATCTGCTGCAAGAATTGGCGTACCAGGGACAGCATCGACAAGCAACCAAAATGCGCTCGTCACCCAGGATGGACTTGCGGCTGCGGCATCTGTACCCAGACATGCTTCGACGCAGGATGCCCCAAGCATGTTGTTGAATGATAAGCCCAGCGTTGCATCCACGTCAGCTAAGCTAAGCGCGAGAGAAGGACATGCATTTTCGATAACAGGTCAGCAGAGTCACAATCAGCAACAGCCGCAACCCCATCATTGGACATACCGGCCATACACTGCAGGATATATGTCGGCTCCAGGTTCAACCTCGGCTTCAGCTCGTGGCGTTACGACGCCTCCCCCGCAGCTTCCTCCGACTTTCCAACCACAGGAAAGCAGCGCAGCACGCTCTCCAGTATCTACACCCCAATTGCAACGGAATGAGCGGCAGATACCGCTTCGTTCGCCCCAACAAGCGGACAAGAGGCGACTGGCTAAAGATATTTTGCGCGCATTGCGACCCAACTCGCTCTTGAAGCGTAGGCGGAGTACATCCCCAGAATCCACGCCACTCCCGATCGATACCGCAAAAAAGTATCGGGCTGGCGTTTCGCAACAAGTTGCACATCATACGCCGCCGATCGTGCAGACGAGCCTGAACGGCGATCTTTCTGGAGCGATACCTCAGTTTAACCAGCCGGACGTTCCTTTGCTAGCGACGTCACACTCCACGGCCGTGCAGTCGGTGCCGGCGGCGTCGAAATCTTGGGGAGTGTCATCAGTGCCGGACCAGCCAATGGGCGATCCTGGTGCCGTTAATATGTTGAATGGCCATCGGCATGAACCTCCTCCTCGTACAATCTCTTCTTTCGAGCCGACACCCCCCGAATCGACATCTGCCGAGGATGCTGTACAGTTCGCACATCATTTGGATGAGGACGCGCTGACAGTGGCCAGAGTCGTCCCTTCTGAAGAGGTGACGGATGAGTCTTTGAGTCGCGCTAAAAAGCGTGATATATGGGTGGAAGTTCCGGTTGCCCCAGGGTGGGTGCATAAAGCCAGGGAGCGAGGTGAGCACATCAAAATTATGGAACCACCGCTCGCTGATTGATTTAGGGTTTACCAGCTCGAGCCCAGAGGGTAATCAAATCTTTCTAGATACCCTTGCCATTGCTTGATACAATTTTTAGATGAAGACTTCGCTCGAGAAGTCTCAGTCGCATTGTTCCCGCGACCTTGTCGGTGGAGGGAATGTACAGCGCTCTTAGCATGTGGAAAGAAACTGGGTCAGCACCTCGTACTGCACGCGGAGGGATTGGATTCCTGGGCAAGTATAATGTCAATAGGAATGGCGTTGTCGACTGAACAACGAGACAGGAACCGCTCTTATGTCTTTGGGAAAGTTGTGAGCAGCGATGTAGTGGCCGTCAGGCTTTGATACAGCATGTCCAGATGCATGAACACCATACGCTGCCTTGTCCGTACGCTGGCGAGTCGTTGTGGGCACAACGCAATTTGCCATCACTGATGTGACATCGATAGACTGCGAGAATACCTTCGCCACTATGTATGACTTGAAGAGGCATCGCGGCTCTGACCATGGGCCGGGAGCTCTCAAGAAGATCTCATATGAACCATTCATCCCAGTGCTGAATCCGTTACCTGACATGCCTACTACAATGCCGGCATACATGGCGATAACTCGACACATCACCCAGGAACCTACTTCGTCCGTGCGACGCGCGAGAATAAGCCCTTGGGTACGTATCATTCGCATTCTTATCGGGAGAGTGGTTCACGATGATCCCAAAAGGTGTACCGTCAGATTCATGCAAGCACGCAGTTGTACTTCGGCTCTCATCACGCTGCACGACACCCGCCGAAGACTCAGAAAATCAGTCGTGAGGATGTCGAGGAGTCGTTGCGTGCGCGGCGCGGACGAGGGGATGCATACGATTTCCTTCAGGAGACTCCCGCCCGGGCACGGCGCGCAAAGTTGCGGAGGCCTTTCGACGAGCTGGCCTCTCTTGCTGTGTCGGAACAAGTGCTCCAGGGAGTCGTGTTCGATTTCCCGGAAGAAGAGGACGATTGTGAGGGGGGTGAATGCGACGTAGCTGATGAGGAATGGGACCGCGACGTCGATACAGACGCATTCATTAGCACACCAATCGCCGCGCCTGAATTCTCCTCTCACGGCGGTGATGGAGATAGCTCAGAAGATGAACTGCTGCTCAAGGCAACGCCCCGGGTCAACAAGCATGATGAGGTAGCGGTGTCGACGACAGAGCGGGCATTAAGCTTTCACGAACGGAACCAAGATTCGGTGGAATTGCTGTCGGCGGTGAACTCGGAAGCTGTGGACGAGGAAGTAGTCGAGTCGGCATTGGCGATGTTTGACTGATGGTTGTTGCCTGGAGCCTTGCTAGAGCACCGTTTGTATAGCAAGGCGCAGCCCGAGCGTGAGGCGGGGAAGGAGTGTTTGGATTGATGTGATCTTTCTTCGATGCTATCTGTTCGCGTCGTTTCCAAGATAATACGTTTACCTTATTCAATTATTTGAACACTTTCCGGCTGCCTTCGCTGCTTTGCGGTTCATATTGAGCTGCGCTGCTTATACCACCCACTGAAGCAGTTCAAGATATGTACCCTGTAGGCCGCGGTGCAATAATGACTGGCTTCCATGGAGACGAGGGTGAGTGGCCTCGGTATGTGCCTTTTGTGGGATCACGTTCCCACGCGGGTCCTTGGCTGGAGCGAACGCGAAGCCTGATCGCGTAACATTTGGGTTAAACTGATGTTACCAGTCCCAGCCAAGCTTGTCCTCGACCACGTCCCCCTCAGCCATGTCTGCCGATACCCCCAGTACGTACCAGCGTCACGCGCAAGCATCAGTCGATGATCCAGAACTTCCACCCAGGTCCGACCTACATATCCTCTCGGTCCGCAGATGTTGTGCTGTCCGACGTCAGGCCCATAAAGCTGAAAATCGAGGCGCTCCGTTGCATTAACGTTCTCCTCGACGAGATTCTGTGGAGCATCCTCAACGCGTCGCGTTCCTTGACCACGGATCATTTAAACGCCGGTTTGCGTCGCGTTTTGCCCACGTCGCTGGGAAAGGAGGCGCTCTTGGAAGCTGAGGTCGAACTCCGGGCTTACCTGGAAAGGACGGCCTCCAACGGATCTACGGCCGGGGAGGATGCAGAGACATTCGATCTACAGTATGCCTTTGAGGTAAGCAAGCGCTTGTATGAGGGCCATCCTTGCGTTGTCTGAACGCCGTGGTCTCCAACTCAGTTGCTGCGCCTCAAATGTGAAGCATACTCCACTCTTAACGACTCCGACGAGGACCCAGACGCCGAAAGAAGCCTGCAAGAGCGTATGATTCGCGCAGGCAGCGTGTCCCCCCCGAAACCGCATTTGGTCGCACAGGCAGCGTTATACCTCACGGCAATCCTAGAGTATGTCGCCATGACTGATCGGATTCTGCGTGTCTAATCATCTTTACAGGGCGGTCTGCGAGTACGTATTCATCCAACTCCCCTTTGGCGCATATGTTCAACAATGCTAATAGGCATACCCTGGGGATTGTTGGCCGAGTTGCTGCCCGAGACAGCAGCCGAAACGTCGCAACAGTGCAGGACTTATTTGTTGCGCTTTGCGAGGATGACAGCATGTACGGTTTGTTCAAGAGCATGAAAGGTATGTGATTTTTCATTGATGTCGGAGAGGTTTTGACCCTGTTTATGGTTTGATAGTATACGAGCAGATTGAGGCCTTGTCTAAGATGCCTCAACCGCGACGTAGCAAGTCCTTTTCGCGTAACGGTGATCGCAATGCCTCTGTTGGACGGAATTCTCCTTCCCAAGATCTCAGCCGGTCGAATGGACGTGCCCGTCTATCGAGTGATTCGTCAAGGTCGGGAAAGACAGTCCCTACCTCCCATGGCGCTGCTAGCCCGCCGACAAGGACATCCTTCGAGAAGGCAAGGGCCCTGAAGATGTTAATACAGCATAATCGCGGTGCCTCCGGTAGCGAGCAGCCCAACAATTCCGGTGACAGAAACCACAGCATGTCGGAATCCATCGTCAGCGACGAGACAAGGCAGATGTGGCAGGCTTTCGAAGGAAATCAGAATGTTACAGCAGATGCGCCAGTGGAGTTGCAGGTGAGTAGAGAAAGCAGTGTTCGCGCACTCCATGTAACTTTCTGAACCCAGGACCAGAGCGATTTCGATGATCTCATGCGATCCGGGTCTACGATGAAAATGTCGTTGACTCCTGACCGCTTGAGAAGCATGGAGGTACTTTGACTAGTCAACTCGGGATGTTCGAACCTTTCCAGTGACATGCTTTCCGTTAGATGTACAAGCAAGAGCGCAATCAACGTGGAGTCAAACGGGTACCTCCGCCCGGTATGGATTTAGCCACCCAGGAAACCAGCGAGGGCGACACCGGCACACCGTCACCGACACCGAAGCGTCCGCTCGGGGGAAGGCGGCCCGTGACACGAGTTGATTCTATTCGGGAAGACGAAGAAGAGAAGGACGGATCGCAGGCCCCGCAGAGTATAAATGTTCTGCCATCGTCCGTCCGTCCGCGTCAGACCAGCATGCATCCCACGGCGGGGCCCACGAGAAATGCACCCCCAGACCTCGCTCAGCCCGTTCTCACGGACCCGCCTCCGAGGTCTCGATCATTCTCAGCCTCTGCTAACCTTATGCCTAGACGCGGACCTAACGATTCTGCGCCGCCGGTGCCTGCTACACCTCAGAAGCTTCGGCCTAGCCCCACCCAGATTAAAACTTCCACATCAGATTCCTCGGGGATGCCAAAGCGCAAACATAAGGTTGCTCAGAACCGTGAATCTATGGACCTCGACGATATCATGGGCGGTGGTGACTACGACGAGGAGGTGGTGCCGCTGTCCAGGTCAGCTACTACAACTCCTGGCAGGAAGGGTCCGGCAACACCGAAGCCGGGGTATATCAGCAAGAACACCCAGGACCTCATCGATTTTCTGTCCTCGGGTCCTCCTGATGCAGATATCCCCGTGATGCCCAAGACAGCTACTGCTGCCTCGTTTGACACCCGTAAGACCAAGACGGGACGATTGCAACGTATGGTGTCAGGAATTCTGTCCAGCAAAGCCTCGGCGGAACGCCTGTACAGGAACAATGACGATGCAAGATCGTCTCCGAGAAGCATAGGCCTGCCTCCGGTTTCTTATCCTACACCTCCGAAGCCGTCTTCTCTATCGTCTGCATCGAAAGTGTCGCTGCAAAATGTGACAGTGGTTACCAAACCGCCGCGGCCGCCGTACATGGCTCCGCTGTCTCCTCCATCATCCCCGTCGCAGCTGTCATCCGAAGATTTGACCATGTCGTCACCACCGACGTCTCGAGTGCAGCGAGAGGTATCCCACCGCAAAGCCGTGCCTAGATGGCAACCCTCGGATGACGACATTGGTACTACCGCCAAGGCGAGCACGAATGGGCGCACGCGATCCGCGACCATGCCCGCGGGCGAGCAACCATCTCCAACGATCGAGGCGCCTTTACCCCCTGCATTGCCGACGAAAGCACCGCCTTCTGCAGCCTCTGTAGGCAACGACAGCCCGTTGGGCAGCCCCGCGTCGACGCATCACAGGACAGTTATCACTGATAGTGAAGTCCCGAAACTTCCTATCAAGAGGAAAGAGAAACGTGCATCCCCGACTGCTTTGACACCTGCAAGCGGCACAGCTCCCACGCCGGCACCCGTATCAGAAGCAGAAAAGCCTGTCGAGGACGCAGCCGCTGCTTCTCCGCCCTCCACAGACGATCAAACTGCCAGCAGTGCTAATAATACCCCGATCCTGTCTCAGCAGGAAGCCCATGACTTGCGTAAACTGCTCTCGAAAGCAGCCACTGCTGACGAGTGCAGATTACTGGTCGACATATTCCTGGGCAAGTCCGGCGTGCTCAACGCACCTACAGCGAACACGGACACCGACGTACCTTATCCCTCGCCCAGTCCTTCCGTCGTTCGCCACAGACCCCAGACTCCTCCCAAGCCTTTATCCATCCTGGAAGATGATCTACAGAACTCGATTGTTGGATTGTTGCTCGCGGATGCATGATTTGTACCATCACTACCTACGATCATTTCGATAATATCGGCTCGGTGTTGTGAGTAAACCACCCTGTTTGCGTTTATCTGTGCTTCGTATCGTTGTGGGCGATGGTATTCGCTGCATCTTATCTTATGTTTATAGCATCGTTAGCTTTGTTGGATCTGCTCGTGTTATCCATTTCCCACATTCTCGCTTCCTTTGGAGTAACCCGAAGGGAAGATACCGCTAGTTTATCCTAATAGGGGTCATGTTGCGAATGATTACATTGGTGACTGTGATACTTTTGACGTACAAGCATGTGCGACAGAGGACACCGAGTATTATCGAACCTCCAAGGAAATGGCTATGCCCATGGAAGCCAGCTCCGCGCACAGATATCTGAAGACGTACGGCACAGCGACAACGTCCAGATCACCACCCTTGGCAGCTTTGTTCAACACATGATGGGAGGAAATCGAGACTCGCAAGTCTGTTCGGGCGTGCTGACGGCCATTGGCACCGTCTGCCAGCGCTTTGCGTGCCCGTTCATCCTCCTCTTCCGCCGCGGCCCTACAGACGCGGCAATACTCGCCCCCGGGTCCCCGCGGCCGGATGGTAGCAGACGAACCCATCATCACCTCCCCTAACGAGACGTCTTCATAGCCTAGCGAGATGAGAGAACCACAAGTACGGCAAACCCATGCGGTTGAGTAGTCCGAACAGTTCATCAGTCGATCTTGTAGGAGGAAGGACGTTCCATGTGCAATCAAGGCGTCACGTTCCATCTCCCCAAACCGAATACCTCCGGCTCTCTTGCGGCCCTTCACCGGTTGGCGCGTCACAGGATCCACAGGTCCCGTCGTCCGCACCTGGAACTTGTCGTTCACCATGTGTCGTAGGCGTTGATAGTAGACAACTCCCAAGTAGATGTCCGCAGCGAACTCTTGTCCGGTGATCCCCGAATACATAGGTTCGTTGCCGTAGTAGTTGTATCCAGCTGCGAGAAGTTGCTTGCCGAAATAATCCACAGCGGTATCTTCTTCGGAGAACCTAACAAGATGTTTGCAACAGGATTGTGCAAAGCAGCTATTGTTTCACTCACTGGAAAGGTGTAGCGTCCTGTGCAAGTCCGTGCATAGCACCGGCCTTTCCAGCCATGCTTTCCACTAACATGCCAATTGTCATGCGACTGGGGAACGCATGTGGATTGATTATAACATCTGGTTGCATCCCGCTCTCGCTGAAAGGCATATCGATCGCTGGCCACTTCTGCGAACAAACACCTTTCTGCCCGTGCCTGGACGAGAACTTGTCACCGATAACAGGTGCTCGTGCGATGCGTAAAGTGATATGAATCTTCTGCAATTCTGAATCACCGGCATCGTCACCTACGCAGATAAGCCTCCTGTATAACCCGAAGAAATGGCACAGCAGGGGGGCGCTCACCTAATAAACGGACTTCGTCGACGTACGCCACCTCATCACCCTTGTACTTCACAAAGCGCGTCCTGTGCGTAGTATCGTCGATATACGCCGCTATAGGGTCACCGGTGGACAGTCGCGTGCCAATTCTAGGGAGGCCATCCATGTCGAGAAATTCGACACAATGGTGCTGCTTGGTTCCGGCCTCGACGATGACGTCGTCCCCTATGCCGAAATGCAGAGTGGGTGAGGTCCTAGACTTCGAAGCTCCATGCTGTTCTTGTAAATCGACAGTTTGCGATTTGTATATGGTGCCGTAGGCAAAGCCGCGTTCGTGCGCGGACTTATTCAATATCATGGCGTCCTCCATGTCATAACCAGTATAGGAAATAACGGCGACAACGGCATTGGTGCCGTTGGGGAAGGAATCCATGCCGTACGTATTGTGGAGTTTAGGGCGTACGACGGGACTCTGCCCAGATTGAAGACGATATAGCTTGTTATCCGTGCGATGTCTGATGGCGGTCGAGGGCGTACCCATGGTTTGCTTGCCCATCTATTATTCGGTGAGACACAGAAATTCGATCATTGTCGCCAAGTCGCGTACCTGACATTGATAGATATTGCGAGGACTCTATAGAACATTCAGTATCAGGCAACATATCCAGATAGGCAGACATCGACCTGGTTGAAATCCGAGAACGGAGTCAAATTGGCAAGGATAGACAAGAAATTCGTTGGAGCATGTTCCACGTGTGAAGAAACCCCTAGCTCGATTTCCTCGGGCTTGATCGCGATGTCCATATAAACCTGCTCAAACGAACCAATCATGTCATCACGACCGTTCGCAAGGTACCTAACCGGTCGCATCATCCTAGCCCGCGTCGAAAACAGGTACAGCCCAGGGTATTGTCCACCTTCCGATATCGGAACGTATCCGACTTCGAGATCCAGGGGCACATTGTGAAGGCCTTCTGTCTTCCATATCCGAAGCCTTTCAGCGAGCTGGAGCGCCACGGCAGGTCGGGCCCAGCCGATGACCCGGCCGTCGAGTTGAACGCAAAGGTTGGCATGTCCCCGACCATCAAGTGAAGGCGCGAATGGATGAGACATGCCGTGTTCCGCGAGCAGGGCGGGAAGGTGAGCGACGGGTAGCGGAGTAGTCACGATCCGACATGTTCGAGATAAATGGTTTAGTAGACCACAAGGCGTTCCATCGGGCGTATGCACAGGGCACAAGAAACCTGCATTTCGTCGATAAGTGATTAGACAGACAAACGGACACAGTAATGCAAAATCCGTACCCCAAGCTTCCGGAAGCAGCTTACGGACCGTCGTCGTTTTCAATTCAGCGAAGAAAGCCCCACGATGTATGGATCTGAAATGGCTGATGTAGCGCTGCCAGTTCAGTTTCTCGGCGACAATGGTAAAGCCGGATGTTTGCTGGAGATCAAGTCCGGTCGGGGAAATCAGGTTACCAGTAGCGAGGAAATTGGACATTTTCGCGCCTATGTCGAAGTTGACGCGGGATAGAACTTTATTGATGTAGCGATCTGGTGGGCACCCATCAGAGCGCCGAGCGAAGATGTGACCGTCCACGACGTACCATCAGTAAAGTCGATGGAAGGGTCTTCTCTGCGCACGTCGGCGTAGATCTGACTCCGAATTTGAGCGAGGACCTCCTCCAGGCGCTCTTTGATGATCATTCCATAGAGATGCCCTGGAAGCAAGACCTCCTGGTGCTGGGGAGAATCTGGATTATCCGGCGCGCACGATCCAGATACAAGGGAGTAAAGTTTGCGGAGCATGAAACTGTACGAAGGATGAGCAAGCAATCAGTTGGGATGGGTACGGGACTAACATGAGCATACGGTACTTGTCCCTCGGATCTTGCAGGTGAGCGAGAACCATCTTCTTCAGCAACCAGTCACCGATCTCGGAATTCGTCCAATCCTCGGGGCAACCGAGCACGACACGGAACTTGTCGCCGAGGTACTCGAGGCATTGAGTGCCTGTGTACAGACTATATGTTTTAAAACCGCGAAGCAACATCTCGATGCGGTCTGTCAAAAACGTGTTCTCGTAATCACACATGGCAAGCCCCTCGAATATCTCCTTGTCCGAGGCACCAACGAGAGCTTTGAGGATAAGCATCACGGGGATAACGTATTCATTCTTCCGCCAAGTGAAGCGTAGGACGGCGTTGCCATTTTGCAGGTAGTGCAGCGTGTTCGTGGCGGCGGTTTGGTCCGGGCGGACGCACCGTATTTGGACGGCGTACGGCGTATAAGACGGGCCGCGGTTGGCCCAAGAAGGGCGAAACAGGGAAATAGCATGGTTCCTCCGAGGTAAAATGAGAAGACGGATAAGGCGTTCATTGCCGTTGATGATGAAATACCCCCCGAATTCTTCCGGTTCCTCGTGCCGTGCGACGAGCTCTGCAGAGGACATGGAACGAAGATTACATCGGACCGACTATATGGTGAACAGCCCTTATCAGCATGTATAATACGCGCAAGCGAACTCGTCTCTAACGCACGCGGACCATGATGGGGAGTAAACCACAGTCTTTCTGGATTGTGCGGACCGGATTGTCATTGAGCGTAAAGTTGAGCTTGATGTACATCCTTCCACGATAGGATGTCAGCCTCTCACGAGCCTATGACAGACGAAAAATCAGTATGTCATCACTATAGCATGACGGAATGCATCCTGCAGACAGATGCAACCTCTCACCTCGGAAGGGAATATACGGGGTTCCACGACAGCCTTAGCTCGTTCAGAGACCATGGGACGCGCCACAGTTACTTCCTCGATGGAAACTGACATGCATATGATTATGCGATGGAACATTGAACTTTCGATTGCGAAACTCACTTGCAAGGCGATTGCCCCAACCCGACTGACCACTCACGTTGCCAAGTTCGCCTGTTCCATCAAATACCACGCGTTCTCCGATATCCTTCAGGGCGAGCGACAGCAGGCCTTTGCCATTGCCATCGCCTTTTGGCAAGCCAGAATCGTCGAAGAGAGCATTGAAAGACTCGATGTGAGGGAGCACAAATTCGTTGAGTATTGGGACCGTGGATCCGGTCTTGTCGGGGAATCTAAACTTGCGCTCTCGCTCTAACGTATTGAACGTATCCTTGGTCATGGCAGAGCCATCGGGCATTGCGCCGAGCGTTGGTCCAACTGGAGAGTAGCAAAAGGCTGGTGGCTGTGTTCCGCCATAAATTACTTACCATCATGTGATCGAGAAATCGACGAGGATGGACGTAACGTCGTAAGGAAACGCGGCTCAGCCGCGTTGCCACTATCTAGCTGGCAACTGTAATGGAAATTTCCTGCTCTTCCTTTGGTCCACAACATGCCCACCGCATCTCAGCTCAAGGATGAGGGCAATGCCCTTTTTTCTCAGCAGAAGTGGAAACAGGCACATGCAAAATATACCGAGGCCATCGCCCTGGATGAGGGGAACGCGATCCTGTGGGCGAACCGCGCCGCGTGCGGTCTCAACTTGAAACGGTAGTATCACAGGTCTTCGTAGACTTACCTATATGCTGACTGTCATGTTGTCTTGCCAAGGTTTCAGGAGGCTCTCGTCGATGCCCAGAAGGCGACGACACTCGATCCTGGCTACGCAAAAGCTTGGGCCCGCTTAGCTACCGCGCAGGACGTTCGTGTCTACTCAACTTTGTCTGAGGTCTCTGAATGGTACCCCACACCTCACTTAGCGCCTTCAACAAGCCGCTAGTATAGAGTCGTGGAGACGTGCCCTGGCCAGCTTACCTGCCGAGAATCTGTCCCCTTCGGAGCAGAAGCAGAAAGAACAATACACAGCCGCTCTGAAGGAGGCAGAATCATTCTCGAACTCGACACCGCGCGCGGTTTACTTCAAGGCCGGGGGAAAGGACCTCCCATGGGACCGCGCAGCAGCCATGAAGGAAGATCTCCGGAGGAGGGGAGAGAACGGGGACACGAGCGCTTTCGCGAGTAGCGCGTGGGTGATCCTTGGGGCACATGAGGTGTGTGATGCTGTGGTGCTTCGCGTCTACGTCGATTCAGACCAAATCCCCAGAACTTTGAAGAGGGTATGATGGCCTTGAGAAGTTTCAAGAAAATCCCCATTGCAGGCCCACAGGGTTTCGCCGCGATGGGAAGTACGCAGGTGATCAGCTACGATGATTCACCCCGTCTTGCGCCTTCACATGCAATTGCAGGGCCTTGAATGCCTCTCGAACGGTATTATGCGGGATCAACGAGTTTTCCATATCAAAGATCAGAAGTACGGCATTCTCCTTTTTTCCGCGCGCTCAAACTCGTGATGAATTGACTCATGATGTATAGCTTCATAAACATGTATAATGATCAAGTAGGTCACCAATGTGGTACACAGGTGGTAATTTTGTATGCTAAGAAGAGTTAGGCTACATTCCAAGCAAAACGGTTTCGAGCTTGGACGACACATAGTGCGGAGCAGATCATCGAAGAAGCCCAGAAACGCGTAAGGGATGAAGGGTGGAACGCGACCAGACCGGCTCTGTCGACCACCGTTCGGTGAGCTTGTTGCCAAACATCAGGACTCGTTATTGATACCAATGTGATAGTGGATTGCTCCTTCGTGGTTTTCTCACTGGCGGGCTGCAGAATGACGTGAAAACCCAAGTCGAGTTTTACAGCAAGGTTCTGCACGTCCTGGAATGGGGTCAGCGGACGTGGAAAAACGTGCCCCCGACTGATCGTGGAACGATTTTCGATCACACCTTTGTTCGCGGCGTCCGCGACCTACATTTGGAAGCGTATATGCAGGTATGTCCATTGTGCCCCAGGGCCTAGATGCGCGTTATGAAATCTGACTCGTGCCTTTGCTCGCCTCAGGCATGCAACTTGGACCCGAAGTCCAACAAGGAATATAGTTTTGAAAAGCTATTCGAGGAGGCTCAAGAGCAGCTGGACGATATAAAAGAGCATCCAATCACCGGTGAAGTCGACCCAGGCTTTGTGAGGTTCGTGTCGTCTCGTTCGTCCGGGCGGCAGAGCTGACAATGAGCCCATGTCACAGCTCTTTCCATGTCTATCCTCAAGCGCACGCACTAGCGTTCGTAGCCCCGTCGTTCGTCCAAATTGCACGATGACCAACACGAGATCATAGGATCATAGCTTTCTACTACAAGAACCTCGCGCAGTACGGGCCCGACAAGGATGTAGAGACGATCAAAGAGCATCTCCATACGGCTGCAAAGAATTATCTCGCCGCTGCGCACACTCTTCCTCCTGATGACGAGAAACATGCGTGGTCAGTAACTTCCCCGCCGTAAGTTCGCAGGTTCTTACCCTCTCATAAAGGTATCTATTCTGCGGGACCGATGCTATGTTCAAGTGCGGCCGACCTCTGAAGGAGATATTGCCCATCGTCGAGGAGGTCCGGGATGTGATACCCAAATACAAGGCTATCTGGGAGAACTCGGCGCTCGCGCAGCAAGGTTTGGAAGCAAGGTTGAATATGGTGAGCCTCGTTGCTGCTGCGTAGTCGGCCGTAGTTGAGACGAAACGTTCAGCTCATCGAGTTTGAAACCGAGGTAAGGAAAGCATTGGACGAGGGAACCCTCACGATGGATTCGCAAGTTCACCCCGACTGGGCGTACGACGGCTAAGTCGATGTGTATGTTACGCTCTTCCCTGTGTCCTGTGCGTAGCAAGCTTGTTTTGCACCGACTCTTGATTGATATGCCGTTGAAGCTTTGAAACTCACGCACTATTACGGTAGTTTGTCCCGCTGTGGTCGCCTTACGGCAGAGCAATCCGTCCTATTACTAAGGACATGCGGAATCGTCTGTATCACGACCAGTGCACTGGACCGGAACCAGATATGAGTGAGCGTGTATGCGTATTGCTGATGGAAGGAGACGGAGAGTATAAGTGGTGGAGTGAAAGAGCACTCGCTCCGGACAACACATACGGATCTCACGGGGCACAGTTTCTGGGCTCCGCACTCCCATAAGTACCTGCCTACGGTTGACGAGCGGGCCTTGTCAGTGGTCAGTTCTAGTCAATGGACATCGCACTTGCTCGCTCGCTGTTCGCATCTGCGCAGCTTGACTGCCAATGATATGAGCCTGCTTTAGCTCAGGCACTCGACAATCCTTGGCTGTCCGATGCGCGGCATCGCCGACGTATCAGCCCTAACTTGCAGCTTCGCACCCACGGCTCGGCGGCGCAGGACAATATCGGGCGCGCTCTCTGGCGTTCTCAACCAGTCCCAAGCCAAGACAGCGCAGCCCTCGAGCAAGGATAGGCCAGCGGCGTCATGCACCACCTTCCTCGGGCTGCGCGTCGCCATCCGAGATTCTTTCGGACACGCCCATCGCTGCCTGGCGCCCCTCGGGCACCACCGATCCCGTCCTACGGAGCACCTTCCCACCCGATATGTGCGTACGTGCCCACGCAACGCAACGCACTCACCGGGGATCAGCGACTCGTTCCGATGACAAGTGCCGGTATTTCTGTCCCTTGCGGCTGTCTCCTCCGCGTCAGAAGCTATTTGTATACGCGATATGGCCCGCTTTCGCCTCCGCACCGCAGGATACCCGCTCTCCCAGCAGTGTCGCTTGACACAGGCCGCATCCCCGTACTGCGCCTACCGCTGTGATCATATCTCCCATTCCGCTGGTACGACGTTCTGTATTCGATTCGGACAGGAGTGCAATATCGCCCGAGATGGTCCTGCAGCGGTGGCGCTATGCAAACACATTGCTCGGAAGAGTCGGGGACGGTGACGGTGACGAGGACGACACTCCGGAAGGCGCGGCAGCGATCCTTCACGGCGAACTTGCGAGTGGTGTTCTGTATGCATCAGTGCGTTTTGTCTGACCTTCATGCTTCACAGTTGTACCCAATGCAAGTCTGGTATCTCGTCGTGACGGTCATCGGTGTTGCTACCATCATACATTGGAGTACGGCTATATGGACCAGATACCGTATCTGGCATCTTCACCGCATGCGCAAACAAAGGGCACGAGCCGTAGGTGATCCTGTGTCTCGAATGCAACCCCGAGCTGAGCATTCCCAGAGCCGATTCGTTGGATCGGGTGAACTGGCGCGCGCACAGAGGCCCATTGGCACTACGGTCAGTACAACGCCGTTCGGCCCAGGCGAAACGTGCTTATCGTGCTGGTCACCTAGCAGGCGAATCCCCGCCGAATACCGCAAGCGATTCTGACCTTTTCGCGCATCGTATGGCTGCGATGCACCCTCCCCCTGCCACGGACTGTCAGACGTCTGTGGGGAAACGGGATGTCACCTAATCTCCTAGAGGGTCTCGTTACTCTCTTCTACCTCACCGTCCTTCTTACCTGGGAATTTGTCAACAGTGAGGCTGAGTGTCCTCCATTTTGGCCGTTCTGAATATTCATTGCATCGCGCATTACACAGCCAACAACCTTGACATACTCTTCTGGAGTGATCGCGCAGCTCATCTGGCTGCAGCGCAAATTCCTTTACTACCCGCCCTTTCATCGAAAAACAATGTTATAGGATGTGAGTGATCTGTCTAGTGTTCCTCTTGTGTGTCAGATATGACAATGGCCGTACTCACCACCCAAAGTCAGGGCTTACCGGTGTTACCCATGAGAAGGTGAACTTGATGTCTTTGCTTCCCTACGTCGAGAAGGAACTGATGGTTTGAAGCTTAACCTATTTCATCGCGGTGTCGCGCGTTGTATCCTTGTCTTGATATGGACTCATTTCTGGGGAAGGTTGGTATCTATCGCACTTCAGCCCTTTCTTACGCTAAACCCCTATATCAGGTTTACCGTTGGGTGCGTGACTGAGGTTGCCAGGGTTGGAATATAGCCTGAAGATTCGCGTTCCTCGACTAGTTTCACCGGGACCGACGATATCTCACAACACACCTGGCAACAATTCGGCGCCGCTGCGGGTTTAACGTATACCATCGCGGTAATCCTGAGCGTCAGACCTATACGGGCTATGGCCTATGAGACATTCTACATCTTACATGTTATCCTGGTCTGCGTTTTCTTGGTCTGTGCCTTCGTACATACGTCAGGACGAGGGTAGGTTTTCGATGACCTCAGTACGGTCTGATAGCTCATGCACGGCACAGATACGAGTACTACATCTGGCCCGCATGGATTGTGTGGGGTTTCGATCGATTTTGCCGTGCGGTTCGGCATCTGGTGCTAGACGTTGTGTCCAAGCCCAAGGTTGAACCGGCGGACGCTACTATCGAACTCCTGACCCACGACTCCCTCCGGCTCAAGGTTCGGCGAAACGTCCCACTAGGCTGGCGCGCGGGACAGCACTGTTTCTTGACGCTGCCGTCTGTTTCGCGGTGGCCACTGGAGGCACACCCGTTTTCGATAGCGTCATTGCCTGAGAAAACCGACGACGATGCACTCCCGCGTCGAAGCAGCGAGGGGGATGAGCTGGTGTTCATCGTCCGCGCGAGGAACGGGATGACCAAAAGACTACAGGCTCTCGCTCTCCAGGGCGTATCCCAGGTTCCTGTGTACCTGGATGGGCCCTACGGCAACCCTCCGGATCTTACTCCTTACGTGACTTCCGTCTTGATAGCTGGTAGGTAAAACTTCCTTGTAGCTCAGACGCGAGCTGACGTTCCTAGGTGGTAGTGGAATATCGTACATCTTACCAATGTTCCTGGAACTAGTCAGGTATGCCTCCCAGTGGCAGCTATAACGAGTGAAAGCTTGGCTGACGCGTACTGAAACAACAGGCAAGTAGAAGCAAGGAAAGCGTGCACACGTCGCATTGTCTTTATCTGGACTATCCGAGACGAAGGTAGACCTTATCCCTCGCGTTAACATCTACCGGATGTCCACTAACGTGAATTCGGAAATAGCGCATCTAAAGTGGATTATGGAGCATCTCACAGGTGCTCTATCGTCCGTCCCGGAGTTCCTCGGACTTGACGCCCTGGAGGTTTTGGTTCACGTCACCGGTCGCAAGACTGTGGTATCTATGCCTCCTGCATCGTTGGATTCAACGTCGTCCTCAACGCAGAAGGACAAGTTTGAACTGGTCGATATGCGTAGTCCAAGTTCAGCAACGAGTCAGCGCATGTCGGACGACCTGGAGAAGGGTAGTTTTGAGCTTCCAGGAGGGCTCACGGTCCACCGTGGCCGCCGCCCCGATGTTCGCGAAATTCTGCAGGAAGAGTTCGGGGTGGCCGAGGGGCCCGTGTCGGTTAATGGTAAGACTGGACGGAACTGTTCACTCTCGTCCGAGCTCAACCCTGTCATAGTTTCTGGCCCCGGAAGCCTAATTGAATCCGTTCGTTCTGCGTTGGCTGCCCCGATTACAGGTCCGTTGGGAGTGCTCCGAGGGCTGCCCACTGTGTGAGTCTTCGTTTCGGTCAAAGATCACATGTCTTGACTCATCTGCCAGATATTTCCATGCCGAGAACTACACCTTGTAATTGGGATTCATTACCTTTCTGTATCTATACCATGTGGTTGTAACGTATCCTTAGGATTGCATTATATTCAACGAAGGACATTGACTACTGGCTAACATGAGGTGGTCGTGCGACGTGGGCTACATACATGAACAAGGCTGGTAACGAAGGTAAGTAGAACAGGTACTAAAAACTCTCGACCCGGAACACCCATTTCCCTTCCTCCAGATCCCAATGCTCGTGTTTGATGTGTTTTCGCTTGGCAAGGCGCTTTTGAAATTTGATAGCAGCTGGATGATTCTTGTCCTTGATAGGCTCCTGCGTGGATTTGTCCAATGGCCAACACTTCCAGAGCGTGATCCTTGCCGGCACATTCAGACCTTCGCCTGGCGGCGGCTTGTCCGCCTCGTCGCTATTAGGATAAACGGCACACTCTGCATCCTCGAAGAGGATCAGATCGCCGAATAAGGCGTCAAGCCGCGGCACTCCGGTCAGGTCGACCGGGGCGAGGAACTCGATCTGGCCATAGCCAACTCGACCGACCACCAGCCCCTTGAAGGCACGCAGTTCGTGGTAGCTAATCGTGCGCAAGGTGGCTAAGTCAGGCTTGCACCAATACTCGCCCTCTTGCAAGTCTGCAGTCTTCGGGTCCGCGGACGATGCATCGCCATCGGATGGTTTGGGGCGGGTGGAACTTGGGGTGGGTTCAGGAGTTTCTGGCTTTGGCGTCGTTGAAGCAGCCTCGGCCTCTTTCTGTCGTGCAGCGATCCCAAGCACTGGACTGAAGGACGTTTTGCCACCGGCCGTAGCAAGGCCCGGCGACCCCGCTCTGCCAAGTAGATGAGCAGGTTCGATTTTCTTGTTCAGAACCAGTTTCTTCACGCTTTGACGGCCGTTGCTGCCACTTGTGCCGCCTCCGTTAAGGAAAACATCAGGTCCAGGTATGCCCTTATTAGGGGAGGCCGATCGAGTGAGGTTGAGAGCGTCCGACTTCGTCGTTGAATATGCTAAACTGGAGCCGAGATTGCCTCCACCGGCCGTCGACGCAAAACCGCGTAGCTTCGTGCTTGCAGGGGTAAATCCAAGCTGCAATCTGGGAACTGGTGAACGAGTAGGAACATCCGTGAAGAAGCCGGCTTTTTTCTTCGGTTGATCAAGAGGAACTGCCCGTGGACCCGGAGGTAGCATGCTGAAGACAGGTAGGCTGGCTCCAATGGGTTGTGCGATTGACGCAGTGAGCGATCCTTGTGCACCGGGAGCAGTAGCGGAAGCATTGAATGTATTGCCAGTGCCACCAAGCGTGCTACCAAAGAGAGATCCTCCGGTAGCCTGCCCCGTCGACGACGCCGTTCCGAAAGCCGGGGCTGCGGGTTTTGTACCGAACAAGCCGCCACTCAATGTACTGCCCGTATTGTTCTGCTGCGCGTTGTTCTGACCAAAGGTGCTACCGAAAAGACCCGTCGATGTTTGAGTGTTCGTCGCAGTGTTGTTCTGTCCAAGTCCACCAAATAGTCCGCCGGTGGTAGGCGTCGTAGTGGCGGGTTTTGTACCGAAAAGTCCGCCTCCACCGAATGCGCTCGTCTGTGTTGGTTGCTGCTGGTTTTGTTGTTGCGTGTTCCCGAACAGCCCTCCTGTAGTCCCCCCGCCGAATAGACCGCCAGTGGCAGGCTGCTGAGCGGGCTGAGTATTACCGAATACTACACGACTATCAGCGCAAGCAACCTGAAAGAGGTTATGTTACTTACAACCTCCTGTTTGCGGCTGAGACGGCTGCTGCTGCTGCTGACTGTTCTGACCGAACAAGCCCCCGCCGGTGGTTCCACCACCAAATAGACCGCCTGTCGCTGGCTGGCCCGATTGTTGCTGGTTCTGCTGATTCTGCTGGCCGAAGAGACCAAAGCCAGTCGACTGTTGCGCTGGTTGCTGAGCCGGTTGACCGAACAATGAGGGCTTCGGTTGATTATTATTACTGCCTGAAGTAATTGCTGTTCGTGAGAGCCTATAAAATGATATGGCGAAGTATCATCCTACCGAAGGCGCTGAAAGCACTACCAGTAGTGTTTTGTTGCGGTTGCTGTTGGCCGAAGAGGCCTGTGGTAGTGGGCTGCTGCGATTGAGTCGGTTGGCCAAAAGCACTGGTTGTGGTGTTATTTGCCCCTGCGAATTGATCAGCGTATGGTCAAGTTTCTGAGTTACATGAGCATACCGAATGCACCAAACGCAGGTTTGTTCTGTTGCCCAAACGCGCTACCTCCACCGAAAAGCCCACCACTCGTTCCAGTCGCGGCTGGCTGTTGATTGGCCTGCCCAAAGGCTCCAAACGCCGAAGGCTGAGGATTTTGTGGTTGCTGCTGCTGACCAAACGCGCCGAAAAGACCTCCACCGGTGTTGGCGGGTTGGCTCGCATTGTTCTGCTGGCCAAAGGCACCAAATCCGCCTGTAGCCGGGGTAGCGGTTGTGTTGGACCCAAATGCTCCAAACGCATTGTTGGCTGTTGTGCTCTGGGCAGGTTGACCGAAGATCCCGCCTGATGTAGACTGTTGCCCGAATGCGCCGGTGGCCGGTTGCCCGAAGCCGGTCCCAACCGTTGCATTGGCAGTCTTGCGACCCTGCTGATAATCTTGTACACGGAGTTCCTAGCGGGTAGGGAAAAGACGAAACAGTCAGATGCCTGTCGCGTGTGTTGAAGGGGTTATGCCGAGAGTTAACACGGGCAACATAAACTTAGTCGAGTTTTGACAGACAATGTGTCGCCAGATCTCATGCCCGGCGAGGATATATAGCTCGAAATTATGAAAAGCGCACCTCGAAAGAACTGCCCCTATATGCAGGCATACATGATATGCTCTGGTACTGCAGCGTTATGCTAGCGTTTGCTGTATCTTTCTCCGAGTACACGGAGTATGGCGGATTGGATGACCCCGTCGTTACTGGGGCTACCGTATCTGCGGCTAAAGTGAAGATACATGTTAACATGGTGTCAAACCGCTGGATGCACTTCAGTGGCTTCTTACCAGTTGTACCAAACGTAGTCGCAGGCTTGTTGGTACCGAACAAGCTCCCACCCCCTCCAAATGCGCCTGTACTTGTGCTGGGTTGACCAAACACACCCGTTGCAGCCGGCTGAGGCGCCGTTGTGTTCCCAAACGCGCCACCGGACCCAAACGTCGAGGTCCCGGTGCCCCCAAAAGCGCCAAATCCAGTGGCTGGCTTCGCGCCGAATGCACCGGTAGTCGATGCATTGTTCTGACCGAAGGCACCTTGACGCGTGTCAAGACGCGTTGGGGTCGCAGATTGTACATCAGACGCACCAAAACCGGACGTCCCGGGTTGGCTAGTGTTTGCCGCAGGGGTGCCGAAACTACCGAACATGGGATTGGCTGCTGGTGTTTGTTGCTGCTGTTGGGGTTGACCAAAGGCTCCTCCGCTCCCGAACGCTATGAGATGGGAAGAAGTTACAGCACGCTCAGTCACTCAGCCGCGGGCTGGGAAAGACGTACCTCCGCCACCTCCAAACGCACTGTTGGCTGGCTGGCCAAACGCAGACGTCCCCTGCTGCTGCTGATTGTTGTTGTTGGGCTGACCCCAGGTAGACGTGATTGCGTTATTCCCGAACATGCTGAGGAGCCAACACGGGTGTGGTCGTTGGTGAAGACGCGCCCTGGAGAACGTCGAGTCCGATCTCCTGCTTGTCGGGCTTTGAATGAGGCCCGTTGACTCACAGCCACAGCCGCGGTCACCAGATTCCCGAGCGCAGTTAATAACCGTACATTACCGCTGCAACTGCAAGTCTTGACGCTGATTTTGACAGAGGTACGCACTGCTCTCTTTAGATGGTTGGATGACAAGTATATAGGACTCTATACTCCCTCGTGCTGCGTCTCCTTGTTTTGTTGTAAAACTCCGACGCTGTCAGCTCCCTGTGCAGGTTCTCCACCATCTTCCAATTCATCGGCTCCGATGACTTCCAGCTTCTCATCTTTCCCGTATCTTCTCCGTCTCTTTCCCTCTGCGTTGAACTTGCGCTGCGGCATGACCGCATTCAATGCATGCTCCCAGTCCCGTGAGTCCACCCAGTTCACAAGAATCTCGAAGGCCTGCGGTATGACTTGGTAAGTCTATCTGTAACAACCACATAAACGTAGAAGAGACACCTGATTCACTGTCAAGACCTTTCTCGTTGGCAAAGCGGCCAGGTACGTTCCTATCGGTAGCCTGGCGCTCCGAATGCCGCTCGCGACTGCCTTGTTCAAACAGAGATTCTGAACGTATCACAAGCATATCAGACGTCAGGTCATGTCAAGAAATCGAAAGACACATACTTTGTACCGATTATGATCACAGATACCTCCGATGATATACGTTTCTCCTTCCCTTAACTCTGAAATCTCCTCGTCCGCGTCCGCCGTCAGGTATACGATATTCTCCTTAGGGCAACGACTTTTCTCCTGAGGTTTGATAGACGACTCCTTTCCTTCTTCCGAGGATGGTACATGAACCGTGTGTGCAGCAGTTCCATGATCTGATTTTGTCGGCGGAGACTCAGCGATCTCCGGTGATACGTCTCCATTAATCGTCTTGCTTCCTGCCCAGAGGCCTTCATAACTTTCCTCCCACCATTCCGTGCCTTTCCACCGACTGTATCCGGCATTACTGGTGGCATCCATCTTCTCTTTCGTGCGGCCATTGAGTGAAGTGAATAATAACCTCGAGAATGGCCGGGTAGCACGTCTGTTTGCACTGTAGGTATAACCGAGTTGGCTAATCAAAGACACAATCTCCTGTGTATTCATATAAGCAACATTTGTTCCGCCGAGCGATCACAATCGTCGCTTACTTTCTCGGTCATCTTATCGTCAAAACCTAGATCTACGACGACCCTCGCACCAAATGGCTGCTTCGGCCCAAATAGCCTAGCTTTCTTCCTGGCCCTTTCCTCTTCTTCTTTGAGCTCTGACTCGTCCAATTCGCCAGCCGCTCGCTTCTCCTCACGGATCCGTTTTTTCTCCTTCCTCTTCTCCTTCTCCAACTGACGCTTCTTTACTTTTATTTCCGCGAGTCGTTGAGCTTTAGCGGCCTTCTTCTGGGCGTTCTTGGACAATGGTGCGGAACTCGTTGGTGCACTCGTAGATGGTATATCGCCAAGTAAAGTCTCAGCGGGACCAGTTTCGGCCATAGCCGATACCAGTCGTCTATTTTGCACCAAGATAGGGCCAGCAATTCGTACACTTTCACGATATGCGGCGAGGGGATACACCAGAAAACTCTGAGCAGAAAGCACCAAGGAAGCAAGATTTATGAACTGCAGCATCGATGTTGGGAGACATGCACCTAACCCCGAACTCGGGTTACATGCACAGGCGAGGGCAAATTATGGTTATCATAGTTGTATACAGATCGCCAAAATTTAGGCGAACAAGCAGCTTATAGGATATCTTTGAGGTTCGTCTGGCCCGAGCCTCTCTCCAGGGCCTTGGGTTGTGTCGGTGCGGGTTTCCATCCAATCTGTGCAAGACAGTTACGGAGGATGCACAAGATTAGGGATAGGCTCACCATATAAATCACTTGGAAAGTTGCCGGAACTGAACCGTCATCGTTACCATACATTTCTGGGCAAGCTAGTATGAGCCCAGTCTTCTAACGACGGCGTGTGCACCTACCTTTGTAAATGGCAGAGGCAGCTGCTATGGTGTCTCGATGTATGAAATGTCGCCTAGGTAGACCAGTCTTCAGCAGCTCGTCGAGTAACGAGGCGCGGCAACTCACCGATTCGTGATAGCGTTGCTTTCACCCATGTCCCTCAAGTCGTCCATCAACTCCCACATGCTGGGGTAGTTGACCTTGAGTTCGTCAACGTCCACGGTCAAAAGATTGAAGCCAGCTCGACCCAGCAAATTTGTCATATCCTTGGTGTCTGGAAGGGTTCAATGTTGTGTTTTGCTGACATCATGAATGGGGTGTACCAGTCATCGGTGAGACATGAGGTGAGATTCCACCTTCGCGCTCAACTTCAGCCAACTGCAATGACGTTCTATCAATGATCTTCAGTAATGCACACCACTTTATAAAAGGAAGGAAACATCTGACCGAAGTTCATATAGCGTATCCCCACCTAGCATAGCGCCAAGAAATACACCGTCAGGCTTGAGGGCCTCTTTGATTTGGACTAACACTCCTGTGCCAACGTGGGTATGGGATTGATGTATGTACGCACTATCGTACCTGGCAAATCATTAACCCAGTGAAGGCTAAGACATGAGACCACCGCTTCTTGCGAATTGCGAGGTATAACCTCCAGCAATCGCTCCTCGTCCCCATGGATGCGCTCTACCTCAGCTGGAACAGTAGTCAACCATGATATCCGATTCTCTGTATGATTGCTAACACTCACCATCGAACTCGCTATCATCATCTCTACGAAGACTCTTCGCTAAATTTATGAGAAATAGGTACAACGGTCGGGTGTGTATGTGAATGAATTGACGTACAGGAAGAATCGAGCATGATGACCTTAGAAGTCACTTCCCTCTCAAGGAGCTTGGAAAAATGCCCAGGGCCTGATCCAAGATCAAGAACGGTTTCAAATCTTCTTTTTATGTCCTGGAGATTTATCTCCGTTAAATTGACGCTTCCACGCGACGGTCGTAGAGGTAATATAGGGTGCACGAACCCGTAACTGACCAGGAATCGCTCCACCAGAGAGTCCGCTATCTCCTCTCGGACGTAGTCAACAGTTCTACTAGCCGCCCCATCAGCCTTGGATGCTGCACGGTCTTTCTGCAGGCGCTTCGCGTGACGGTTGAAGACTTCAAAGGGCCTCACTGTATGTGGGTTAGGAGGAGTCGACGATGCCACCGATGCCAGGCTTCGCGTTGCAGAAGGTATCTTGCACAACGCACGCCTCGCAAAGCCCGATACAGACATATCATAGAAGGTCGCCATGCACGTCAGAGTTTACACCCTTTGGTTACTGCGACGCCGAGGGACGCGGTCACCGAACACGTGATTTACTCTCGTTCAGAAACGGTCATACTACATACGTGAGCTAAAAGGGCACCAAGCGCCGCATTCTGACTCCCCCAGGACAGGACTTGCTCGACGATTCCAGGTCTTTTCTCCTTCACAGAAGCAAATCTTATCCTCCTATAGGCGATGCCCAAAGACAGCAAGTGTTATTACGTAGAGGAAAAAAATACGCAGATCACACTTGCGTAACTGACCATGTCAATAACAATGAAACGATCGGCAACTCGGCGAGCTCCTTGGTCAGATCTGCAACTGATCTCAATAAATAATATCAGTATTCTCACACATTGTCACGCTGCTGCGGGATTCGAGCGCCCGCTGGCCGATTTCCGCGGAAGGATCACGCTTTTGTGATGTATTGATGGATGTCACAGGGCGTTACTGTGAACCAACTCCTTCCCCTTACGGGCAGTCGGAAAGTAGTACTATCATCATCCTCCGCAATCTATCTTCAGCTTCAAACATGATGCTGCTCTTACTCTTCGCCCATCTGGGTCTTTTGTCGACATGTGATGCTATCACATACCCATCAAGACCGTGATCCATAAATTCATTCCGGACCGCATGCCAACCTTCTGAAAGTCATCTGGGCTTGACACTTGGGGGAAAACAATGCTGATGCCCTCAGTTGCATCGCACGTACAAGCGTGACGGAACGACGACGTACTATTTGTCACCGTCCGACACTCAATCATATTCATCCGCGCCACCCTTTCCCGGGCCACCGAAGTTTGTCGTGATTCCATGTGCTGGCATTTACCCAATTAACCGTGCCGTCTATGTCGCTTATATTAAATCACTGAACGTATAAATGCAGTCCAATCATTATTCAACACCGCACGGATCCTCGAGATGAAGTACAGCATTGTTTTCATTTCTCTCTGCAGTTTCGCTCAATGCATCCTGAGTGCTCGCGGGGCAAACAGCTTCACCGGTGCTAATAACTATTACGCATATGCTCTTCCACAGTCGAAGCAGAAGGCGCTGCTGCAGGCTATGAGTAATACCGGGATGAAGGTTGGCCTGCCAGACAAGCCTCGCATTTAGGCTCAGTTTTGATGACTAAAGCATTACAGGTCTTGAGAACGTTTGTATCGTTCGAGGCCGCCGGCCAGAAGAACAATGATAGCTTGGAAACCAACGATCTGGAGCAGAACGGCGTCGGTACCAGGGACGACACAATCTTGAACCGCGTAAGGCGGAAAAGCTACGGATTGTAATCCGTCTAATTACTACATTCCTGCCTAGATCGACCAGCTCATGGTCAACGCACATGCTGTCGGTGCGCCTCATATATCTACCAGTCACGACCTCCGCTAACTAATTCTCCTCAGGAATCAAGCTGTTGATAGCGCTTTATGATGGTGAGTAGACTGACTAGCGTTCATGATCAATCAGCTTTACGTCATTACCGTCTCCAGTGAACTGGTTGAACTCCGGCTCAGTATCAGCGTACGCCAATTCATATGGCGTAGAAGGATTCTACACCAATCCCGGTGAGTGATGCAACTCGGAATGACACGAGAATCGGTTGTTGAGCGAGAACACAGATACGATCAACAACTTTTACCAGCGTATCACCTATATAACCAATATCCACAAGAACGCTTTGTTGGGAAATCAACCATGGTCCGAGTTGGGAGGTTATATCTTTGGCTATGAGCCTATGAACGAGTGGGCATCTATCTCGAGTACCAATGAAAACACTAACATCATGCCGCAACTAGACCTTCCTCAAGTCATGTCGACTGGGTCTGCGGTGCAGCTCAACAGGTAGGCCGACCCCAGGTATGCAATGCAACACGAAAAAATGACGCACGCCATCGCCTCGCGCAGATTCGTAACAATGTGGGAGATAGAAACCAGGTTCGTCCACTCCGCTCTTCATGCAGACTTCGTTATGGGGCACATGCATCATTCTTAGTTAATTCTCTCCGGTGGATTTTCATGTGGTAGCGGAGAATGCGCCCCGCCCTCGGAGTATTTCAGCACCTCGTGCGCCGTGGATGTCATTGCAATACATGACTACAACGAGTGCGTTGATCGCTAATCATCGATCTTTGGGATCCTGTTCATGAACGTGGTCAGCGACTGGGATGGCTTCCTGGGCACAGTTGTTGCAAACGCACAAAGTGCAGGAAAGAAAATCATCATCGAGGAATGGGGATCCGAGTTCAGCTCCAATGATGGATCACGCGTGGCCAATATGCAGAACAATGTCCAGAAGATCAACGAACACGACGTCTCTTGGCTGTATTGGGAGCTCATCACCAACATAGGTAAGCTCGGCAGAATATCCTCTACTCTGTCTCATCGGTCACACGTACGCGTGCAGATCCTCACCAAGGACAGGACTTCGAGGTGAGTTGTTGCACTCGCCATGCCCAGCTACGTACGGTCTCATTCAGCATGCATACCAGATTGACGCCTTGAATGGTCAAGATTGGAGCACTCTAGAGAGCCTGTCGCGATCTACCATCGCCACCAATAGCGCTTTCGACTTTTCTGCGTCCTTGGCGACGTGAGATAGTCCGCGTAGCCGGATGGCTTAAGCCGGAAGGACCAAGCAACTGCACAATGATAACCTGCAGAAATGGGGCAGCTTGTGTGACTTACATAGCTGCTTGATGTGTTCCATATGTTGCTTTGCGGGGTGATTCTCAGCAGCACATGAGGGCCGTAATTGCGCTGAGATGGCATCCGTCTCCAAGGTAGGGCATAGTAGTACAAATGGCATTATATAGAACGTAAGCGGACTTGATCGTGACAGGTAACTAATATAACCTTAGGTCGACGAGCGGATCGAACGGGAGAGCGAACCTATACAAACTCGTCGCATGTGCGTCGGGAGAGGTATCACAATCAAAATGCGAGCACATGCCCAACCTTACAACTCAGCGGCGCTGTTCAGGATGGCCGCCCTAGACGTGGCGCCAAAGCCTTCGCCTGTCTCCTCCCGTAAGGCGCTCGACGGACCTGCTCCAAAGGATGAAGCCTGCGGCGCCAGTTGACTCGCGATGTCGCTCTGCAGCTGCATCGGCACGAATACGACCTTGCTGTTCGCGCTCTTCGCCATGCCTTGCAGCGCCTCGAGCTGCCGGATCTGCATCGCGGCCGGGCTCGCGAGGATGTCGGCGGCCTGACGCATGAGACGGGCGGCGTCGACCTCGGCGCGGGCGGCGATGACCTTGCTCTCGCCGATCCGCTTCTGCTGTGCGGCGGACGAGAGGGAGGCGGAAACCTCGGGCGAGAAGATGATATCCTTGATGAGGATGCCCTCGATGGCGACGCCCCACTTGTCCGCGACGTCGCCAACAATTTCGGCAATTTCAAACGCGATCGCCTCGCGCTCGGTGACGACGGATTGCACGGCCCGTGCGCCGACAACGTGCCGTAAGGTGGTCTGCGCTCGCTCTATGAGAGCCTGACGCAAATCAGTGATACCGAAGGCGGCCCGGTAAGGGTTGGTGATCTGGAAATAAATGACGGAATCGCTGGAACAGTTTCATATATGCTTGCGCTTCCAATGTGATATCCACTCACATTTCGACGTCCACGTTGTCGCGCGTGATGACCTTCTGGCGTCCGATGGCACTTATTTGTATTTTGACGTCGACGATGCGGAGTGACTCGGTGCAGACGTTAACGCGGACCAAGCCAGGGTCTACAGATTTGTAGAACTGGCCAAATCGAGAAACCAAGCCGACTGATCCTTGCTTGACGTCCCGGTAAGGGTTCGGGCAAGGGAAGCAGGGAACGGCGCCAAAGCAGCCGACAAAGTTTCCGAGCCCCTGAAGGAGTGTTCCGTAAAGACCATGGGTGACCTCTTGCAAGCCCATGTCCTGCGCATAGGAAGGCTGAAGACAACGCCTTTATTTAGCTTCCGCAATGCCCGGTTCAACAGTCCCGAGCACGGACCTGCATCTCGTTGCGCTTCAAGGGTTGAACCTTGATTACATACTCTGTCCCGGTGCGGCGCGGTGCTGAGGGCCCAGGGTCAGCGGTCACTGATACCAAATGAGCTCGAGGGGGCACTAGAAGGCGCAATGACGCTCACCATGAGGAGCATTGTGGTCGACGACGTTCCCACGTGAAGAGCCCTCGCTGATTGGGGAGGGGATGCGGTCCTTGCGATCGAGCGTGCTGTTGTTGGTCGACATCGTATCAACGTATGCGGGGGGATTCCCAGCGGTCAGCGGGCTAGTTTATAAGACACGGGGTGCGCAGTCGACGTGGAAGGGACCAAGGGCCAAGCGCGAGACGAACGGTGTGCGAGCCGTGCCCGTCCACACTCCCACTTCCGCAGCTGCGCATAGCTGCGACTCAATGCAAGGCACTGCCATCCAGTATGCCGACGTTAGCCGGTGTCTCAAGTCACGCCGCCTCCGGGTCACACTCAGCTTGCTGTCACGTACGGACTTACAGCAATCCTTGAGGGCATCGTGCTGTGGCTGCAACTAAGTAGTATCAGCGACGGATGCAAACAGTCGTCCGTAGATACATGGCCCATAACGCTTGACCGAAGACAACGGCGCGTCCTCGTCAAGTGGAACCAGCGCGCAGCGTCGCCGCAGTAATGGATGGTTGAACATGACGTCGCCGAGTTATGGCATCTCTGATCTCGGTGACCTCCTGACCACCGCGAATTGGCCGCAACTGCAAGGTTATGATTCCCCCCAACGCCCCCCTCCCCGGGCGGCGTCGGGATCGGACTCCATACTCGACCATTCGCTCCGGATCCGCTCGACTCGGAGTGCCGCGAGAGCTGCTGCGTGGAACGCACCGGTTTGATCCTGTTCAGTACGGGTCGGGAGGCGAGTATTGCCGTTCAAGTGTTGCTCGTTGGATGATGCTATTCGGAATCGGGATGCATCGATGCTTGTTACATAGCTGAGATTGAAATGCAGCTGAGCCATATGAATTCTCAGCGAAGTAGTTATAAGCATAACAAAAAATGGCGCCTACCCAGGCGGAGCACGACAGACAACCTGTTGACGTGATTGCACTACAGTGCCGAACGTGATCGGCTCGGTTGATTCAGGAAGATGCTGCACGATCGCAGCAGCGCAGTAACGAGCAAATGCCAGGACGAAGACCATTATCCCGAACTGAACGAGGGTCAGAATGGCAGGCTGTTGTATCCGATCGCCAAGCCAATGTGTAGCTTGGATAGCTTGACCGATAACATTTGCAGAGAAACGTTCCTGTAAATGCGTTCAGCATCGTGTATCGGTTCGGCGTACCAACGTACGCATTGCAATCTGCATGTTATAGGGAAGAAACACCCAAGAAGCGAACCATGTCTTGTCTGCAGTAAGGAGCAGCCGCGGACCATCTGAATTCTAGCACACTAGTAACTTGATCGATCCTTGCTGAGCGAGCGATGGTGGACGTTATGTGCAAACGATTACAAAAGATTAAACGTTCCCGGCAAGCATTGGACAGGCCGCAGCAGCGCGCAACCGCGCTGAACAGTCTAAATAGATAGGATGGCAAAAGTGTCATGTCAAAGGGACCGAAACGGGGTCGAGTGAAGCCTGTTGGCTCATTCTTCCGAATGGCCAACGATCCACAAAGAGACACGAGGCTGTTTGCGGGGCGCTATGAGCCCGTAGGTATGCAAGGCCTTCGGCCGGTCTTGGAAGAGCGAGAAAACCCCATCGAGCGTCAGGCAGGTTCTGATATCCAGATATGAAAAGCTATCAGCGCTTCCGTTGCCGGTTCTTGGCTCGTGTACGCAACGTGCGCGGGTGAACGCAACCAAGAGTGTCACCCGACGCAAGTACAGATGTGATTGCCCGAAGGTGGCGGTCGACGACAAGAGTCAGCCGTGTCTGGCGTCCGCAGGAGCATCGCGCCTTCCCAGTCGGGGGACCCGTGGGGCAAGCAGATCAAGCCATCATGCACGCTGCACTCAGTTTTCGCCGGCTTCCACCCAGCATTCGCCCACGCTCACTGTCCTGGAGGTTCCGCAGTGCTGTCGGACGGATAACGGGACCATAACGACATCGTCTACCACCAGTCTAACCACCAGATAACGGTCGATCATGGTGCGGACCGCGCGATATCACAGGCGCTGTCATACATACTAAATCGACCATGCAGGCTAAGAAGAAGACTGGGAAGGCGGGCAAGAAGGGTCCCGAGCCTCCCTCGCCCAAGCAGGAGCCGGCGCCGGACGCGGGAGATGGTATGGATGATTTGGACGCGCTTCTGGCGGGAGACAACGCGGAGCAGCCAGAGGATGTTCCAGGACCAGCGGTGAGCCCCAGCAACCTACGCTTCTTGCTCCCCACCTAATCGGTGAATTGTCGTGCTCGGGCAGGGCAAGAAAGGAAAGAAAGATAAGAAGGGCAAAAAGGGACAGGTCGAGGACAACGAGACGCCTGCGCCTGCAGAGGACGAAGAGGGAAAGGGCGATGGAATGGATGATCTCGACGCGGTATTGGAGAAAGAAGCTGGGGGAGGGGAGGCAGAGACGACAGAGGCGGCGGATGATTCGTGGTTTACTCCCGCAGCGGTGCGTTGGACCGCCGCCTTACTGAACTCAGCAGAGTGCATTCTTACACTACTATACAGGCGCAGGGCAAGAAGAAGGGTAAGAAAGCCAAGGGTAACGCATTCAGCTGGGACGAGCCAGATGCTGGCACGACGTCGGCCACTCCCCAAAATCAGGAACAGCCGGCACAGGAAGAGGCGAAGGAGGAGGACGACTGGGGCATGTCATCAGCTGCGGTGAGCAAGGTTCCGGCTGTCCATTGATGCTGTACCTGACTGTGTTCATAGAAGAAGAAGGGAAAGAAGGGCAAGCAGGCTTTCGGGTGGGACGCTCTAGGCGACTCAACATCCGGCACGCCCGCAGAAGAGGTTCCTGCGGCTACGGAAGCTCCAGCTGAGTCCAAAGAGGAGGCAGCCGGCGCTACCGAATCCGTCTTCGGTTTGGGTGGTGTTGGTGGATTCGGTAGCTTCTCTGTAAGCACGCTGTGCAATTTCGGGTTCGCATCACTGACGCATAGTGTGAAAGACCAAAAAAGCTGGCAGCGTCTTCGGTTGGGATGCTATAGGTGGAGAACCGGAGAAGTCCCCGGAGGGTAAAGAGGAAAAAAAGCAGGATCTTTTCGGCACGTCCAGTTTCGGATTCGGGAACTTCAGCTCGACAGTCGTGAGTGATTATGATGTTGAACTTATCGACATTTCCAACGATGATCTTCGTCCAGGGCAAGGCTGCCAGCACTTTCGGCGGCTGGGGGTCTTCATTTGGTCTCACATCTCCAACACAAGAGGAGCCTGGGCAACCCGCACTAGAGGGAAATCAGACGCAACCAGAACCAACGCCCGAGCAGGAGCAGGAGACTGAAGCAGACGTCGGTAGCTGGGGCTTCCCAACGACCACCAAAGGCGTGAGTGTAGCCCGACATGTTGTATCGTGACATCGTGCATTGAGGATCTAATCTCTGCTCACAGAAGAAGGGCAAGAAGGGCAAAACACCTGACACCTCGACCCCGGCAACTCCCCAGGAGGAGACTCCTGCAGCAGCTCCGGAACAACCGGCGGCAGCACAGGCGGATGACTGGGGATTTTCCTCAACAGCGAAAGGCGTACGTACATTACTACTGTTGACTGCCGGTATCTGAGGACCTGACGATTACGTACAGAAGAAAGGAAAGAAAGGCAAAGCCACGCCATCGGCACGGGATGTCTTCGACGCGACACCTCAGGAGGAGACTCCGCCAGCAGGGACAGGGACAGAAGTCATCCCCGAGACAAAGGAGCCAGAGCCAGAGCCAGAGCCAGAAGAGAAGCAGGAAGAAGACAACTGGGGATTCTCCTCCACTGCGGCAGTGAGTGCAGTAGCTCGCTGTAAGAAACACCGGATCCTAACCTTAGAAGCAGTCAAAGAAGAAGGGCAAGAAAGGCAAAGCGGGTAGTTTATTCGAACGCAACGACCCTGAGCCAGAGCCATCCGTGCAGGAAGAAGATAGGAAGGAAGAATCACAGGAGCCTGTGGATAACTGGGGGTTCACTCCGACTACGACAGCGAAAGTGTGTTAACCACTGACGATACGTTTTACGGGGTCGCTGAATATTCTGCGCAGGGCAAGAAGGGCAAGAAGGGCAAGCAAGAGTCGTTTAGCTGGGGGGCAGCGCCGGAGCCTACTCCTGAGCCCACCCCTGTTGCTGAACCGGCGCCGCCAGCGGAACAGCCTCCTGCGCCCGAGCCCGCTGTCGACCCTCCAGTCGAGAATACCGATGACTGGGGCTTTGCCGCGTCAACCCAAGCAGGAGTGAGCATCCATATAATTTCGGCGTTGCATCGATCTGACGATGTCATATCAAGTCAAAGAAGAAGAAAGGAAAGGGCAAGAACGACGCCTCCATTGCTGAGACACCGGCCGCTGCTACGCCGAAGGACGGGATACCTCCTTCCGAACCTTCGTACGCACCCATAACGGCTGATCCACTGTTCCCAACCAACGTCAACGATGGCAATGGCGCGTTCGGATCGTCCTGGGGTAACAACTATACATCAAACGATAACGCAGGGGCTTTCTCGTTGGGTTCCGGACAGCAGTCTGCGAATGATCAATATGGCTCCTGGGCAACGGCGAGCCTCACTGGCGGTTACGAGCAGAAGATTGATAACACTGGCCTCGAACTTCAATCGGTATGTGACCTACCGTATCGTAGACTAACTAGGTGACTCACCGCTTGTTAGGGTCAAGAATCCGCGAGCTGGGATCTGAATGGCGCAAATGATAACTCAATGTCTGGGACTTACGGGGCTGCTCCCGCTGATGGGCCCTCCGCGTCTCTTGCGACTCCGGCGGATGAGGACACCACAGCAGCAGTACGTGACACATGAATTCTCGCCGGCCTTGATCTGACGGATATCCACAGGGGAAGAAGGGGAAGAAAAAGAAAGGGAAGAAGAAGGACGAACCAGCCGCGGCTGAGCCTTTAGCTCCTTTAGTGCCTCCGTCGTCCGGACCGTACGGCATAGCCAGGGCAACGTCTGGGATGGGCAACAACATCAGTATCGGTCCGGAGACGCCTATGGATGAACTGAACAACGTTGCTGCCGACGTCAGAAGACACGCCCTGCAAGGACATGGACCAGAGCCGAAGGTTAGTCACCAATCCACGGGGAGGAGTGGTCTTTTCATGCTGCTTACGTTTTCTGTTGCAGCCCCAGACGTTCTTGCAATGGTACTCTTCTGGGAAACCCCTTGAGCCGCTGGTTCTTGGTGCAAGCATAGATACACACGTTATGAAGGAAATGGCTCAACAAGCCCCGGATTACCGCCCCATCACTTGGGAAAGCGCTGAGGCTGTCATCGCCAAAGAGAGGGAACGAAGCCCCGGTCATAGCGACTGGGGCCGGATTATGTGCTACTTCATGGTACACAAGATCAGTGGTCCAGGCACCGTCAGCCTGTATACGCTTCATCACCGCGAAGCACACAGACTCGGAAAAGGTGCGCGAGCTCTACGGTTCGGCCTAGTATGCTTGTTCATAAATGTTTCAGGTTCTAATATGCTCGTTCCTGCCGTCGACTTCCCTCCAACTGCGTTCAGTCGCAGCTACAGGCGGAAGCACCCTAGAAAGCCAGTGCTGAACAAATTGGAAATCGAGGATGAAGCGAACACTCGGCCCATTGTCACTTTGTCTTACTGGGAACGCAGCACTTAGATGCCATTTCTTTCATTTGTCCCTTACGATATTGATGATTATGATGTGCTGCTTCTTGTATCGGTATTTTCTAGGGATCTGGCTTGTATCACTACCATTCATGTATATGTGTTCATTGAACTGTTTACTTGCTCGCGATCAATTATCGTCTACTGCACGACGACAACGTGGCTGACATCCACGAATTACTCGATACCGATGGCTCTCTGCACACTGCCGGCTGCCACGGTCGGTAATGTAACGCGGAAAACCATGAACTGATTGTCGTTGTCCAAGCCTGCGTTGTACGGCTGACCCAAGGAGATGCCATCGGTGGTGATGAAGTCATTGTCAGCCTAGGCCAGCGAGAGAGATTCGGTCAGGAGTAATCCGATTTCGCGAAGAATGTACCTACGGCTGTGAACAGGAAATAATCATGGGGGAAAGCAGGATCGCCCACAGGAGCCAGGGCGAGTGATTCCCATTTCGCATCGATGAGCTGAGCATTAGCCGGATCGCCATTGTGCAGGGAGAACCTTGCAAGCTGGGTGTCATTGATGAGACTGACGAATGGAACATAGGTCGCTGGCGTGATGGCAGAGTCGAGTTTACCCTTCTTCGCGATGGGGTTAGCTGGGTCATCAAACCTCGTGGCATGAATGTCGGTAGCGTTCGAGATGTCAATCAGGTCCGCTTGCTGCCGGATTGACAATGAGCAAACAGAACCTCGAATACAGTTCCCACGAACCTTATACGAAGACGACGTATCGTCGTCTCCGTGTCCCTTGCCATCTCTCGCGAGGACAAGGAACGTGGTAGGGCTGAGGAAGTGCATCTCTGACTGCGCGAGCGTGTTACCCTTCGAATTTTGGGGCAGAGGTACGACCCATTCGCCTAGAACATCCCTTCGAGATGAGCAGATTATACCGCCCGAGCGTGTCACATACCAATCAGCTGGGGACGGGTGCTGGTGGTGGCAGGGATATAGTAAGCGAGTAGCCTTGTGTATCGAGAGGTGCTCTTCGAGTCGCCCCCGTCCTGGATGGTGGCACTTTGCAGCAGTGCGTAAAGAGTACATCCATCGGGGGATGCAGTGAGTCCTTCGAATCCTATTCATGCAGCACTATGTCAACAATAACCAGAGGCCCCATATTAGAAACATCAACCTTGATTCCCAGCCCTCCCTGTTGTAGGATCCGTTACGGAGGTGAAGTTGATGTTTCCCTTCTTATTCTCAGGAAGGAAGGCGGCGGGCGGCTGGATTGCCTGCAGTAGATCCCCTTCAGGCGAAAACCGGTAAATATACGGGCCATACTCGTCGGATGTCCAAAAACTGGGCGACATTCAGTACCTACTGTAGGTCCAATACTGGACTCAAAACCGACCTTCCGTCAGCATTGAGAACAAGGCCCTCCGCGTCCACGCTGAGGTGATTGAAGGTGCTGTTGGGGATAGGCATCACTGGATCGGCGAGGGAGTCTTGTGGAGAGCCATCCTCTGCAGGCCGAATACCTAACGCATCCAGCCCACTGGTCTTGACATGACCCCTATCGAAGTACAGCAGCGTGCTCTTGTAGTTTAACTTCAGGGTTTGTTGAGCATCGCTGAACGACAAAGCGGAAGTGCCGTAGTAAGGTGTTAACGTGAAGTCGATGCTGTGCTGACGCCCTTGGTAATTAATAGTGGTTATGCTGAAGTTAAGCATTCAGTAAACTTAGATCATAGTGTGAACGAGCTCTAGCATACACATTGAAGCCACGGTCTGGTTGGACGATGATGGTGCCCGTATATGTCCCATTGGCATGCCGCTGGAAGGATCCGCGTTTCAAGGCAATGGCGCTTCCGATACCTCCGATTGTGTCACCAGTCGATTCCGTGAAGTTGGATGGGATGAGACCGAACGCAACAAGGCCCTGAAGCGCATTTCCAAGACGGTGAGCTTTCGCGATTCAACATCACGGGTTGCTAACGGACCTTGTTAACGAAGGTTTTCCCAGCGAGAGTCGTGCTGAATGCGAGAGAAGGTATGGGTTCCGCTGGGGCCGAAGCTCGGGGAGGCACGGCGCTCGACCCACAAAGTACAGACAAAGAAAGCAGCAGATAACCGACCGTCGACTTGCAATACATCATTGGCATGAATGGCGGGTACGCAGTCCAACCTTCGGTGCTCCATTGATTAAATGGGGGACCGGAAGGCACTGCTCCCCCACGGCCCGAGATTTCGTCGCATGTACACCATCAGCCCCGTCGGCACTCCAGCTGGACTGGAGGAGATGAAGGGCATTCGCTGACCCTACCATGCGGATACGCCGTGGCGGTGCTGGGCGAGTCGACGCACGTTCGTTCAGATCTTGAAGGAATCAAACGTGATGGAAAAATTCATCTCCAAACGACGTTGTCAGAGAATGCGGTGTGCTGAGTTTCGGTGATTGTTGGTATAATTCAGATACAGCGTATGGCCCTGATGCCGACGCGAACAATCGAGGTAACAGTTGTCGGACTCTCAGAGCGAAGATGACCTTCGACCGCAGATTTGGGTCTTCAGGGACACACGCATATAGGTCGGCTGATAGAAGAAATGATCGTGATTGCAGGAGTAGCGGTACTCCGGGAGGTGCGAGCGTTCGTGGCCAATTGCGGCGATAGAGGACGAAGCTTGGGGTCTACCCCCGATCTCCTGACATCGACCAGGATCAGTAGGTCACCGTGTGGGAGTGTGACTCTCCCATGAGTTGTCGGATGTCGAACGCAAGTCAAGGGATTCCAAGAAACGGTAAGTTAGGCTTAGACTTGATAGCGAAGGTAAAAACCCTCGAAAAATGCAAGGTCGACCCGGCGATTGGGGGCAGCCTGAGCTGAGCGAGGAGGACGTGACGAGTGCACGTGTGTTCGCGACAGCTCCGTTGTCAATGTTGACGCGACGCGAATGCTCCCCCGGTTCATGATATCGATCAGGCAATCACCAGTTCTAAGCCAAATACCGGCAAGGATACACTCTTGGTCAGCGCGGTATTCGAGCACTCTATAGTCTGAGTCGTGCTTGAACATCTGAACTTCCTCACACTAGTTCACCATGAGATTTTGGTTGATGAAAGCCGAACCTGATTCGCGCATTGTGAAAGGCAACGACGTTAAGGTATGCTCTGTACGACGCGACGTGCAACCTCACATGAAACATGAGGAATTCGATTTCCAAGTTCAGCGTGGACGACTTCGAAGAGGCCAAAACAACTGCATGGGAAGGAGTGCGCAACCATGAAGCAAAGAACCTCATGAAGGAGATGGAAATAGGAGATAAAGTATAGCATTGCAATATTCACGCCCTATCGGAGATACTAATGTTTCTGTACCTGACGCTGCTCATAGGTTCTGTTCTACCACTCTAACTGTAAAAATCCTGGCATTGCAGGATTCGCCGAGGTGAGTGCTCGTGCGTATACATGCCAAGGTCCTGCACCTCACTGTGTCCCACACGCCTCACAAGGTTGCTAAGCTTGCGTACCCCGATCGTAAGCATGCATCGGACCCGACCTGAAAACAATGCGCTCATGCTTATGGATTTGAGCAGACTCTGCATGGAACGCGTGAGTCGGCTAGGAATCCTGTAAGGTCCGCGTTATCCGCTCATGAAATCAAGTCGGTCAGCGCCCACCCGTATTTTGACCCAGTCAGCCTGACATGCTGATAAACCCGGAGACATTCGCGCTAACATACCTTCACAACCAGAAAACCAAGCAGGAAAACCCGACGTGGTACATGGTCGACTTGACCTTTGTCAAGCGCGCACCACACTTTGTACCGCTTGCGCTCCTGCGGACCATCGCAGCGCTTTCCACCGGCGCGGACCCGCCGGAGGGCCTTGAATATATCGGCAAATCGGGCGTCAAGGCTATCCAAGGCAAGCGCACCATACTTCAGATCTGCATCGCGTATGTGTACTCACGTAAGATTATCGCCCATCAAGGAATGGCGCTTGTCAACCGGGGACGTTTAAGCGTCCAGCGGGTTGAAGAAACGACGTTTGACGTGATTTCCAGCATGACCGAGCGTGGTGGCTGGGATGATAAGGAGCTGAGTAAGAAAGCCCAAAAGAAGACGTCGACTAAAGCGTCGAAGAAGGGCGAAACCGAGGACAAACCTCACGAAGGTGGCCCGGAAGCTGGTGCTGTGTCCTTGCAGAAAGGGAAGAAGCGTAAGGCAGCAACGGAGGCGGCTAGCGTAGGAGCACGACGCTCAACAAGGATCAAGAGGTAATTGAGGGCGTGCCGTCACAATTCCTATACAGACGGCGTACAACGGCAAGCTGGACTCATGCATGTCAACGGCTGCGTGATGGATTCGGTACCAATACATGTAGGCTATATGGTACAAGTGGAGGCTCTGCGGTGCAAAAAAGATATCAGATGCGGGGGGGAGGAGCAAAAGACCACGTATAACCGTTGCGTGAACGGGTCGCGAAAGCTGATGATACAAGAACAGCAATGCAATGCAAGACATAACGAGCGGACGTAATGGATAATGTAAAATGTCATTGTCGCATGCGCGGGAGGGCCAGCACGACTGCGCCAAAACCCTGTGATTCAGGCGCTGCAACGTCACGCGTATATTCTATAAAGACAAGACGGCGACTTACGATAGCATAGAGGAACGAAGCGATTATAATCGACAAGACGGCACGCGTCTGCAGCCGTCGTATGCGTGGGTCCTGCGGATCGTTAGTCCCTATTGTCAACATAGCGAAGAAGCGTGAACACCTACGACGACGATTTTCTCCGGCCCAAAGATAGCGGGACGCTGGTACTCGTCCGGCACCACCTCTTCCTCTCCTCCGACCATCCAGGGTGCGATCTCCGCCAATGTATTCTCCTCCTTCTCCTCCTCCCCCGCTTTAGCTTCGTCCACAACCCCAAGACCCTCGTTCACCCTGCCCGCCCACCAGGTCTCCGCCTGCTCGTCGCCCTCCCTTCCCATCTCCCACGTCCTCACCTGCGCCACGCCGCGCGTCCACTGCTCGATGCACATCCCGTTCACCGCGCCGCCGAGCGACAGGGCGGTCGCGAACGCGAACGGCAGCACGAAGCCCCTATACGCGCGCTCGTCGGCCAGCGCCACGAGCAGCGCCGCGCCCGCGATCGAGAGCAGGAGACACAACGTGCCGACGACGTAGAGGAATGCCTGCTTCGCGCGGTTCATGTTGCTCACCGCATGCGCGAGAAAGTTGGGGAGCAGGTGCGATTCGAGCGCGTCCCAGGCCTCCTCGTACGCGGGCAGGAACGCGTCCGGGTGCGTATTCCACGCGAGATCGCGCAGGACCGTGTCGCGCACGAGCGACTCGAGCGAGAGCTCCTTTGGCGCGCCGGGGCGGACGAAGGTGGCGAGGACGAGTTGGCATTCGGACCGGAAAGGTTGCTGAGCGGGCGAGGTGAGGAGATCGAAGGAGGGCGAGAAGGGGGACGTGGGCGGCGTGGGGGTGGGCGGAGAAGGCTGTAAGGGAGAGGAGGACGAGGTGGAAGAGGTGGGCGAGATGCGTGCCATGGGCGGTGCCGACGGCTCACACCCTGTGCTGCCGTCCGAGCTGCTGCTGGGCCCGGCGATGGGCTCGCAGGCCTTGACGGGCAACGGCCGCGCGCGCTCCATCCGTTTGCGTTGTTCGTCCGCCCAGAGTCCCAGTGCCTGACGATCCTGCCATGTCCGGCGAAGCTGCTCGATCGTGCGCTGGCTCCTCTCCGCCCTCCTGTGCTTCTTGACGACGCCGGGTCGACCTTCGAGCCTGAACGTGCATCGTGCGGACGTACTGGCCGCAGCGGTCGTCGTCGACTCGCTAGGCTGGGCGAAAGACCTGGCCTGGACGTCCGGTGGCAGGGCAAAGAATCGGGCGCGGTAGTCGCGATACCAGACGACGAACTGGAGGTTCTCGAGCGAGTGCTCGACGAAGGCGAGGTAGTGTTCGAAGTCGGCGAGGCTCATGGGTGGGCAGGTGTTGCCCGAGAGCACGTCGGCGAGCGAGGCGAGCCCGCGATGTCGCCGGAAGCGCAGGCGAGGCAACCAAACGTTGGCCTCTCGGTCGCGGGGCATGTCCGGAGGATGTGAGGTGGGCGGGAGTCACGAGGATGCGAGTTTGGGCGGGTGAGGACGCTCCCCGGTGCAGGCCACGGCTCCGCGGGCAGGGGCGGCGGCGACGGCGGAAGGCCAGGCCAGGCCGTCGCTGTGGCGCATTGGAGAAGCTTCGTTCGGGGGCGGATCGAGTGTGAAGCGCGCGCCCCTCCGCTGATGATCGACGCTTCAATCCCGCGCTGCGTTCCAGTCAGATGACTCAGGTTCTCTGCGTATCCCAATTAGGTCAGGACATTAACCTGCGCCTTTCATATATTATATCGCTCAGAGATACGACTATCAGTGCAAGTCGTCGCACTATCACTGTAAATTATCGCGCATTATGCTACTTCCACCGATGCGAGTCCCTCTGCTGACTCTACACAGTGTCAACGAGATAATACATCAGCTGAAATCATTCATAAAGTGTTGTGCAACAAACCAGCGTGAGATTTCTGTGTCGTAAATGTTGGTAACAGGTCCCCGGATTGAGTCTGTGTGCAGTCCTTGTCCGTGCTTGCCGTCGAGTAGTGCATGCTGGTGATTGTATACGGAACAGAGACGCCGGGCCGGAATACGATCGGGGCTATGACATGGGAGGTATCCGAAGAGCCGACATCGCTACTGGAGCTCGCATTGGATCCAGACCATATGGTTGCAAACACAACACCTATGATCGACACCGAGGTATTGCTGAGGATGATTAGATTAACCTCGAGTAGGTCTCCGTCCTTGTAGACGACAATGATCTGGGCCAAGGAGAAGAGTGCTGGGATTACGAAGTTGTAACTAGCAATCCAGAACAATTTCTTGATCCGATTGGTAGTCGAGCCTCCATTGGATATCAGCCGATAGCCATACGTCGCATCACCAAAGTCACATACTGACGGTGCCCATGGTCCCTGTGATCGAATGACCTTTCGATCGACCATACAGCTTATACAGGAACAGCGTCGAGGCGAATCTGATGCTACCACTCAGTCATTGTCGAACAGCTCCATGAACCATTCTATCTTGAGGTAAGGTGCCTTTGCTGAGGTCTCTGCGATTTCTTGCAGTGCAGTATCGCGATTGTTGGTGTCGTCGCTGAGGGCTTTGATAAATAAGGCTAAGTTGATGATGCGAGCCACTTTCAGCAATATAGGGATCCCCAGTACCCAAACACGGTGCAAACGGTTAACCAGATCCGGTGGATATACTGCCTGCAACCGTACGACCAAGATGACTCCGACAAGGATGGATTGGACGACGCCTAGCACACCAATGGTGATGTCTAAAGACGGCTGTATGATTTGCTCTGGCTGGAGGATGACATGCATCTGAGGTCCATGAACATTGTCAATATTCATGTCGCCACCAACAACCACGGGCACGCACCGCTGAGTCATTGATCAACACACCCGCAACAATCGCGAACACCATAGAAAGCAAGTTCAACATCAGGAAAAACCGGATTTGCTCAAAACCTCCTAAAACGTACTAAAACGTGATCATTTAGTAGCTTTAGAGGGTTTCGGTACCCAATAAGTGACTCTTTCGATAGTCAGATTTTTCCTGATGAATAAGAATATAGGCTTGTAACGAGACGATTTCGTGGAGAAATAGAACGATGCAATGGCCATACAACAGAATATAGCTGTGAATGCCGTGGATAGAACAACAGCGCCCAGCGAAGGTTTTATGGCATTTATATAGGCGGAGAGAGGAGAATGGGAAGCGGAATTGTCGAACAGCGAACGCATATCTTTGACAGGGAAAAAGGCGAATTAGCCAATGCGCAAGGTTGTGGCCTCGATTGCACCTCTTATATCTGTCCACAGGTGGAGCGAAGCGAAATTGGAGACAGCATCTCGCAGACAGCATCTCGCAGACAGCATCTCGCAGACAGCATCAATCTGTCAAGCGAATGAGCCACGGAGAACAGTCCAAATACTGTTGTTGGCGCGCAGAACAGCACAGGGTAATCCTCGCACTGAACGCAGCATCTTCATCGTCCGCTGACGTTTGGAGTGCCTCCTCTTGGTAACTGGGCAGGGGTTGTTGTGCGGCGCCATGGTCAATGACGGTGCGTGCCGGATGATGGCTATATATGAATCAGTGCCATCGCTCTATATTGAGCCAGATAAGAGTAGTTCCCCTAACAGGTGCACTTCTTGAGTGAACAGCATCATGTAGAAGGTGAATTAGCTACCGTGACGAACATCAATGAACAGCCGCTGTAAGTTCGCCGCGTGGACGCCGCCCTTCCGGAAGATGTGCTGATCAAACACATCGCGAGCGGTATAAAAATGCAGTGAGTCTACGACGTCACCCTAATCCAATCCCAACTATCTGGATCATGTCGCCCAGTGAAGACTTTCCCCCACTGAAAAACACCCTCTTGTTGCAAGCTGCACGTCGTGAGGGAGCGTCGCTCTCGTGTATAACTGTAACCCTGAACCATCAGCTTCGCAACAATTCCAGGTGAGAAAACACAACGTGCTCCTGTATGGCTAGTTCGACAAGCCGCTCGTTATCTTCCGGGTAGGTATATGTCAGGAGTTGATAGTCCGATGCGCTGAAACTCGTCTGCCAGAGTTCATGGAGATACGGAAGTCTCACGAGTTCTTCGAGATCTGTAAGACCCCGAGTCTTGCATGCGAGGTGACGATGCAACCTATCCGTCGGTATACCGGCATCTTGGACGGGGCGATAATCTTTGGCGACATTCTCGTGATACCCCAAGTCATGGGGATGACTGTCGAGGTCAAGTTGGGTCCGTACTTTCCCGATCCGCTACAAACACCAAGCGATCTCCGAAAACTGAAAATGGAGGTCGAAATCGAGACCGCTTTGGAGTATATGCTGAACGCAATCTCCTTGACGAGGCGAAGACTTGAGGGTGAAGTGCCTGTGATCGGTTTCACAGGCGCGCCGTGGACGTTGCTAGTTTTGATGACGGGTGGAGGCTCTCAGACGCAGAAACAGGCCAAGAGGTGGTTGTATTCGTATCCGCAGGAAACTGCCACATTCCTCGGTCGCCTCGCGGAGATATGCATTGACTTTCTGGTCGCGCAAGTTCAAGCTGGCGCGCAGGTGAGCGTGCATAGCCAACCGGCTAAAGGCATCGCTGACTGGCGCTTGCATAGTTCCTACAGATTTTTGAGTCATTCACGGGCGACCTCACGATGCATCACTTGCACAACTTCTCATTTCCATCCTTGAGGCGCATCGCCAGCGGCGTACACGATCGTCTACGCGAGAAAGAGCTACCTGTCGTTCCGCTCTCCTTGTTCGCAAAGGGTGCGAGCCATGCTCTAGCCGAAATGGCCGACCTCGGTTTCGATGTCATCAGCGTCGACCATACAGTCGACCTCGTAAAATGTCGGGAAGTAGTCGGAGACAGGGTCGCGCTTCATGGCAACATAGATCCAATGGTGTTGTTCGCGGGAAAGGACGCCATTGAACGAGAAGTCAAGAGGGTCTGCGATGCCGTTGCTGCTAGTGGAGGTGATCGTGGATGGATTGCGGGATTGTCGCACGGTGTTCCAGATGGTGCTGATGCGGAATCCGTTCGACATCTCTTGGAGTGCATCCGGCAGTATTCCGCGACGTAGGAAGGACCGTAGTGTACCATCAGGTCGCAATTCTCGTAGGTCGTATACGATCCGACAGCAAGAGTGTAAAGATCCCGGAGATGTGGTGCTGCACATCCAGCAGCGAGTGACGCGGGAAAGTCTGGTTGACGTTTTGACCACCATAATCATAGTAGATTACTCCACTTCCTGGCAATCGTGCTGGCCCTGAGCCTCTGATCCCAGAGCAATTATCCAGAAACTCACTAGTTTCTTGAGCTCGGCTTCCAACTCCTGCAGCTCGGCTTCCAAGCGCTCGCGATGTTTGACCAGTCCCCGCTGTCTCCGTATCTCAGTCTTCACCGCCGTCTCTTCTGCCCGCGAAGAAGGATGAAGTCTCCTTGCTCCGTTTCCCTGGCCATACGTTCTCGATGACGCGGTAGCCGTAGTGGCTTTGCTCGGCCCCCTCGACTGCTGAGCATGTAGCTTCGCCTCAAGCCGCTGAGCCTCTTTGTGCAGTGCCTGTAGATCCTTCTCTGCCCGTGAAATGAGCTCTTTGATGGTGGGCTCGATTTCGTCGGCGATGTCTTCTTTGTATTGCTGTACCAGTCGCTCGGAGACGAGGTGGTAGACCTGAGACACAGTCGTGGTCAGCCCTGCGCCGCAGCGTGTAGATGAGGTACGCACCTTGTGATTATTTAAAACCGTGCAAACACGAGTGAGGTCCGCCGTAGCATGTGCAAGATGCTGCTCCGCTACACGAGCCTATCCACCAACGCATGTCAGTATCTAGTTGACCGACGAGATAAAGGACAATCTAACCTCAACTCCACAGTCATGCATGGCCTGAACACAGTCAACAAGAAAACTGAATTGTCGCAGTTTCGGTTAAGGTATGCTCCATGACGCCACGGTCACGTACGGACTGGTTGTAGCGGAGTCATCATGTGCTATCCGCGACGCGTCTGCTTGGGTGAAGATAGATTCTCGCGGACGAGCGAGGTACGACGTTCTCGAGGTTCGTCTCATACAGATACAGCCGGATACGGGTGCTCAGTGGTTTTCGCTTTGTCCGATATGTTCGAGTGGAGAGTTGGACGGATGTTACGAACGAGATCGAAGACCGAGGACGCGGGCACGGTAAACGTGATTCGGTCCGACGGGCAATGCCGAGGCTGGTATGATTTTCTCACGCCGTGCCCGTATATAAGTCAAAATTTTCCGCCTTGTACTTCAACTATGTGTCCGTCCAACATCTGAACCGCCAACTTCGGTGCAGCTCTGTCCTGATGGCGTCTTTCATGTTGGCGGAGCGAGGCGCGTCCTTCGGGGCTGCGCTCACTAGAACAAGTCTTTCCCTGTGAGCTGAGTCCGCCTCCGGGTGTCGATTCGCTTGCGGGTGAGAGACGGCGTCATATTCCTGTACCTCCCGTACCCGCCAACCCTCTCGGGGGTAGGTTGTCACTATGTGACCTTGACGGTCTGGTTAAACCATGACGCAAACACGCTACCGTCAACATGCGTTTGTGATGTACGCACCATGAAAAAATATATGCGTTGAGCTCATTACTGTCTGAAACGCACTACCCAAATTGATAACCAGCCCCTCGCTCCGGAAGGTACGCTATTTCATTGAGTTGGGTCCGCATGGTGTATACACCCTCCGCTACTACAAATCCTGAGAAGGGAAAGGCCTAAGCTTCGTCTCAAAGCAGGGTCATCAAGACGCCCATCCCGATTGAGGCCAATACCAAAGTGCCTGTCATAACAGTGCTCCTGCTCACACTCGCCGCATTCACCCGAAAGACAGCGTTATGGGTCCTTGATGCAGCAATCGGGGACGTCGAGGTAGAGCCCGAGACCATGCCGCACCCAATTTGTGCAGAGGCAACGCCCGTTCCGAGAGAGCACGCGGCCTGAATCGTCGTGCTTGGGCCGTCCATGAGAAGAACAGCCGTCGCTGCGCCCTCGATGAGCGTTCCTGTATACCACAAGGTTGAGTCAAATGACAGAGGGGAAAGGTGCGAATACGAACCGGTCTGGACGGGGGCCGTTCCGGATACAATCGAGAACGCGTAGGCCGTCCCTGCTGTGCCTTTAACAAGCACCTCGGCATCTGCGACGATGTCGTTGTCAAGCGTCGGAACATAGAGTGTGACCTCTGCCGGTGTCGGATTAGGTGCTGGCGCGGGTGCGGCTGGGGAACTCTTTAGTAATCATCATCGTGAACCTCGGGTCCATGCCACTTACCATGTGTGGAGAGCAACGAGCAGGTAAAAAGCAGAGCAGAGACGAATAATAGCTTCATGGTGCCAGCACCGGGTTACAAGCCCAAGCTTGTGATCTAAGAAAGAGAAGCGCTGTTGGACGGGAAAGGGTGGACCTGCCGTTGACGAGGTATAACGTTCGAAAGGGACATCGAATGCGGTTTCGAGCGCTCTTATAGCTGCTCTGCAAGCAGGTCGAGTGACGTGCGGCATCGTGATGGAGACGAGAGCGGGTTGTAGGATACTGAGAATAGGAGCGGCAATGCCGAGTGCACAAGTATAGCACAAAACACTTATAAAGCGATGCGTTCAGCGGCCACGATGGAACCTGTGTGCAAGCGCAGAGCATCAATATGCCTTCAGCTGCGCTTTCCTACGCGTCTATGGTATTATGGACCACAGATAACTTGCCCGGGAATTGCATGCGATTGGCGGGTAGAAACTGATGCGGTTGGTGCATATCGCAGTCGTCGCAAAACCATGATTTCTGAGCAGACGACTCGCCTACAAAGGGCCTTACACTTGAATGCATCCAATCCGCGCTAAGCACACAGACTGCGCCGCCCGCCGGTGGAGGTGCAACCTCGTGAGCAAGGAAGTAGAAACCCTTGGTTTCTCGGGCCCAAGAACCGGCTGCTGGATGTCAGTTATCAGGGTCTTCTGATTTGAAGATTCCTGCCAGCTGAGGTTGACATGGAGCTTGTAGCGCGAGCGACTAAGGACAGGTGCCAAGAACGCCTAAGAGGAATTGGTGGGTTTGCGTGAGTAGGAAGTAGGGCCAATCGCGGCTGTGCCTCCTGCTCCTGAGTCCTCCCCCGCTATTTCCGGCCGCCAGCTGAAGCCTGTCCCGGTCCGCATTGCTCGGCGCGTTCTTGAAGTCGACTGCAACATACCCTTCGTCTGAGGACGCGCGTCACCCCTTATGGCGGGTCTTCGAAGCTATGGGCGACGGCCCATCGCAGTCCTCTGGTCTATCGTTGCCTTCCTCTCACTTCGGGTCCTGGTACGGGCTGCACCCACAGACGGTGCGAACAATTCCCTTGTTTCAATGGCTCGGTCAGATCTGACGGCGCGATACAGTTCCTTCAGCTGCGTCGTTCTACATTACCAATTTACCGGACTTGCACCAAGATGAAGGTCACCCACTGCAGATGTGGTCTGGGCACCTCTCTTCTGACCCCAGTCAGGCTTCCGCAAGCCCCACCGACGTTACGCCACATTTGTTCTTCGTGTTGACGAAGGCAAGAAGGTCGGCGGATAAGGAACGCGTCATATTCTGGTTCAATGTATGCAACCACTACATCTTTTATGTCGGCTGGGGTTCATGACGGCATGACAGGGCGGGCCTGGATGCTCCTCCTTCGATGGCCTGATGATGGAAGTGGGACCATGGCGGGTAGATGGCAAAGGTGGTCTCAAGACGCAAGAAGGCGGTTGGGAGGAGTATGCCAATGTCGTATATGGTGCTTCTACCTGGCACAGCAGCCCCCATATTATGTCACTGATGAATTCGCAGTGGATCAACCCGCCGGAACAGGGTTCTCGTACACTAGTACAGATAAATACGTTCATGAACTTACGGAGGTAAGCTCAACGTCTTGCCCACTTCTCCGTCTAACACACGATGTTCCTCCGAAGGCCAGAGATCAATTCATAATATTTCTACGGAATTTCTATCACGTGTTCCCCGAATACAAAGGCATGGACGTACGTATGCCGGACCAGCTATGTGTTCATTTGACTGAACGGTCATACAGACCTATCTCGCTGGCGAGTCATATGCGGGCCAGTATATCCCATATTTCGGTAAGAGCCGCCGTCCATGCTCCAGAACGATATTTTTAACGTCAGATGTAGCGGATGGACTGTTGAACTCGGACCTCGGCGTACCACTGATGGGGGCTGCCATCGGGAATGGGTGGATAGATGGCCGGCACCAATATCCGTCTTTTCTCGAATACGCCGTTAAGCATGGCTTGGTGGACGAAAACTCCAACGTATGCCCATTGTTTTTAACTTACTCATCTACCGTGCATCAACGGATTCTGCGCACTGACAGGATTACAAACGCGGAAAGCAAGCGATTGACAAGTGCATCGACGAAATCGACCGTCAGTTCAACTCCGAATCACCGGAGCCCGTAAGCATCGAAGATTGTGAAGGCCTCATGGCGAAAACGCTGGCGCACAAAGAGAGGGTGTATGTCCTTGAAACTAAATCGTAGATTGATGTTAGCTCATTCCGAGAGTAGCGTCGACGGTCAGAAGATGTGTGTTAACATCTACGACGTTCGTTTGGAGGACACGTCACCTGCATGCGGGATGAACTGGCCTCCGGATCTTGCAGACGTTACCACCTATCTAGGGGTATGTACATATCAAGTTGCCTCCTTCCCGGTGAATCATCCTCGCCTCCGCAGAGAAATGACGTCAAACGGGCTTTGCATGCGACCGCGCACCAGTCTTCCTGGACTGAATGCCACGGGCGCGTGCATTCCCAACTACGGAACCGCAAGTCACACTCGTCGATTAAGATCTTGCCCAGCGTTATCGAACGCATACCTGTCATGCTGTTCGCTGGTGATCAGGATTTCATCTGTAATTATATGGGCCAAGAGGCTCTCATCAACGCTATGACTTGGAACGGAGGGACTGGGCTCGGAGTGAGTAATTTTCGTGCTTTCAAATCCCTCTTGTTGACAGGCACTCAGACCGTACAAACGCAAACATGGACTGTGAATGAAAAACCCGCTGGCACCTGGGTTTCAGCACGCAACCTTACCTACGTCAAGGTTTTTGACGCATCACACATGGTCGGTTACGACGTACCCCACGTAGCACACGACATGATCCTCCGGTTCATGGGGATCGACTTTTCGAAGATCACGGATGGAAGCGCCAAGATACCCAGCGCTGTTGGAGAGGACAAGAAAGTGATGTGGGTGGAACAAAAGTCGGACATACCGACCAGCGGTAAACCGCCGGTGATCGACAAGGCGGCATTGGAGGGTACGGTCTTGCCTTCGTCCTTCTTGACTTGGAAGACTCAGTGGTTTCCAACAGAGTACTTCAGTGCTGGTTCCGCAGCGCTCGTCCTCGTGCTCATCCTTGCGGTGATCGCTGGCATCGTCTGGTGCCGAATACGGCGACGACGCGCTCTGAAGTTGCCTGTGTCACTTCCTCTCAACCGCGGAGATGTGGAGGAGAGTATTCCGTTGCGCGGACAAGGGAATGGACATTCTGGTGATGACGCGGACGAGTTCCGTCAGCGAAGTGCAAAAGGCAAAGAACGGGCCTTGGAAGAGCAGGAAGCCATATTTGAGGTGGGGGACAGCGACGACGAGGATGCGAAGTCACCAGCCAGATAGATCAGATTTGTCCCTTGTTGTGTGTCTTTCTTGATAAAGTATTGGTTTCCTCGAGTGTTGTGAGCAGGCTCTCGTTGTAGACTTCAGTGATACACGGCGCGATCGCGATTCGCTGAACGAAACTCGAGAACAACTATCGTAAAAGCTCGGAGTAACAGCACATTACAACACACAACAGACTCTTTATATACTTGATGAGATACTTAATCTTTCTACAAATCCTCAGGAATGGATTATTTCTTCCCGCCTTTCTTCTTCGATTTCGGGGTACTCTGTGCAGGCGATGCTGGTGGCTTCTCGGCAGCCGCGACTTGCGCCGCTCGTGCTGCCTCCGCTGCCTGCTGCTGTCTCAATCGTTGTTGGTGCGCCTTATGCTACTTGCAACGTCAACGAAGTGCGTCGACTAGCTAGGACGACACTTTACCTTATCCTTATCACCACGATGGAAGAGTTGGATGAAGACAGATCCGAGCATGCCGGTGATGAGAACCATAGCCCATCGAGGAATGCGGACCAAAACGTCGTAAATCTTGGTCATGTATATCGCCGTGTAGTCCATGATCCATTCGCGAGAACCCCCCGGTGCGAAGGAAGAGGCCCAAGGCGGCGTGTCGCGCCATCCTTCGATCTCAAGGAATTTACGAATCATCTCAGGGTCCATACGTAGATTGCTGGCTTTATAGAAGCGGAGCGATTGCGCACGGTCGGTGCTGACAACAAGATATGGGGCCCTGCAGAAGATAGGAGCCTAAGCCGTGAGACAGGCAATTATGCGGTTTGTGCAACGTACTGCCAGATTCCCCATCGAGTGGTGATATCCGTCACGTTGAGGTAGTCGATGCGACCCCAGCGAACGTGGGGGAGGTCGCCTTTCTCCTGGGTAATATTGAATGCTCCGTCAAAGTGTTGATCTGCCCATTTCGAAAGACCCTCGGGTTGGCTCATCTGTGCCGTACTGCACGACATGAGTTATGAGTGCATGCAAGCGAGGAATGTCCTTACATGATGATGAACCAGACACGGTTCTTCTCCTCCTCTTCGGACGAGAACTCCTCGTTGACCAGCAAATCCCGCCAATTGTCGTCCGTGATAAGGGGTACGCGGTGGTCCCACATGTTGGCCTGTGCCGCCCTAGCTGCCTCCATACGCTCCGTAACGTTGACGCCCATTTTACTGAAGAGTCCTGCTATGGGTCCTGAGGACAGCAGACGGTCGACAATCTTATCCGCGGTCTTCGGCTGGTAAGTTCGAACGGTCGGCTCGGCCCCTGGCACGAAGCCGACACTAGAGCTGTGGGTCGGGACAGCTTGCCCTGGCTTCCATCCATCCGAGAAATAGTCGGCGGCGTAAGCAGGCGCGACGACAGCGAAGCACCCGAGTAGTGCGGTCAACTTCATGGTGAGAGAAGCGGCGCAGCTTCGGACGCTCGAGTGCCAGCGAAGCGCATGCCGTTAGACGCCCGCAAGCACGGGACGCGTACTGCGCGCTTATTGAATTTTCCCAGTCCCTGGCATTCGCCGAACGCATCCTTTTCTTTCCAGCGACGACCATGGCGGCGCAGTCCTTCTTGCGGCGCGTCTCCACGGCTGGCGCATCGCGCAGAGTAACAAGTCTTGCGAGCATTCGCACAACCCCCTCCTCGCGGCCCGCGTATGCATCATTCTTGCACCAGCGTGCGGCCAGCACTCAGGCTAACTTCGAAGACGTCCTCGCCGAAGCAGGGACGGCCGCTCCCCGACATCCGGTTCCAACCACTCAAACCACGCCCGTTCAAACCGCTTCTAATCCTTCTGCGAGCCCTTTCCCGATGGACGAGCCTCCGACGTCACTGGAGGGAGAAACGGACTGGTCGAAGAGTTACCAGGGTCTGAGCCAGGAGGCGTTCTCTAAAGAGGTTGCAGACGTACTGCTCGCCCCGATCGATCCGTTGGACGTTGAATGCAAGCCTGGTATGACTGAGTGCCCTCCAAACTCTCGGGATGTCACTAACCCTTCCCATGTCTACAGATGGCCTCATTTACCTCCCGGAGATCAAATACCGACGTATTCTAAACAAGGCATTCGGGCCTGGTGGCTGGGGACTCGCTCCCCGAAGCCCCACGAATGTTAGCCAGAAGATTGTTAGCCGAGAGTATGCTCTGGTTTGCTTGGGCAGGTAAGCAACTTCCTTTGCCCCTTTTCTACGCATCGTCAATCACGGGATCTCATCTGGCTCAAACCAGACTGGTGGCTGTTGCTCGTGGTGAACAGGAATATTTTGACCCTAACGGGATTCCGACGGCAACGGAAGCTGCCAAGTCTAATGCTCTTATGCGGTGTTGTAAAGATCTCGGTATAGCTAGCGAACTCTGGTGAGCATACGGCGGCTTGTGTTCGTTCAGGCTTGATTTGATTTCTCTCAAGGGACCCTCGATTCATTCGAGAATTCAAAGCGAAGCATTGTGTCGAAGTCTTCGCCGAACATGTCCCAACCAAGAAGAAGTGCGCTCTTTCTTGTCAAGGCTATGCATCATACTGACATTAACTTTGCAGGAAGAAGCTGTGGAGGCGCAGGGATCAGCCGAAGTTTGATTACCCTTGGAAAGAGTAGATTCGTGGGCATCCATCAGTACTCTTCGTCCACTCTAGAGCGGAGTCATGTGGGTCTTGTACGTTACAGCTTCCATTAATCGCATTCATCGCTGCCCATTATCCAAAGCGTGTATTTCCACTGTGCACTACGATTTAATGTTGCCAGTGCAGATATGCCCACCGGCTTTGCGGAGGATCCACTTTGTTTCCTCTACAGGATGTGCTGCTGGTGTTCCACGCCACTGCCACGTCACCCTGTGAAGCTGGGAGCGCGACTTCTCAATGCGGTGCTCCCGCAGCCTACCAAACTTTTATGGCTGTGGGGATCAATCCTGTGGTGATGGTCGGTGCAGTCATCGCAATCTTGGTCCTGTCCCAGGTACAAATAATGGCCTATGGTGTCTCTTCCGTTTGTTGGTGGACTGGTCCATCCCACTGCTTCGATTCTTTGATACCTCTGTTTACGCTAGCTTCCGCTGCTTTTGTGGCTGCTGAGCACCATGAAATCCTTCTCCGCATTGATTGCTATGTTTGCTTGTGTTGCGCTTGAAGTCGCAGGTGAGCGCGACATCGTTTCCAAGAGCAAAAGCTGATAGCTCGCCGAAACCCAGCCGCCCCCACCGACGTAAAGCTATTCGTACCGATGCTTGGAGATGGTATCGTTGCGGATGCGCAAGTGGTCGACAGTGGCGCAGCAGGCACCGCGTATGCGTTCTCTATCATTTCCGGGAGCGCGCCGGTAGCAACAGGTACGATTTTGCAAACAAAACAGTCTCAGATAAATGACAGACCTGACATCTTCTTAGGTACCTTGGTCGAAGGCCCCGCCACCGCTGTTCTCCTCATGGACGCACCAAGTACAACTGTTCAAGTCGCGTGTGCCCTTGGGACTGGAGCGGCCACAACGTCAGTCGGGTGCGGCATGGTAGTGGGCAGCTCGACGTCCGCCATTGCGGCGACTAGGACTGCGAATGCTCTCTTCCACGTCACGAACAAATCTTCAGCGCAAACCAATCATAAGTTGGTGAAGGGTGCCGCAGTTCTTGCGTCTATTGGAGTTGGTGCTCTGGCTGTAATTCTTTAAGGTCTTGACGTAGTCAACAATGTTCCGCCGATACCATGCCCTCAGATGTATGATCTGCTCCTAACGCTGGGCTGATGTGGAAGCCAGACTTCTCCAAAAGTTCAAGATCGCCATAAATTCGACGTGGGCGTAGTGATCTGCGACTTCCAGCGTTGAATGTTGTCCAACACGCCCCGGCAGTAACATCATGAAATCTTCGATCTGCAACGTACTATACACCCAGAGCTTGTCTATCGCGCTCATATGTCACGACGCGCGTTGAGTATGACGCACGTTTGCATCTTTTGGGAATGCGGGACTGCATCAGGATCGATGCTTGACATGGTGCATGAGGTTGCAACCCTGCAGGCTTCTGCCCCATGAGAGTTCTGCACCCTTGTGAAGTTTGCGCAGTTGAACGAACTATCTGGGAAGTCGGGCGGTTCATGTGCGTCCATACTAGGTCACCAGACAGGGTTCTGCATTCGCTGGATTCACTTCGCGGCTAACTTTTGACTTCGGCTTCATGGTACCTTTGCTTCCTCAGACCAATCTTGGTCCTTGCACCCCACAGGATCAATGTCGTTACCCTGCACGCGGCTCTGCCGAATGCCGACGAGTTCTTGCATTCACTCGATATCGACGAACGCCGGAGATTCGGCCCTCCGCCTTCTGTTGTTAGGTTATCCAGCATAACTGCGAAAAAGTTGCCCGTTCCTTGCCACTTGCGTCCACCACCTCCATTGCGATGCCAGCGGACAAGGAAAAGTATGGTCGTAACGACGCCCAGGTTGAATACGCCGCCACAGCCGACGCACAATCTCCTACTGACCAGGTTGTTTACTTTGTGAATGGTGAACGCCGCATCTACGTCCCTGGCAGCGATCTAGAGAAGCGCATGGTTCGCAAGATTGACTTGCATATGTTTACTTGCGTCTGCATCCTGTATCTTCTGAACTGTGAGACTGTTTCGTAGTTCCAACTCGGAAGTGACGATTTGCTGATAGTTGTTCTACGCCCCGCAAGATCTCGACCGTCAAAACGTAGGTTAGCCATGCATCCACCATGTGCACATGCTCAGATTGTTGTCGTAGATCGGCAACGCCAAGGTGTGAGTGGTGAAATGCCGGGCGCGCAAATATATTGATCAGAACGGTGTAGCGCAGGAATGCAAGATGACCTCAAGCTTTCGTCTTCGGACTATTCGGTGGCGTTGTGAGCCTGATATCTTGCGGATGTTCGGCTGCACCACTGATATTCGCCTCGCGACCAGGCTAGTTTTCTTCCCCGCCTATTTGTTAGGGGAAATCCCCTCGAACCTGATCCTCAGTGAGTAGGACGTATGATGGACTGGTCGCGGACAGCGCTCATTCATCAGCTCAGCTCGGGTGAAACCATCCATATATCTTCCTGGCGTCAGTGCACTGTTTATAAGGCACGAACTCGGATTGACGGGGCCTTAGATCACGATGGTCTGGGGTGTGATTGCAACCCTAATGTCTCAAGTTCAAACAAAGGAGAGTTTGATCGGTGTGCGATTTGTCCTGGGTTTCGTTGAGTGAGTATGTTGCTGGATGTTGTGGTTCCTTCATTGACTTCGGGCATAGGTCTGGCTTTTTCTGCGGCGTAGTGCGTATTGCGCACTGGGCTCAGCCACAATCGTATTGATCAGACCAACACCAGCTCTTCCTGCTGAGCTCATGGTACCGAAAAAATGAGATGTCACGTCGCATGGCATATCTCTACGCCGCAGCGATACTATCAGGTACGATAATTATCTTTGGGTTCCGGGTTCCGAAAATGATGGAGCAATTGGAATGTTAGGTGCATTTGGCGGTCTTCTGGCTGGAGGTGTCATCGATGGTCTTGAGGGAGCTCGGGGGATCCGCGGTTGGCGGTGGTTGTTCATTAGTAAAGCCCCGCAACATTGCTAATTCCCTTCCTAAACTGATTTTCGCTAGTCGAGGGGGCACTCACTGTCTTTTTCTCCATTATCTTCGTCTTTGTTCTTCCGAATTGGCCGGCCAATACTTCTTGGTTGACTGAGGAGGAGAAGGCGCTTGCGGATGCTCGTATCAGGGCAGATCGCGTGGGCACCATGGGCGCTTCCGCTAGAATGAGCTCGTGGAACGGCGTACTCTCCGCACTGAGCGACTGGAGAATGTACTTGTTGACGTTGATGTACATGTATGTATCTTTCATTTTAGTCGTTTTAACAAGCTCACAAGGTATCTCTAGGACGGATGTGGGAGCGGGCACCATTACGGTACTTTGTTATCTCTATTCACCCGCGGTCGTTTCGCCTGAAACCACCTTCCAAGTACTTCATTCCGACTCTAACGACCAATCTTGGGTTTACTGGAAGAGGTGAGGGCATTTGGTTGATACTTGTGTTAGCTTCTGGACCAGGGATTGGTAGCTGCGCAATGGATGACAGTTCCCGTGTATATTGTCACGCTGGTGGTCGAGGTAATGCTGTATTGTCTCTTCCACCCTTTCCCAACGCTAACCGGTCCCTTGTAGATGATTCTAGCGTATTCTTCGGATTACTTCAACGAACGAGCCTTCCACATCGCAATACCTCTCTGCATCTCAGGTGGATGATGCCGTAGCTATCGGGCATCTACTACCCGCTTAGTATATACATTCACAGGCATTATGTACGCTCTATCGATCGGTATAGCAAACCATCACGCCCAATACGTCTTTCTGTGGTAAGTCGTGACGCCGCGATGCACATTCTCCGAAACTGATGTAGCGATCAGTTTCGGCTTTGGAGGCATATGGGGTTCGCCTACCTCCGAGCAACGAGCAGCGTGTAACTCCGAGTCATTAACGGTCTGCTTTTGTCAGGTGCCCTACCGATCATCCTCGCATGGACGCCTAATGTCATCAATTATCCAAACGAGAAGCGTGCAGTAGTGCAAGCTTTTGTCAACATGGGTAGGTCTCGGACGGAGACCTTTTCTCGCGGCGAAAATATTCATTAATGCATACACGCAGTGGGGAATCTCGCCTCTGTCTGTACGTTATCGCATAAAGTGGTTGTCGCTTCTGGTTTATTGGTTGCATGCAGACGGTGCTTATCTTTGGCCGGCAAGCGACGCTCCGCGGTATAAGATGGGCCTCGGCGTAACGTCAGCGATGTGCTTTATATCATCCATTTGTAAGTTCAACCGAATTGCGCTTTGTGTAGCACCCGAATAACATGCTCTTTCAGGCGCCGTCGTAGCTCATCTACTATTCAAGCGTTATCCATTCACTTTCAATTATACCAGATGGGGTATCTCTGAACAAGAGGAGATGGTCGAAGGACGAAAGACGCCAGAGGAGACTCCTTCAGCCTCGCATGCAGAGCAGAGAGACTAGCATGGCCGGAAGGTAGAAGGTTTTAACCCAGGAGTTCCAAGCTGATCTCCTTGTAACATACGATTGCCATTGCGCACCTCTTGGTTTTGTATGAATTGTGAAAGCGTGAATGTTTGGAACAGAATGTGTGATATATAGGGTTTGATGGCATACGAGGCGATACTGAGGCTGGAATGGTATGAACCAGGACTGATGAACAAGTACGTTGACTTCACCTCCTTCTGAGGCTGTTGGACGTCCACAACGCGATCTCGCGCTTACGAACACTATCAGACACATCATGTCGTGTTTACGCTCCTTGTTCCTTTCAGTGAGATCTCCCCGAGCCTACGATGCTTCCCATATCATATATTTTATTGAACGCATAGATGCGATGATTCATGCCACAACTCTGTCTGACAGACAGAAGTTCGTCCGCTATGAAAGAGTCATCGAAGACTAGCAAGACAAATCATGCGATTTTGCTGAAATCCAAGACATGCCATACTGACGGCAAAGACAAGGTGAGATCATATCAGTAAATATATGACCGGCCCATGGCGATAGCCGCCTGGGCACGAGCATGAAGATCCAGTGTGTTCTCAGCGTTGCTGGTCTTCGGAGGCAGAGGTCCGAGTCCTGATGATTCAGCAGGGCGAGAGGTCTGTGGCGCAAAGATGCGGCCCATGGAGACGCTGCCCACAAGGTTCTGCGGTTTGTTGAGCTGTTTGCGAAGGGTCTTGATAGTGCTCTTGATCGTGGGCTCAAAATCGAGCTTCTTTCCATCTTCAGCTGCTGTGGCCATGAGAACAAGGGTAGAGACACTGTATACGACATAATCAACAACGATACATAATAATACATCGGTTCCGAGGACTTACAATGCTTCCTTCAGGTATGCAAAGCTGAATCGGTCCGTTTCCTCAGCGATCTCCGTGACGAGCGAATCCGGGAAACTGATCGATTTGCTAGAAGCAAGCTTGCTTTGCCAGTACTTGCAGTAGAGAGCACGTTCGTCCTTCTCTGGATCCTTGAAGTCACTGGTGAAGATGAAACAATGAAAGGCGTATCTGAAAAGAGATAAGCGGCGCACTATTTCCTGTCGAATCGGCTCGGACGAGTAGTCAACGCCGGATCGAGCTGGTCAAGATGGTTCGTGGTGCCGATGACTAGGATACCATCATTCCCCTCTAGGCCGTCCAGTTGGTTGAGGAAAAACGAGCGATTGTCGTTGTTGATGAGCGAGTCCAAGTCTTCGAGAATAAGACAGCACGGCGCCAATTCCCTAGCCTTGCGGAAGCATTCGGCCATGGAGTTCTCTTCGCCCATCCAACCTGCCCAGGCGAGGAAGTTATAAAAGATGGCCCGTTACAAGATGCAGCTTAGCATACTCTTGAAGGATTTAACATAAAGTGGTAGATAGCCCTTTTCGTTGCAGTCCTTCATGATAGCCTTCAGACTGATTGTCTTGCCGTTGCCTGCATCAATTATCAACGACTCCATCAGAGCGGGGTAGTAAAGGAGAACCATTCACCAGGAGGACCATACATGATCAGGCCCCGCTACTCGTAATTCTCATTTCCGGTACCTGTTCGATCGCGCTGATACTTACCTTCCACGGAATCGCGAGATCCTTGTAGATCTTCTCGTTGCGGAAGAAGCCGTACACATCCTTCTTGAGCCCATCCTTGAACTCGTGATTGAGGATGACATCGTCCCAGTTAGCCTTCTGCATCTGGAGGAGGTCATGAGCAACAAATACTATACATTAGACGTGTTAGATATTAACCTCCTCATACAGTGCGACGTTCCGGCTCCAAAACCCGTTCTGGAACATCCAGACTTCGTTATGTACCTGAAGATAATTGTGAGGCAATATGTGCGCAAACTATGAATATGCTTACCTCCTGGCTGAATGCGCCGGCGGCTAGCAAAAGTTGACGGGAAGGTGTTTCCGAACCTTTGTGCAAGATGAAGTGCTGAGAAACCCAGCCCCACAGCGGTTTGGGATACTGAACCAGCAATTTAGGGGATCAATCAATTTTAACAAGAATTAACATGCCTTGAGGATGTAGACGAGGAAATCATAGCTCTGCCATGATCATCAGACACGTGCCATAAATGAAGGCGAGGAGGCGTACATCCCAGGCCAAGCGTAGCGCCGTGAATTCGATCTGATCGAGTAATGCGCCAGGAACTCCCGTGCGCCTGGCCATAGGTATGAAGAGCGTGTTCGCAATCAGAGACGACGTCTCGAGGGGTTGGATGAGAGCACCCGGGAAGCCGAGGAGCAGCGACTGCTCCGTCATGACGATAGAATGGTCGGGATAGAGCTCCCGGAGCGTTCGTTCACTATGATCATGGCTGAGCCTTGTGCGACATTCGCATTGCCGCTGGATGTGCGTACCCAAACAATATTGGAGACTCGCGCGTACTCGACGCTATGCTGTTATAAGAAACTCTCCAGGTGAAACGTTCACCTGCGTACCGTTCTCCACGATCCACTGCTGGTACACCGGGTCGTCGATGCCAGATGGTGCATTCTGTTCTTCGTGGAACGAGACCTTGACGAAGGCTTCCTCAAGAGGCTGCATTGTGTAGCCGTGCTCCTGGGGTCAGATGATAATGGAGACGAAGGACGACCGCAGCGACGTCCTCCGCAGTACTCTGCTCGAGGCAGCAATCTCCCATGGGTGGCGATGGGAGCGCGCGGGGAAAGACGCACGCACTGCCACCAGCGCCCGCCACCTCGTGACTGGCCGTCGGGCTCATGACGCGTGTTGCTCCGACCAAATTTCGATTCATCTTCCTCCATGTCGAGCGCCAGCAGCAGCAGTGTGAGCAGAACGACAACAGCTCTTGTTGTCGCAGGGGCCACCGTAGGCTTTGGGCTTGTCGCCTATGCAGCGTACTTTGACTATAAGCGGAGGAACGATGCCGACTTCCGGCGAAAGCTTCGTACGTGCCACACCGTTGCTTGCGCCCATGACTTTGTTGTTCTGAGTCTCGTTGCGAACAGGTAAGGAGAAGAAGAAGGTCGACAAGACGAAGAGCCAGGCTAGCTCTAACGAAGGGTCGAGCGCACGCCCGGAAGAGCTGCGGGAGGCGCTTGAGAGGTTGCGCAACGAGGAGCTACCAACCACTGCTGAAGAGCGGGAGCAGTTTTTCACCGCACAAGTTGGCATGGGTGAACAACTCATTATGCAAGGTGGGTAACGAGAGCATGCACACATCGCTACACGTCTGACGCAAGCATTCAAGGTCCAATGTTCGCCCTACCGGCTTCCCTTCACTTCTACCGTGCCCTCAGGGTCTACCCATCCCCCGTGGAGCTCATCGTCATTTACCAAAAGACTCTACCAGAACCTGTGTTCAAGGTGTGCCCCTTCCATTGTATGTACTGACGTGCAACTGCTGACCCATCGAACAGATGGTCATGGAGTTAATGAATATGGATGTAAGTTCTGAATCTTCGGCGGACCTTGATGGGCGGCCAGACAGTCCGGAAGGGGATGCGAGCAGCCCAGTGCGAGGCGGGCCTCCGTCAGAGGCGTCTTCGCAGGATTGGGACAAGCTCACGGACCCGGGCTCTCAAACACCCGCGTTTTGAACATTGTGCCATGCCTATATACTTTCCGCACCATACGCTACGCCCTCGCGTTTCAGCATGTGCCCTCTACGTTTCAGCATCGATCTAATCAATATAATTCTGTTTGCTCATTCCGCATCCGACCCGTGTCTCAGGTCCAAGATCGCATCACAGGTGAGTGTCTGATTCTGTGCGAGCACCTTCGGACAGCTGAGGTCATGAGCGGCCGATAGGCTATTACAAGGTATTCCCCGCGAAGTCCATGCACGTTTTCGTTCGGGACGATGAGGTGGTCACGGAAGGCAAAGCGACGAAGCGCAAAAGCTTGCGTGAGTGATCTCGCTGTCCTGATACAGAGACACGCTTAGAAAACATACAGGTGCTGCCCAGGATTTCAATACAGGCGACGTGATATATACTGTAAATAGACTGGTCTTGCACGCGGCTGTTCTCACTGATGTTCTCCCAAGGAAAAACCGGTGGTTGCGGCTCTTGATGCTGATCTGGAGGGCAAAGGCACTCACTGCAGTCACTGCCTCCGCCAAGTCAAGAAGGGCATGGCCCTTCAGCTCGAAAATGACCGCATTGGTTCAGCCTACTGCTCCAAGGACTGCATGCTCAAGTCCCAGCTGCAATCGCAGAACATCCTTTTCGGTTTGGAGCCCATCTTACCCCCGGAGCTGGCCCCTCCGAGTGAACCGGGAGCCATCGAGGAGCGAGACAAGGCTCAGAAAGCCTACGTCGAATTCCTCACCAAGGGCGATGCAGCCGGCAAGGCTATTCCGCTCCTTACCGCGCGCCTCGTCTGCCGCCAAATTGCCATCGAGACGAAGAAGGCGGTGTCGCAGATGGGTGGCGCCGCCGGACCGCACAGTGCCGAGTTGCCCGAGGTGGATGGCAATGCGGACTATAGCCTGTGGGATCACGTCGAAAGGCTTAGGTTCTTGCCTGAAGTGGAGGCATCGGCTGAAGAAAACGTACTTCTGAGGAAGGTGTTGAGCTGCGCATTGGGAGGGCTGGAGAACGTTCTCGAAGATGAAAGGCACAGCACCCTCAAGTCCAAAATGGCATACAATGCCATCGGAGTGTGCTTCCCAGGCGCGGAAAGACCGTCTGTAGAGGTTCGGCCCGTCGTTACCACAAATGACCAATCGACTGATTACGCTGCTTAGGTCACGTCGTCTACTGATGATGTAACTGCGGCGGGCAGGGACGACAAGGTGAGTGTCAGCGCCGTGACCTTGGAATGCTGGGTTTACGCATGTTGTTAGCCTCCTTCGGGTGAGCGTCCCGAGGATATGGAGCGCACACGGACACCCCACGGCACTGCTCGGCAGGTAGGATGCGGATACTATCCCGTATCGGCATACGTGCGTCATTCGATTATCGTCCAAGACAATGACTTTAACCAGATTCCAGCTCAACCATTCGTGTGACCCTTCTGTTAGGCCCTCCTTCCGCGGCGGAACGTCCGAGCTTTATCTCATCGCCAATCGCGATATCAAGGAAGGAGATGAGCTGACAGTATGTTACAATTCTCCTCTGAACTCATGAGCTACTTTAAAATGTTGTCCATTAGATGGCTTATGTGGATGTCACTCAACATGCCGACGAGACAGTCGAGGATGCTAGGCGACGCCGTCGCCACGAGTTGGCGCGCGGATGGAAGTTCCCGTGCACCTGCAGCAGGTGCTTGAAGGAGGGGGCGCCTCCAACTGACATTCCCGTCACAAGGGACGAGTCAAAAGTCGATGGAGTCGTCGATCGCTTTGAGCAGCAACCGTGAAGCGGGTACAGATCTCCGTGGGGACTGCTGGGCCGTGCTGGGTGCGACTTCTTGTTCGTCCGACACACTGTATCGCGATCGTAGACGAGTAACCATTGGCTAATGCTGGCTTGATACGCCGTTCTCCCGTCTTACGAGGATTTTCGGCTCGTTACCTTGACGGGATGACACCGTTCCGGTTACTCCATAGCCGGAAAGGACGGCTCCGGGCGGAAGAACCATGTTCTGGCACCGCCACTATTCGAAACAAGAAACGCGTGCATGATGTCTCCTTTCCAACTTCCTCAATTTGTTCTCCAACATTCGGGCTGTTTCCCCGCACTGCTAGCCATAGGTCCAACTACTGGGTGAGAATATGGGGAGGATTGCGGAACTCATCGAGCGGAACGATCGAGCTTCATTTGGTCCGGCCTCGGTCGATGACACCACCTGGCCCGGCAGACCGGCAATCGGCAATGGCGCATGGAGCGGGGCCGTTTAGTGAGCCGGAAAATCCTTCCGTGGAAATAGTATAAAACCCAAGTCGGCGGATGTTACCCTCACCCTTGGAACGCTCAGTCCATCTCCACTCCATGGTTGATACCCCTAGACAGCTAAGCACTCGTTCCGCTGGGTCGAGTACGATAGCTCTCGAGGCAGCGAATGCTACCTCACCCAATCATGGCCTGAAGCGTCGGCCTTGGCGTAGAGAAGTTACACCCTGGCAACGCATCGTCTCCGAAAGTTACGATGGCGAAGGGACCGACGACAAACCTTTCATCGTCGGGTGGTTATCTGACGATCCAGAGAATCCAGAGGTAAATATAGGGTTCCATGTCGCCCTGCCATATCCTCACATTTTGGCAGACTTTTGCCACTTGGTACAAATGGACGGTTACCTTCGTAGCAGCGTTCTCCGTGTTGGTGGTAGCCTTGGCATCCTCCACCTTTAGCGGCGGGATCGAGAGTGTAGAAAGGGCATTCCCTGGTTACGCCACCGACGTCTACATCGCAGGATTAAGTACGTTTGTCCTTGGGTAAGTACGTGGCTTCACGCTTGCAATTTCATTCTCATGATTTCCCTCAGCTTTGCGTTCGGTCCCCTACTATGGGCACCTTTATCCGAAGTGTTTGGCCGCCGCAATCTCTTCATCGTCTCATACATTCTATTCACCATCTTCAACGGAGCCTTAGTGGCTTCGCAAAACATTACGACCCTGATCGTCCTCAGATTCCTCGCCGGTGCCTCGGGTTCCTCACCTCTGACTAACGCCGGCGGCACCATCTCGGACATGTTCGACACGGAAGAACGTGGAAAGGCCATTGCCTTGTTCTCGGTCGCTCCCTTCCTCGGACCGGCTCTTGGGCCAATCATCGGCGGATTTCTAGGCGAAAACTCGAACTTCCGCTGGGTTCTAGCTTTCCTCGCCATCCTCACGGCCATCGTCACTGTCGTCGGCATCGCATTCCTTCCGGAGACATACGCGCCTCGCCTTCTTCGCGAGCGTGCTCAAAACCTGTCGACGGCCACTGGATGCAACTACCGATCTACTTATGAGCGCGAACAAACCCTGCAAGTGGGAGAGCTGTTCAAGAAGAGCCTCATTCGGCCCTGGCAATTACTCTTCCTCGAGCCCATCGTCTTCTTACTCAGCCTGTACATGGCCATCGTCTACGGCACATTATACCTTCTCTTCGCCGCCTTCCCCATCGTCTATCAGGTCGAACGCGGCTGGTCACCCGGAGTTGGTGGCCTTGCATTCATCGGTGTCCTCATTGGATTTATGGCCGCCACTGCCTGGTATATTTTCCACGAGAATCCAAGATACATCAAAGTCAGTCGCGCACACGGTGGTGTAGCACCCCCGGAGCAGCGGCTTTGGACGGCTATGATTGGTGGCGTCATCATGCCTCTCTCGATTTTCTGGTTCGCATGGACCGCAGCGCCTAAGTCCATTCATTGGATAGTCAGCATCATTGCCACCGTACCGTTCGGTTTCGGCATGGTTCTGACCTTCCTTAGCGTGATTTCCTACCTCGTCGATGCGTGAGTGCACGATTCTCTTCTACTACTGCCCCAAATTTAGTTAACCCCCCCTCTTAGATATCTCATTTACGCTGCGTCCGTGCTTGCCGCGAACTCCGTGCTCCGATCGCTCTTCGGCGCCGCGTTCCCTCTCTTCACAACGCAGATGTACCAGAACCTTGGCATAAATTGGGCCTCGACGCTTGTCGCCTTCCTCGCACTTGTATGCACACCGATGCCTTTCCTTTTCTTCCGCTACGGCGCAGCTATTCGCAAGCGCTGCAAATACGCGAAACAGGCCAACCACGTGCTCGAGCAAATCCGGGAGCAAGCCGAAAGGCAACGGAAGCTCGAGGTTGCTGCACGGGGCGAGGATGCCGTAGAGCTCGAGGAGGCAGCCGCCAGGCGGAGAGAGGGACTTCCTCCCGTGCACACTCCCGGATCGGAGCAGACCGGTCACGTAGCGCCTAAGAAGCACTCATCTTCTGGCCCAAATTCTGGCGATCTCGGACCATCAGCGAATGAAAAACATCAATCGTCGCCGATGAGTTGAATGGCTTCCATCGTTTTCGATCAGGGAATTAGATTTTTGCCAGGGCCAAGAACCGCTTCTCATAGACAGCATGCATCACGCAGTATAATATATTACAATTACAATAGCGCCTATAGCAATAAAGTTCGATCAATACACTACATAGTGTTAAACCATGAAACGCTCACTCCCCCACGCTCATAGATGGTACCCGCCAATCTTTGTGCCTGAGTGTGCAAGGTTCGATCTATTTCGTACATATACACATACAAATGAAACCAATGTCGAGATATCAGTCTAACCACGTCTACGATCATGCCTTGACACTGTATTTCCTCCTGTACTTCTCGTCAATCGACTCCAGATAGTAGGTACCAGGCAAGAGGTTGTCGGTCGAGCCGACAGGATGGTAAGGTGCCGCATTGTGGTTCTTCTCGCGGACCTCGAGTGCCTCGATGAACTGTGTCGGTGGGACGACCTCCATAGACGCCAGTCGGTCAAGGAGGTTCATGGTCTTGCGAATCTTCTCTGTCGAGCCTTTGACGCGGATGGTGAAGAAAGACGACGCGCAGCCCGAGCCGTACGCGTACATGGATATCCGCTTGCCGAACTACAGCGTGGATCTGAGAATACCGATATGAGGACCCAAGTTGTTCTGGATCTCACCAATTCTTCTGGGGTCTTCACGGCAAGGAGCGAGGCGAGGCAGTTGTAAAGCGACGCGGTGTACATGTTACCGCAGCGCTTGCCACACTGCATCGAGGGCTCGACGATCTTCTTGAAATCGGAATTCGCAACGCCAATGAATGTCTTTTCGACTGACTTATCGGAGAGCGTTTTCTCGTAGGGCATAGAGGTGAATGTCTCCGGATTGGTGACGTTGGCAAAGCGGGGGTCGGTAGGGTTCGCCAGGAAGTCGTTGAAGACCAACCGTGCGTGCGCTTTCTGGACCATCTTTCCGTACGGCGCGTGGAAGACGGGGTAGTCGACAATGTTGAGCGATATGGGGCCCTCGAACTCCTTCCCTTGCGCCTTGAGTCTGCTCTCGAACTTCTGGCGCCAGGTGATGTATGACTGGTCAAGCGCCTTGTTGTATGTTGTTACGGTCAGCGGACCGTCGACAACCGGGTACTCGCTGGTGAGTATGGGCTTGTAGAAGTCGTATACGTTCGCCATGTGGGAGCCATGCACAGGCTCAAGCACGAGCGGTGCGTTGGGGCCAATGAGAATTGCACAGCCGCCCGCACCGCCGACTGGGCGAGATGCGCCCTCAGCATAGATGGCGATGTCACCGGCAAAGACGATCGCGTTGCGTCCGTCCCACGAACGGCCCTCGACCCAGTTGACCGCGTTGAACAGTGCGCCGGTGGAGCCGTAGCAGGCGTTGGTGTTGTCGAGACCCTCAATATCGTTGTTGCCGTGTGCGGAAAAGAGGTCCATAAGGGTCGACTTGACGGATTTCGACTTGTCAATCATGGTTTCGGTACCGACGTCAATGCGACCGATAGAGGTGGGGTCGATGCTGTATTTCTCGAGGAGTTGCGAAACGGCTGTAGCGCGATGAGCACGCGTATTCGAGTGATGTGCCGGTTCACAGAACATACCTGTCAACGCAAAAGAGTTGATATCTTCGCGGTCATCCGTAAACGCCATGTATTCGGCGCCAAGACCAATGGTGTATTTGCCCTTCGCGACGCCTGTTGGTAAAAGGCACTCAGTCACGAACGCTAGATGTTTGGAACATCCGCCTCACCGTCAAAAACCTCGAGCTCCTCTTCGGAGATGCACTACGATAGATGATCAGAAGTAAGCATTGGGCTACGAGGAGGTTCCCATACACGCTTGGGGAAGTAAGGGTAGATGGCAAGGATGCCGACATCTTGGGGGCGCTGGTCAATGGCCATGGCGACAGGAAGAGGTACTGGTGGGATGGTAGAGGTACCGGCTGGAGGGGAAGAGCCAAGTTTTAGATGTTGCCCCAAAAGTTCGCAGGTCGTACGAGCTCCGGGGGGTCGAGGATTATACGTTTCCGGCTCTGCTGCAAGCGGCCGCAAGGCGTGCTCTGATTGGTCCCAGTTGCGAGCATTGAGACGGCCGTTACACTTCTTCACCTCTGATCATATCCCCTGTCTTTGCCGCTGTGAATAACGCTGCAGACGGCGCGGAGTTCGTGGAGCAGGACAAAGCCGCGGTGAGAACGGGAGGATCCAGTATGTCGACATCCTCCGTGGTCGCATGCGAAACGTCAATCGTCACACACGATCCGCTCTTGACTCAGCCTAAACAACGGAGGAAGGATTTCTACTAGACATGGCTGCATCCGCTCTACTCTTGCCCGCTCAGACACCACCCACCTATCATAGGATTGTCTCCCCAACACTCACGATCCCGGATGATCCAGCGACATCCATCCCCGTCGGACTGCTCGCATGTCAACGTACTTACCAGCGATATATGATGACTTTACCCGCCCGTTCTCACCGTAGCGCTCTGTCACCCAGGTGATCCGCTGTTGCGGCAGCTCCAGACCACCATCGTGAGCGCCCGGATTGCGCAGGCATTAGACAGCGTAGGCAAGAAGAAGGGCAAGAAATTGAATGCAATTGCAGCGACCGATCTGCTCCTGGAATTAGTCTTGCATGACACCGTGCTCTTCCCCGAAGGCGGAGGGCAGCCCTCGGATGTCGGCGTGATCACGACGAGCGACGGAAGGACCTGGGAGGTCGTGGAGGCCAAGCGGCACGGAGGCCATTCTGTGAACTATGTCAAGATTGTGAATGTAGATTCTGACGTCCCTGCTTTCGGGATTGGTTCTATGGTCACCGTAGCCCTTGGTGAACAAGGCTACAACAGACGTTTAGATCACGTACGTTATCATTCGAATCTTGAGTTCGGTTCTGATTTCAACGTGGCAACACGCACAGATGTGCATGCACACCTCGCAGCACCTTCTATCGGCGCTCCTTGAGACACGTCTCAACCTGTCAACACTGTCGTGGTCGTTGACTGCCTATCCAACGCCTTCCTACGTTGAAGTCCCTCGCGGGATGACTGCCGAGGAAATTGCGGCTATTCAGCAGGAGGCCAACAAACTCGTGTTCGAAGGCCGGCAGGTGCACGTCGAGGTGGAAGAGCTCGTCAGAGAAGATCTTCCCGATGTGGTACGACTGGAGTCAGGGCGCGCAGTGGGGAAGGCTCTCCCAGACGATTACACGGGTGGCGTCAAGCGCACCGTAGTCATTGACGGGGTTAGTATAGCCGGCCCTATTTGCTACTCCATTGCTGACGATGTTTCCGTATAGGTTGATCGTAACCCGTAAGCAAACTAGAACTAGACTTGAATGACTGCTGATATGCGGATCGCAGGTGTTGCGGCACGCACATGCCATCGCTTCACAATCTGCAACTTTTCCTGGTCCCGCATACGGAGGCGCTTTCCCGTTCAAGCACCACATCGGCGCGGCTGTACTTCATGGCCGGACCACGGTTAATTGCTCATCTGACCACCACTCATGCGCTCTTGGCCAGCGCTGCTAGCACGCTCAGCTGTGGTGCTCCACTGGTGCCACAGCGATGTGCGCAGGTACTGGAAGAACGGCGCGCATCTGACAAACGTGTGCAGGAACTGGAAACCGAGCTCGCTCGCAGCATCGCGCAGGATTTAGTGGACCAATGGCAGGCACAAGAGGGTGCACTGGTACGCCATGTACACAGGACGGATGACTCGGCCAACGCGCTCGCATTCCTGTCGGGCATCTCGATGGCGTTCGCCGATCTCACCAAGGACGCCTCGACGCCATATCTATTAGTGCTGTCGTCCTCGCCCTCTGCGCCATCAACGGCGGGTACGAACACTGTCCTCGTGATCGGATCGGACGAAAAGAGGGTGAAAGAGGTTGGCGAAGCACTCAAGGCGAAGCTCTCGGTTAGAGGGGGAGGTAAGGGTAACCGGTGGAGCGGCAAGCTCGTGGGCGTCTGGAAGGCCTCGAGGGAAGGTGCTGTAATCGACGAGGCTCTTGGTTTGACCCAAGCGTAAACGTACCGTAGACTCGACAGCAGTCGTTGCCTGCCAATTGGTCAACGAAGAGGCGGCGTTAGAACACGCCGAGCGCCTTGCTTAGCCTTCTGTGCACGTATATTCGTCTATTGATCGATTGATTGGCCCACAATATACCGTTCCTGCGAGGGCGATGCGGGGGCCAGGAGGCGTTCCCAGCTGAAACGCACCGCCTCGCCGTAGCCACCGGTCGCCGCCTGATCTCAAATAGAAACAGACATCAGCCGACCACAACCACAGTTCTCTTCCTTCTGCCACGTCCAGCGTTCGCCATGTCCCAACCACCGCACCAGGATCCGTTCGCGGACAAGCCCGTTCGTGGCCATGGCCAGCTACACTTTGAGGAACCTGTTCGCAGCGCGGGCCCCAGCCGCGATCCCAGCCCGTACCAGAGCACCGTCTCCCTTCCCCAGGTCGGTTTCAATCAGCAAGACTACAACGACGATGAATACGTCGAGAAATTGCCTCTGACCGCCGGCGAGAACTTCAGTGGCGGCTTCTACCCACCGGGGTGAGCCTCGTTTCTCCGCTTTCGGGCGCGCGCGTTGTGGTTCTGACACGGACGACGACGCTGACGCGCCAGATACCATAGGCCGGTCGACCCTGATGAATTTGGCGATCCGTACGCCACTGGCCGCCCAACATCGGTCGCGTCTTCGAGCACGAACGGGGTGGACAGCGCGTGGCGTCGCCGCCAGACGATCAAGCGCGGTGTGACCCGCAAGGTCAAGCTCACGAGCGGCAACTTCATCACCGAATACCCTGTGCCGACCCCGGTCTTTACTGCGGTGGAGAGCAAATGGTCGCAGACAAACACGACGGAGTTCACGTAAGTTCCGCCGCCAATCGCGTTCGCGACAAGACTATCGTGTTTCTCACGTCATTGCGGTCCTACAGGCATATGCGGTACACCGCCGCAACCTGCGACCCCGATGATTTCTCGGAGGCGAATGGCTGGTCCCTGCGCACGAAGCTGTACCGCCGTCAGACCGAACTCCTGATTGCGGTTACATCCTACAACGAGGACAAAACGCTCTATGCGCGCACCCTTCACGGTGTCATGCTGAACATCCGAGACATATGCAAGACGAAGCAATCCAAGTACTGGCGGCGCTCCGCCGAGGAAGGCGTTCCTAGCTGGCAGAAGATCACCGTCGCGCTCATCGTCGACGGTCTTGATTCCATGGACAAGACAGTCCTTGACCTCCTCGCCACCGTTGGTGTATACCAAGATGGTGTCATGAAGAAGCAGGTCGACGGCAAAGGCACCGTGGCGCACATATTCGAATACACGACCCAGCTCTCCGTCGACCCGACACCGCAGCTCATCCTTCCTCAAGCCGATGATGCGAACAACCTTGTGCCTGTGCAGATCATTTTCGTTCTCAAAGCTCAGAATCAGAAGAAGATAAACTCCCACCGCTGGCTCTTCAACGCTATCGGTCGCATGCTCGAGCCCGAGATTTGTGTCCTCATCGATGCCGGTACCAAACCTGGCCACAAGTCTATCTTCTACCTTTGGGAGGCGTTCTACAATAACGCCAACCTCGGCGGCGCTTGCGGCGAAATTCATGCAATGATCAAGGGCGGCAAGAAACTCCTCAATCCCCTCGTCGCTGCGCAGAACTTCGAGTACAAAATGTCGAATATCCTGGACAAACCTCTGGAGAGCAGTTTCGGATATGTTTCCGTATTGCCTGGTGCCTTCTCCGCTTATCGCTATCAAGCCATTCAAGGACGTCCCCTGGAGCAGTATTTCCACGGTGACCACTCGCTTGCGGATCGTCTGGGTCCCAAGGGTATCTACGGCATGAACATCTTCACGAAGAACATGTTCTTGGCTGAGGATCGTATCCTCTGCTTCGAACTGGTGGCGAAGGCTGGTGCGAAGTGGACCCTGACATACGTGAAGCCAAGTAAAGCCGAGACCGACGTCCCGGAATCCGCCGCCGAACTCATCGGTCAGCGTCGGCGATGGCTCAACGGATCTTTCGCTGCGTCGGTGGTACGAGCCCTTTTAGATCCAGTAATTTGAATATACTCAGCGGAACGCGATAGTATGCTATTGTGCACTTCTTCAGGTTCTACAAGTCCGGCCACAACCCGATTCGCATGTTCTTCTTCCACATTCAGGCTATTGTATGTGATCAGCTCGTCGTTGCCATATCAGTCGTTGATCGTTCCGCAGTACAACATCTTCTCCTTGGTCTTCTCCTGGTTTGCCCTCGCCAATCTCTGGTTGACGTTCAGTATCATTATCGATTTGATACCGAATCTGAAGCAAGATAAACACAACTTCTTTGGAACAGAAGACATTGTACGTCCCACTGACTGTTTGCGATACATACACTCATGTCTGGCAGACGCATTGGGTCAATCTTGCGCTGAAATGGGTGTACTTGACTTTCCTGGTCCTTCAAGTAAGTTTCATCCTCGCTGCGTATTCATCTCGTCAACGAAATTCCAGTTCATCCTTGCCCTCGGCAACCGGCCCAAAGGCGAGCGAGCGGCTTACGCAATCACACTCTGGGTCTATGCTATTCTCGCAGGTTATTTGATAGTTTGCTCGTTCTACCTGACGGCTGTGTCCTTCAAAACTGTAATCAAGCTTCTCAAAACCGAAACCGCTTCGCAAGTCGTAACGTCTTTCTTCAAACCGCCAATTGGACCCCTAGTCGCTGCTCTTGTATCCACCTTCGGCATTTACTTCTTAGCATCTTTCCTTTACGTGAGCAATTCCAGCATATATATCGTGTGGCTCGCCTCTCATGTCTCTGCTAGCGGGACCCTTGGCACATGTTTTCTAGCTTCATTCAATACTTGCTGTTAGCTCCGAGCTTTACGAACGTCCTCAATGTTTACGCGTTCTGCAACCTTCACGATGTCAGTCCCGACTCGTACTTGCGCTGGGCATATCTCACGTGCTTCTGCCAGGTTTCATGGGGCACAAAGGGAAGTGACAAGGCAGAGGCACTGCCATCGGTCGCTTCGAAGAAAACCAAGGACGAGGCGGAGGCTGTCATCGAAGATACTGAACGTACTCGAGAGGATCTCGATGCCGTCTTCAAGGAGACTGTTACACGTGCTGTCACCAAGGTCCAGGTCAAAGAAGTCCCGGAAAAGCCTACCATGGACGATGAAAACAAGACATTCCGCACCCGTCTGGTGGCTATGTGGATGTTCACCAATGCTGGACTTGCTGTTGCTATCGAAAACCTCAATGGCCTACACAGTGGAGAGAGCGATGCACAACAGGACCAGGACCTTGAAGACAAGCAATCGACGTATTTCACGATAATCCTGTACTCCACGGCTGGCCTTGCCTTCGTCCGCTTCACTGGGGTGCGTGTTAGCGTTTCATTAACTGATCTTTGCATCTGACGCCGTCGTAGTGCCTGTTCTACTGGTTCAAGCGCAACCTCTTCCGCTTTTGCCGGAGGAACTAAGTGATAACACTTCCTATTCACAATCTCTCCTCTCTCTGTGCATTCACAACCGGACGTCGTAGTCTTGACATCCATCTGGCTGGCCTACATGCATACCATCTTTGCTCTGCAGCTGACTAGTATACCGTATCTTGGTAGCTTGGACTTTAACCTAATGACTGTATTTGGAACGAACGAACTTGGCGGGAAATAGAGAGCATGGATCTATCGTTTCGTCATCAAGTGTACATCCCAATAAATTCCTGGTCGTAGTCGACGCTGGGCCGCTGCGGGGTCGGATGAGCAGGTCGTTGTCCCTGAAGGACCGCAAGTAATCTGTGATCCATTTCTTGCAAGATATGGTTGAGCTCTTCGTCATCCCCCCCATCGAGTAATCTCGCTACATCAGGAAGGGCACTGTTTATGGCGACATTCGGTCTCGGTTCCGTTCCCCTCGATGAATTCCTCCGCTGCGGTTCCGCAGGCCTGAGGAACGGGGTGCGACAGGTAGGACAGGACGTATGTCCAGTCGCAATCCACCTCGAGATGTCTTTGCGACAGAAGATATGCCCGCATCTACGAGAATAACGAGTCAGGCGACAACCAATCATCGAGCAGCTGGCTCTCTTACCCTGCCTCACCCTCCACAACATTCTTCAGCCGTGTCACACCCATGTCCTGATCAGCGTACGCAGGTGATTCCATGGCCGAGGCTGTCTCTTCCTCTGCAATCACCGCAGAGAAAGGTATAAGACATATTGGGCAAGACGAATCTGTCCGGCCATTGTTAAGCGAGCAGCCTACAATTATTTCGGGTGAGGAGACTGACCAAGTTGTTCCAGCCTTCTCAACTGCGCCTCGTTCACCGCGGGTAGCCTGTCGATATATTCTTGCGTATGGCTTTCCCATAGCGGACCATGCCTCAGCACTCCTTGGGTTGTGATAGATTTCCTACTTGTACGTACGGCTCTGGACCGATCAGTTGCAACTCGCGAGCCAAAAACATCATATTCTCCATCAGCTCCGATGGTGTATGATCGCCCAGAAGGTCGTCGCTAGAAGGATTGGCAGCCATGGCGAAGATGAAGATGAGTATGAATGAGATAAGTAACGACACTCGTGCGCTACATAGCACTCATCAAGTTGCTTAAATGGCGTAGCAGTAGTGTACGCGCGTCTTAGATCCGCTGGGGGTGACGCGTCTGCTTGTTTCGGCTCCCCACTGGAAAAATGGCGGGTGCCCCACGCATTGACCACCTTCGCTTGTTTTGCCATCGCAACTGGAAAGAATGGCGGGTTCCTCGCCAGTCCACCTTCGCTTACATGTAAATTGCCCCATTTGCGATGCTGTAGTATAATATCCGTGATTCATTATAAGTAATCCGCACTGCACACGCTGCTTATTAATTTCCGGGTTGAGAGATACTTGAGCGAGCTCAGGTAACATATCTCAATGTGGCACCGTCAGGGGGCGGGGCAAACGAAGCGACGCACAATCAATATTCGTAGTGCATCACAGGCATCAGTCTAGAGTCAATGGAAACTATGCCGAACCATCACCGAGAAACCGTGCACGGACCTTCCGACCCTTGAGCCCTTTTGCCCGCACTATCTGTGGATCGTCAGGCACAAGATCGATTGCCTGGTCGCTCCATTCAACATCTTCGCCCTCTACATCAAGAATGATGCCTTTGATCGGTTTCTTGGAGCTCAGTTCAACGCTTTCGCCGTCAGTGCCCATAGTAACCTTCAGTCCCACCGAATCACGATCTGGGAACTTGATGAACTTGAACGGCTCGGGCCTGGCAATATCCAAGGCTTCAAACATCTGACATTCGCCCATAAACGGCGGAACTGACCAGTTTGAATACCGTCCGAGCACCGCACCACCTTCATCCACCAGTCGTGCCGAAACAACGATAGTTTTCGGTACCTCGCTGAGCTTCGTTCTTGTGGGCTGTCCGGACAGTTCACCCTGATATAACTCGGTCGCCTGGTTAGATGCGAGCACCACGTCCTTGCACCATTGATCCTTCCAGTCTGACTCGAGATCATAGAACGTAACCTCGAGATTTGCGCTCTTGTCCGAAAGCGTCCGGTTTGTTCCCCATACCTCCAGGACGGTCTTGATCGTGAAATTAGCGGCACTACGATCGTCCTTGTATGTCTTCTTCTCCTTGCGCGTCATGCCGACGGTGAACGGGCGCAGTTCCCTTGCTATGGCAAAATAGGCGGGCTTCGGTCGCAGGAAGTAATCGATGATCGCCCACGACGTGGTAGGCCAACAATCGTTGATCTGCGGCGTATTTCAATCAGGAGATCAAGCTTTGGGGCTAAAAGCAGCGTACCTGCCACACGAGAGCACCTGCTGTATATTCTCGGCCCTTACCTTTCCAATTCCGTCGCCACAGACGATATGCTGCAGCCAAGGTTTCGGCCTGCATCACCTGTGTGTAATAAACGTAGCTTTGAGGTAATGAGTTGGGCCGCCGATCGGGAGTAACACGTGTTACCTCTCGATGTCGAAGGCGTGCTTGAAGTTTTCCATCAAGTATAACTATATAATCTCCGGTTAGGCTGAGGGAGTGGTCACTCAACTTCCCGCACGTACCTCAAGACGACGCTCAAACCCGTCTGCTTTATTATGATTATTCATCACCCTGTCAAAAGTTAGTACACAACTCCAAATGTAGACAAAGAGCATATGCCTTGACTGCGGGTACCGCTCAGTTTTGTCTCCTCCTAGCCAGTAGTCAACTGTACGGATGTTTGGGTAGCCCTCCCTGAATACAAACTGGTTGGGGTTCTCTAGTCCAGGAAGGTGATAAAATACGCACATGCCAAACTCTGAGACGAATCTACCGGCAAGGATATCCCAATTGTGCCATGGCTCCTGGGATCCGTGCCATACGTTCCCTGCCAAATCTATCAGCAGTGTTCACCCTGGTGCTGGACCAGTTGATACTGACACTGATGAAGATCACCGAGTGTTTTATCAGTCGTTGGCTGTCCTTGGCCACTGTAAGGGGAACTACGGTGATAGAAGACATCTGAGTACTTCTCCACGACGGAGGGCAGAACTCGCTCGTAGATGTGGCGTGCGGGGAAGTTCGTCTTTCGGAAGTCCGACGTTTCATCCGAGTAGTCCAACTCAAGATGTAAAGATTCAGCGATCTGATAATCTGACCCGAGTTCGTTTTGAGACAGGAGATCATGCCAGAGTGAAATGATGAAGAGCATACCTTCGTTGTTACCAGCTATGCAACGGGACAGTGAGCTTACAGCAGAACGGTCAAGGATTACTGATACCGACCGAAGATAACCAATGACGGATGATGCCTCAATCTCTTGACATTTTGCTCGGCTTCTTTGGTCACCGATTTAAGAAAAGAGTCGTATGCCGGGTACTAGCGAAACTCATTATCATCGACGTATCTTCGCAACCCACATTGAAAATGTCTGACCTGGCCGCATCCGAACATGAAGTCTTGCCAAACTAGAATTCCCATCTCTAAACTGTGGGTGAGCATTATCCATTGATCACGGCTACATCCGCCTTACCGTCGCACAAGTCGTAGAATAGGTCAGGCTCGTATATGCCACCTCCCCATACTCGGATCATATTTTGGTTCCCATCCACGAGGAGTTTAAGCCATGCTTTGTAACGATCGGTGGTCATGCTGTCTCGCCAATAAACGTGGGCCAGATGCACGTCTGGTGAATAGCAAAACCTACGTGGTAAGGAATGAATCTGCTGGGATCCAGTTCGAGCCTATCCAGAATCATCGATTAGCCCCATAAAGAGTGGTATATCAGAAGCGCGATGCCACTAACCACCGCAGAAGACGCGTATATTGTTGATTTCAAAGAGAAACGTCAAACCCTCTTGGTCAATCAACTTCTCCTGCACTACTTGAGCGCGCCTGAACGCGATTTTCTGCGACTTGAAATCTAGCACCTTGCCAGCCTATGCACGGTTTAAGTTCAAGCAATCAATTCGGCGGAGTCAGGCGCACCTCATCTGCGATTTGCACCTCCACAGTGTAGATGGGTTGTTTCCCGTAGCCCACGGGATACCAGAGATCTACAGTCCCCGCGCTCAGAGAAAACTCCGCGCGAGCATACCCGTTCTTCACAGTGAGGTTGGATCCGCCGATCACACGATTTCCGCTGGCATCGACCAACGCGACAGATGAGGTGCAAGCCACATCATGCGACAGCGTGCAATCCACGGACAAAAATACGTCCAATGATGGGCTAACTTTGCTACGGATGTCAAGGTCGTCAATCCGAGTCTCGTACGTGTGTAGGAATATGGGGCGCCAGGGTCCAGTGGTCATGAGGACGGGTCCTACGCCGGTTGTCAATCAGGTGCATACTTGTATGTGCAAGTTCACTAACCCCAGTCCCATCCATAGCTGAATTACGCAGTCAGAATTATGAGGACGGAAAGAACTGCGGGTGCTCACTTATACTGTGCCTTGCGAACATGAAGCCGGCTGGAGTCGCCGTTCCATAGCCCTAGCTTGCCGTGCTGCTTCTCGATTTCTCTTCCCTGTCGATATGAGTGGTCAGGTCCAGTAGCTTGTTGTGCCTGTGGTTGACAATACCCGGAGGAAGGCGCTGTCAAACTCCAGCAGGAGTTCATTCGCTCCGGCCTTCAAACCACCCTTGACAGAAATTCGGTGGCTAAGGAACTGATTATCCGACTCGTGGATTTTTGATCCGTTCTGGCCGTCGTTCGTCAGGTAAGTGTCGTATTGTCACCAAATCAGTCCTACCAGATAGATCACAACAAATGTGTCTAAACCTTCGAAAACGAGGTCGGCATGAGGCGAAGCTAATTCGCCCTCAGAGACAGCGAAAGCCGTTTTGAATGACCATGACGCCTCTCCAACCCCTGTGAGAATGGGCGGTTATCGACGGTTGCAAGGGTGGACGGCGTGCACTCATACACTGAACTTCCCATTCGTTCAGTCCGATGAACTAGCACACAAGTAGTTAGCCTGGCCGAGGGGACATGGCACCGTACGACTCACCGGGTCCGGAATACGTCGCAGTGTAAGCAATTCCACATGAACCGTTGTTGGAAACTGGGAAACGGCGATCCATTCTCCGTCCTTCGTACCGAGTCCACCACCTCTCTGCGTAAAGTGCCAGCCGTCCTCGATGAGCCTTTGAACACTGCTAGCCATGATAACGACGTGTAGAAGCAGTGATCTGAGTATGATATCTTATCGAGGAGACGAGATCGTTGTGCAGGAAGAGAGCTACAGTGAAGTGGCAGATTATATCCCAATGTGTAGCCGAGATTCTTCCGGCGCTCCTGCAAGGTAGATCAATCGGTACTGAGCACGGTGGAGCATGACCTGTGACCAGTCGTATCTGCCGGCCGAGATCTGTACGCCACGGCTTATGTGAGACATATCGAAAATAGGTCGAAAATGGCATACTTAATCCCCGATGTTCAGTAGATTGGCAGGACTTGGGGCAATTGAGAGTCAGAGGGCGTCGCATCCATCGAGGCTGTTGTTGGATTAGCAAAGATCTGCAAGAATGCGATGTACTTACCCTCAAGACGACTCTTGCACGTTGCTGGACACTATGGAAGCTTAAGTCCGGGCGGGAGTTGGCATGCGCAGTTCACTCTAGTTCACTCCACGCGTAGATCAGCTGGACGCGAACGCGGCTGAACTTGGTTGTACACTTGGTTGTACATAAACGCAACACAGTCATCACTTTCGGATCTCTCGATGGCTTCCAGCACTATACAAGAACCTTTTGACCTCATCAGGCTCTCCCTGAGCGAACGTGTCTTTGTGAAGCTGAGGGGTGATCGGCAGTTGACGGGAATTCTGCATGTGCGTATATCGCTTCTCGCGGTCTTTGGCGCTCTTCTGATAATTGCAGGACCGCTAAAAACTTGCAGGCCTATGACGGTCATATGAACCTGATCATGAGTGACGTGGAGGAGACCATAATGTTGGTTGAGTCAACAGACGCAGGAGCGGCCAAGGGCACCGTCAACGTAAGTCGTATTGCGGCATTGGTCCCGGACACTCCACGACAAGACATTGTAATAGGTTGCAAAACGGAAAATGGATATGATGTTTGTCAGAGGGGATGGTGTTATCCTTGTACGTTCGCCCACCTTTCATTGCAAGCGCGCCTTACAATCCGCGTCCCATCAGGTCTCGCCTCCGTCGCGGACATGAGTCTTGATTCATGAACGCCTTCTGTCTATTACCCATCTGTTGCTTGCAAACGTCAACTCTTCCCTGCCAAGGACGGCCTATCCACCGAGATACGAAACGCGCCATCATAACACCAGGTTTCTCGAATGGTATATACATGATGGTATGGACTGAGCTACCGAACTTACTCTGGGGAAATGCGGTTGTACGGCTCTCGCGGCACATGGCAATATAACAAGGATATACTGATCTCCTGGCTGGTGCTCACGCGAAACCGACGCGCCAAAATGCTGAGCCATTAAGACTGGCATCGGATGGTATGGCTGGCCCGAAGTCGGAACACGATGCGAAGTGGAAGAAACGCCGTGCTCATCAGAGGTGCACACGCGGCTCCCATCGGGGCCCATGAATGGCTGTACATAACTCCTGGTCTCTTCAATGCATGAAGATGCAAACCGTGAGCAGCTTCGCCTAGGGAAGACTTCAACGTTTGTCGTACACACGGTGGAGATGGACTCACTACGTTCAATAAAGACTACGATAGGCAGACGACGGAGCTGGCGGCTTTTCTGATACGATTCATGATCGCCAGACCCTCCCGTTCCTCGTTAAGCGCTTCAACGACGATGAAATCTACTCCTTCCTTGTCCAAGGTCAAGAGGCCATCGAACAGCCGGTGAGCCGAGACGGCCGGCTTAGATAAAGGACCAAGGGGGTAATATCGCCACCGTATCGCATCCTCGTGCATTAGCCGCTGCGCTAGAGGCGAGTCCTCCGGTGCCAACAAGCCGACGTAAGGCGTTTTATGGGCACTGCTTGCCTGGGATGTGATCGAGGAGAGGAAGGTATCGACCGCTACCGTGGTAGCATCCGCCGGATGGGGCTTGGCCGAAACGAGCGTCACGCCCACGGAAGGGGAGTAGTGCCTGTACTTCATTCCGGGCGTAGTCGGGGCTTGTTCTATAGCCTCGTCACTGAAATCACGTTTGTGGACTAGGACCTGCGGAACGGGATCGCTGACGGGCAGTCCTTCTCGAACCGCGTTCTCGATGTCCTCAACAGTGACACCGCCTGGTCGCAAAACACGGATCGCGCCATCTTCATGCAGACCGTCGACGACAGTGCTCTCGAGACCGATGTCACACGGTCCACCATCCAGGATAATATCCACTTTACCGTTCAGGTCCCGATAAACATGTTCCGCGCGCGTGGGGCTGGGTTTACCGGAGGAGTTCGCGCTGGGGGCTGCCAGCGGTGCATCAGCGATGGCAATGAGCGACCTAGCAACAGGATGCGATGGCATGCGGATGGCGACCGTGGGTTGACCGGCCGTGATGATTGACGGTACTTTCGAAGGGTCGGAGGGGAATAACAGAGTGAGCGGCCCGGGCCAGAATCGTTTGATCATAATTTCGTAGGTCTTCGGCAGGTTGTATTGTGGAGGAAGTAGACGTTGCAGCATAGAAAGAGAAGATATGTGGACGATCAAGGGGTTGTCTGCAGGTCGACCCTTCGTAGAGTATATCTTCGATGCAGCATCTGCATCAAGGGCAAGAGCCCCAAGACCGTAAACGGTCTCTGTAGGAAAGACAACACATTCCCTTTGTTCGACTAGATGGCGCGACGCAAGCGTCAATGCCTCCAAGGTATCCGGGGAAGAGACGGTCGGTTGTTCAGCCTCGGGGGGGAAAGAGATGGCAGAACAATCGCAAACTTTGATCGTCGTTTGAAAACCGAGCGGCATGGTGAATGGCCTATGGTTGAGTCTAGAAGAGAAGATGCCCATCGAAAACAGTTTCAAGAAACGGGAGGCGTTCATACATCGGTGAAGGTGGAGAATGCGTCGATGCGATCACGACACCAAAACGGAGCAGAAAGGAAAATTTGTCGCTTTCCGCCAGCCTCTTCTTCACGAATTCCAGTACTGCAACATTTCAGTACCGGTAGGATTCATGGCTTCTCTTCAGCGACCTTCAAAGCGTACAAGTCCCACTCTCGACGATTTATCACGAATGCAAGACGATCCTCAAAGGAAACGACCCCGGCTATCGAGCGAGGACATCTCCGACTTCGATTCTGGCTCGCATTCTACGCGAGGCTCAGTCTCGGACGGGGCAGAACAGCACCAGTGTTCTTCCGATGACGAGGAGCTGGATGCTCCCTACGCACGCAGCACTACATCAGCACAGAGACAATCTCTGCAACACGACGATGCCGCCAATTCTCGCCTGAGGATGAAGCAGACGACAGAATCAACCGTACTTCCAGTGGAGAAGACGTTGGATTCTGTTGCTGTTACATGGACATCTATGGGCGTATCTTCTCGGCTCCAGGCCGCGCTTTTCAGTATGTCCATACGACACCCGACGGAAATTCAGGCGGCATGCATACCCCCACTCCTGCAAGGCGAGTTCAACGAATCATGTCGAATCTCTCGCGCAGCTGATCTCCAATACCGCAAGGCAGGGATTGCATAGGGAACGCGAAGACGGGTTCAGGAAAAACGATAGCATTTGCCTTGCCCATTTTGCATCGACTTTCCATGGATCCCTACGGTATATTTGCGCTGGTACTCACACCCACGAGGTAAACGATGTTGTAATTGTGACAGATCGGTCGACTAATCGGTTCGTTCAGGGAATTGGCATTCCAGATTGCCGAGCAGTTCGCCGTGCTTGGAGGAGCCATCAATGTCAGGACGGCAGTCGTGGTCGGCGGGATGGATATGATGGCCCAAGCAATCGAATTGCGCAATCGCCCTCACGTCGTTGTCGCAACACCCGGACGCATGGTCGACCACCTCCGGAGCGGCAGCGGTGAATGGGACCTGTCGAGAGTCAAGTTTCTGGTAATCCGTGTGCGAGCATTGCGCTAGGCATCGCTGAAGAGCCACGTATATAGATCCTTGACGAAGCCGATCGACTGCTCACGCCAACCTTCGCCCCTGAGCTGGAACATTTATTCGAGGCGTTACCGACGGATCGCCAAACTTGTCTGTTCACTGCCACCTGGACACCCGCTGTGGAACAGCTTGCCTTAGCTCAGACTAAACCAGGGAAACAGAAGCTGTTTGTCCATCGCATGACTTCAAGGTTCGCGTTCCATATGCTTCGTGCTCCTGCGGATCTGAATAACCCTTTTCAGCGTGGAGACCGTAGAGACTTTGAAGCAGTACTACCTGCTCGTGCCGTCTCATATCCGTGAAGCGTATCTGTTCCATCTGCTATCGCACCCCCCGGAAAGCATCATACATCTTCGCCGCTCCCCACCTGAGCCCGTCAAACATCGTCGCGGCCCTGCGAAGAAGCAAGGCAAGCGACCCACGCCCAGAGATGAGGATGCGCCCGAGCAACCCCCGCCAACCATCATATTTTGCAATCGCCCGCGAACCGCGGCTTATCTCACCAACATGCTGAAAGAACTAGGGATCAGGAGCACAGCTCTGCATTCACGACTCACTCAACGCGAGAGACTGTCTTCTTTATCGCTCTTCCGATCGTCTGTTGTGCCGGTGTTGGTGTCGACAGATGTCGGGGCAAGAGGATTGGATATCGAAGACGTTGCAATGGTCGTGAACTGGGATATGCCTCAAGAGCCCGAGGAGTACACGCATCGCGTCGGTCGTACCGCCCGTGCCGGTAGAGCCGGTCTTGCGGTCAGTTTTGTCACAGAACGCGACGAAGAGCGGATCATGAAGATCGAGGACCGTATCAGTGAGTAGACCTGAATCACCTCTCAAAGCAGGATTATAACTTGGGAGAACAGGAACCAAACTTGAAGAAATGGAACTGCCTGAAGACAAGGTGCTGGAAGGTTTGAACTCGGTCTCAACCGCGAAGCGACTTGCCAACATGGTGCGTGTCAACGTTCGAAAGCATCCTAGACCGATACCAAGTAATAATGCACCTCAGGAACTACATGACACTGGCTTCGGCAAGCGCGAGGCGGTCCATATGGCGAAAAAGAAGGCCCGGCAGGCCCATGACGACATGTAGCGCAGCTATAATAAATCCGTCATGATCGATAAGTCTGTGTTTCGGTATTCTTGTCTTCGATGTGGAGAGATGTCCGGGACGCTGGCGAACCCGCGTCTTGTCTCAGTCCGACGGCTGCTAAGTATACCATGAGATCGTGCCATGCTTCCGACAGCCTGAACGGAGTCGCGATCTTGTCGTGATCTGCAGGACAATGTATGGACGGTTGCAGGACACATACGGTGGATAGGACGCGTCTGCGTAGATTCCATGCTATTCGAGGTATGGAAGGCGACGTTCGAGGACACCCCCGTTCGTCACTGGAAGAGACGAGGAACGCAAAGCCGGCGGAGCTGAGTTGAACTTCGCGCGGAATAGGGGCTTTGGGACCTAATTGGGGCATGTTCCGAAGTTCGGTTGGCCACAGGACACGCTCCGGGAAGACGGCGCTGTTCTCCAACGACCTCTTCAACTACCGTCCCCGTCTGTAGCCTCCGTAAGTCGCTCTCACTCTCTCCATCGCTACCGCCGCTCACGCTGTTGCCATCCAAATTGTCTCCGCCGCGCCTCCCGTTCAACCAACGTTCAGCGCTCCGATGGCGCAGCCAGAATGGGATGTCGATTATATCCTACAAAACATCGCCTCGCCGGGCGACATGACTGAGGATAACGTTGTCAAACCGCTATCCGAACTTCAGCCCGCTGGTGGTCATGAATTCTCCTCGTTGACGCCACCGGTGAGTACATGCCTTCGGCGTTGAACGCAGCCACCTTCTGAACCAAGTTCCTGTACCAGACCTCAAGCGCCGGATCACCGGATTCGTGCCCCACTCCCAGGGCCGACGTCGTCTCCGTCTCGACCACCTTCTTTCCTGGCTCAACCATCGAGCCCACGCAGCCAGACAGCATTATCGTCTCTGCAGACTCCGTATTTTTCTATGGTCATTCCCATGTCCTCGCTAAATCCACCAATCGCTTTGACTCACTCCTACCCGACTCACCGGCGGAAGGGGTGGCCATGGAGCACCTACCCATCCTTTCTCTGCCGGAGCCCTCGGAGGTCGTCAACGTCCTCCTACATGCTATTTACAACATGCCGTGTGCACATTACTCGCCCTCGTTTGAGACCGTATCAGCCGTTGTGGACATCCTCCCAAAATACGGACTCGACGTCAAAACTCTCTGTGCCTCCGGCTTCTCTCTCTTTAATCTCCTCGTCACGTACGCACCCATCAGGCCGATGGACGTGTACTGCCTCGCCGGCTATCACGATCTACTAGACTTGGCTATTGCTACCTCTCCGTACCTCCTTTCCTTCCCTTTACCTACCATTACCGATGAAATGGCGGAGAAGATGGGTGCACGATATCTGAAGCGGCTGTTCTTCATGCATCTCGGACGTGCAGATGCACTGAAGCGGCTGCTCCTCCAGCCCCCTGTAGCGCATGTGCCCAGTCCCATCTGCGATATCGCGGACCAGAGAAGATTGACACGTGCGTGGGCACTGGCAAGCGCGTATATCGCATGGGATGCTCGGCCAAGTAAGCCGTAAACCACACACATGTCATCATCGATTAATCGCTTGCAGATCTTACAGGTGCCGAGATACAGACGTCTTTGACACCGCTAGCGGATGGTCTGGAATGCGCGCAATGCAAGCTTTCTCTGCGAGAACGCATCTCAACGCTCATTGCACAGTGGTCCGCGGTGAAGGTGAGCTTTCAGGGTTCGTTGTTTAAAACAAGCTCTATCTTACCTTGGCTTCTTGCAGTCCACCATATAATCCGACACCGCGAATTCACCACTCGCTTCAAGTCTGTTTCATCGAAAATCCTCGCAGTATCATAGCGTCAATCACGAGCACGCCGCATTCCTTACCTTTGCATAGGCCCAGACGGGCCTCGCCTCGTCTCTCAAAGCCATCCGCGGACATATTCTGTACAAGTTTTGCAATCATTGTACATCATATTCTCCTTCGTGACCCCCTCCACGCTCCTCCCCGTCCGTTACCGTATATCAGGCCCATGTGCATTCCCCTCGAAGAGCATCCTGGTGCGCGTATGATGCCCAGTTATGTACTTATGTAAATTATAGCTAGCTATCATCACCAGGGCTGACCGCCAGCTGACGGTTCAAGAGGGATCGGTCTGTAAATGCGGCAGTTTTGCAATATCATTTCGCATATTTGGGGACCTGGCCATGCTCGACGTAAGCGTGTACACCGTTTATCGCGAATATCGGCGGCAGCGTTAAAATATATGTACTCTCCTCCGAGCACCATTTTGACTTCGCACATCCTGCGGGGTCCAACCCACCTGTTGTTGCACGAATTTGATCAACGGCATATACGCGGCTAGCACACACGTCAGACGTTCGAGACAGACGCGGAGAGCATCCGAGTTACAAAGGATAAGGCTGTTAAGACCAAGTTTGCCAGGACGCAGCATATGATCGATATGAGCGCCGAAGAATAGGACGCGATCCTTGGCTTGGGAGCATGGTCCGGACCTTGACCTTGTTTTAGACGAGGCTAGCACGATGCTAGCTAGCCATGTGTTCGAACACAGCGCTCTCCTGTTCTATTTCAATGCGAGATTATTTTCGTGAAAAGTTTCACCGAACAGGCAAAATCACGTCCGCGGTGTGCCATATGTGGGCCAGTGTAAGTATACGATGTGATGTTTTAAGCGATTGCAACGCCGACGGTCGTCCTAGAGCCTTGACCGGGGCCTCAGATCCTGCTGGAAAGCCCATCTGTGAGGGAAAATCGGTCACAGTGTTTTCCGACGTCGAGGAGCAGGCAGGAAGAGTCTTCCTACACGGTTTATACGACTTGCGGTGGGCGTATTGACACTGCTGCATGATGACCCGTTCTTGTGACTGAATTATGATCCTCGAAGGCGAGTATGAGAAGGCAGGACGGCCATGAGCTTGACGTATCCATTTCGCATCGTTTTACTACGGTCGCACGTTCTGAAGAGGAACGCCAGCCTCATGCCGTCGTTTCTGGAAACCTGTACATCGGTCGAAATCTAGGCTTGGCCAAACCGCGGATAAGAGGTCCTCCTAAGGCATCAGGCTGAGCAGCAAAAACCGACATCGTGCTGGACATATTGCAACCATGACTGAAAGCTAGGAGACGCGATGGTGAAACGCACCGTAAGTGAGCAGCGATGTAGCGGGGGGAGGCGAAAGCTGTCGGTTCCTCCATATAAGATCAAGCGCCCTACGTTCGAATCTCAGACAACACCGGTCATCTCGAGTAATCGCGCCTCAGCCGCCTGCGCATCGCCGTGATGTCTGCATTCTTTGGACTGTATGTGACACACTGGTTGCTGTACAATAGGCAAGCATAACCATTGCATAGAGGCAAGACTCGCACGTTTAAACCCCGGAAGGATGTCCCGGAAGGCACCAAGCAATATCAACTACGCAAGTATGCCGAGGCGACGCTGGTGAGCGTCGCAGCCAGGCTGCACTCAAGCCAAAACCTGACTACATATAACCTTGAATACCTACTAGGGATCTGGGAACTTACGATTGGCTGTGAAACTCCCGGAAGGGGAGGACGAGAACGAGTGGCTCGCAGTGCATGGTGAACAAATCCGTTACACTACATGCACCAACATGGAATCATGCCTATACTCTTCTCTGATATTTAGCTGTTGACTTCTTCAATCATCTGAACATGCTTTACGGAACTGTCACCGAGTTTTGCACGCCACAGGAGGTGAGGTCGTTCATATACGTTGCTGCCGCATGATTCTAATCCAGGTCCTACCTTATAGTGCCCTATCATGTCTGCTGGCCCAAGGCATGCTACCGAAGTGATCCTCCATGCTCTTTCTCATCATCATGGCGCATAGATACGAATATCTCTGGGAGGATGGTCAAAAGTACAAGCGACCGACGAAGCTGCCTGCACCGGAATATGTCGACGCGCTCATGAACTGGACGCAAGGCCTGCTCGATGATCCGGTGATGTTTCCGAACAAGATCGGTCAGTATGACTCTATTGTTATCCCCAGTGCTGATATCCATCTACGTCTTTCGGAGAGTAGGTGTGCCCTTCCCGAAAGCATTTCGAGACACGATTCGGACCATCTTTAGGCGACTGTTTCGCGTTTACGCACATCTATACAGTAACCATTTCGATCATGTCTGCGCCTTGGGTATCGAAGGTATGCTTGTTGCGTATTTCGTCGCGCCATAGAGTTTACGGACGAGTCGGCAGCGCATCTGAACACGAGCTACCGCCATTTCTTTTTGTTTATCAACGAGGTAAGTGACAGAAAAGCTGTTTCAGTCAACGTACTGACGAGTATTCACGGACATAGTTTGACTTAGTAGATAAGAAGGAACTGGCACCACTCGAAGAGTTGAATGATGCTATACTTGCAGAGGACAACAGGTCACGGTAGCGTCTACTACTTGATAGACCTCGTATATCTTGTGTCAGTCGTGTCGCCTTCGCAATTGTTGTGATAATCTGTACTGCTGTCATTCAATGTACCTTCGCCACGGTCCGCACAACGACGAGACTACAGTCAAGATATTCAACCACCAATAATCCAATGGATATTAATACAATCATATATATACAACGGTCATAGGCCAGTTTTTTTTAAGGTTGAAGCCGTGCAAGGCATCTTTCGCCACCATCGCCAACTGCGGTGACTCAAACACCACGTATGCCATTTTAATGGCCTGACCAGTGGCATCAGGAGTAGCGGTTGGCGATACCTGCACAGATAAGAACCCTTGATATCTTGGGAACACCTTCAGGAACAATCGAGACATAAAGCAGCCAAGCTCACTGTTGGAACAAAACGGACAACATGTCTTCTGTCACTTCTTGAGGAAGATTTGAGGCCATTAACCGCGCAGACGGCTGGACTTCACCTGAGGGGGGGTCTGTATTCTCTCTTGATTACCATGATTCATCACCAATGATTCAACATACTTTGTTGCTGGTGTTGCTGTTTCGGTGGTGCGTCATCGTCGTCTTCAATCTCCATCTCTTCATCGTCGCTACCATCGTCTTGTTTCTCCTTCTTCACCGGTCGAATATTTTCGGAGTCGTCCTCGCGGCCTCGTTTCTCCGACGCAGAGAACACGCCTTGAGGGGCGTGCGCAGGATTGGGAGGAACGAAGTTCGGATCCTCCTTCTTCAGCGTTGCGTACGATTTCGTCTTGGCGTATTGGATACGCTGCCCGTCCGAAGAGTTCAGTGTCACTCGTGCTTGTATATTCTTGATTCGGAAAGGCGCACGAGAGGTTTATCGTAAAAGACCATGCCCTCGCACGCGCGCAAGGCCGAAGTAGCTCCGGCAAGCTCACTGAACACCAGAAATGCTTGCCCACGCATCTTGGGGGTCTTGGACGCAATAACATCGATGACTTTGCCATACGTTGTGAAGAGTGCATATAGTTGAGCACGAAGTTCCTCCTTGTTGACCTTGTCGTTGAGATTGTTTACATACAGCGTTGTATTGGGTTGTGCCATGCTCGTGAACGTGTGCGATATTCGCAAGACGAGAGTCAAGAGTGAGAGCAAAAGACGCACGTGGTCGTAAGCAGTCGGCGTTTCCCCATCTTTTCGGTTCGGTTATTAGCTGCAGTCGTGCCATCTCTGCGGTCAATTGCCAGCTGTCTCCTCTCGCTTCACGACCGTCTGTCTTCAGTCCCTACGTGTCCAGGAAAACGTTCGACGCGTACGACACGTCCCGGTCAGCAATTCAACTCGTTAGATATCTCACACCGTACTAATTTGTATCATTTCCATCTCAAGAGCTAAGCTCAACTCCCCGAACCCTGCCGATATATGATCCATTGCCCTAAACCCGGGCAGCACTCAGATGAACAATACATGGGCCCGTGAATGGCTCCCTTCATTCGTCGTGCCGTTCGTTTCGCTTTCGTATCCCACAGACACCCCCTCTCAGCCGGACTCCTTCCCAAACTCAACCTATTACAATGATGGTTTGCTGGATGCCTGTTTTGTGGTTACATGCATAGCCGTCTTCGCAATATTGCGGGACATTACTCGGCTTTGGTTCGCAGAGCCCTTTGCTAGGTGGCATCTGACGAGGCAACTGAGGAAGTCGAAGACGAGAAAAAATTCGGTGAACGGCAAGGGAGGACTCGAGACACCGCCCAAAGGAGAGAAGACACCACTGTTACCGCCCAACATCACGAAGGCTGAAGAACGGATTTTGCAACGCAATGTGCAACGTTTTGCTGAACAATCCTGGTCCGTGGTGTATTACACTGTGCAATGGGGCTTCGGATTGGTCGGTGCTTCTTCCCGTTGGTGTGCATATTGCTGACACCCGTTCAGTATGTTAATCATAACCTACCCACTTCAATATTCGATATGAAGTACCTTTGGATCAATTACCCCCATATACCACTGGCTGGACCCGTCAAATTTTATTATCTAACGCAAACAGCGTTCTATACGCACCAAATCTTGATCCTCAACGCCGAGGCTCGCCGAAAGGACCATTGGCAGATGATGCTGCATCATGTCATCACTGTCCCGCTCATGGTTGTCAGCTACTCGTATTATTGGACTCGCGTTGGCTGCCTTATCATGGTACTCATGGATTGGTGTGATATCTGGCTTCCGGTGAGTCTCTCGAGCTCGCGAACGGTCGAACGCCAATAACCTAGTACTGTTTATTCAGGCAGCGAAAATGCTGAAATATCTGTCGTTCTCCACACTTTGTGACGCGGCTTTCACGTTTTTCATGCTATCTTGGCTTGTTACCCGCCATATCATCTTCGTCATGGTCATCAACTCGGCAATATACGACTCGAAGGCGATACTTCCTTATGGCTGGGACCCGGCGAGGGGGTATTATTTCACGAGGGGAGTCTACATAGCATGCGTCGGCATGCTGGTCGCCCTTCAGGTATGTCTCACACAGTAATCACATTGCCCATTACTCATACTCTACCCATACTCTGTAGCTTATCCAGATTGTCTGGTTCTGGATGATATGTCGCGTCGCGTATAAGGTGATCAGTGGCCAAGGAGCCGAGGATACGAGAAGTGATGACGAGATGTAAGTTGTGGATCCTGGCTGTCGGGACTGCGAGTTTACATGGCCTGGCAGGGACACTGAGGAAGAAGCCGAGAAAAAGGAACAATGAACGTCCTTAAGCTCGAGTATGGTGTAACGATATGCTCAGGATGGCGGACGTTAGTAGATGGCTAAAGTGATCTTACTTACCTTGCTATAATGGGATCTGTGGCGTCATCTGCAACTTAGAGTCAGAGGCAGTGAATCATTTGCACGTGATCCTTTGCCGTTACAGCGATAGTGACGCCCGCAACTCGAGCGCAGCCCCGTCCGTACTTAGCTCTTGGTATCGCGTCGTATATCTCTCTCAATCGGCCCACGGCCTTGTGGACAAATGATGGCCAGCTTTATGAGCTACTTTGGCGGTCGCCGGGATCCTAAGCAATCCGCTCGAGATGCGATAGTAACTCTGCGGCAGCAACTTCAGATGCTTGAGAAGAAGGAGGAGTACTTGCAGAAGAAGATAAATGAGGAGGTTGCGAAAGCGAAGGCAAACGCAACAACCAACAAGACGGGTGCGTGGTACATGTGCCTTAGTATCATCATGCTATTCATTGGTACAATATGACCCTCAGCCGCGACGAACGCCTTGCGGAGGAAGAAGGTCCACGAGCAGGAGATGGATAGGTTGCAAGGTACACGCATGCAACTGGAGATGCAGGTTAATACGCTAGAATCTGCGAACATGAACGCGGAAACTATGGCTGCACTCAAGAAGGGTGCCGACGCCCTGAAGCATATTCATGGCAACATGTCCGCGGACCTCTTACCTGAATCTGACCTAGAGCTTACCCCACACTCAGGACTCTCGACAAGGTTGACGCGACTATGTCATCTATCCAGGAGCAAACCCAGGTTGCGAATGAGATTTCGGAGGCAATTTCTAACCCGATGTATGGCGCTGGCGATCAGATCGACGAGGTGTGTCGGTCATTGTATATCCTCATATCAATCTTCAACTCATGACGTTGTGCCACTCTTTGCAGGATGAACTCAAGGCAGAGCTCGCGGAATTGGAGCAGGAAGAGCTTAACGACAGGCTTATGGGTGCAGACCACGTTCCAATACACGCACCAGCGGGCCCCAGTAAAGTCCAGAGTTCGTGTTGCTTTATACTACGGCTTGCGATAACTTCTGACATGCGCTATCTTAGCTCCAGCTGCCCGGGTTGCCGAAGAGGATGACGAAGAGGCTCAACTCAAGGCACTACAGGCCGAGCTTGCTATGTAACAGGCCGCCCTGTCGTTGTGCGACATCCATAATACCTTTCCCTGTTATACTAGGCTGTACTGTGAACCACCCTCCTCCGATGTTTATTATTGCTCTCCTAATTCACATGTTTGTAATATGTCGTCCAATTCATTCGATTCATTCGTATGGTGGAACATCTCAAGACTTATATTCGTCCCAGATCAGCACGACATGTGATAAGGCACTCCTGTGGCGGTGTAATTATACATGGATGGAGAGCAGTTGATTATTGGGATCGCTGAATGATTTCTGCCACGTTATTGCGAGTATTAAGTTATGCGAATGGTACGGAGGAGCCAGAGGAAGAGGAAAAGACGGTGAGCCCAGAATTGTCCATCGGCCCGGTGGAGATGAATCCATGCGATGCGAGTGTTATGAGAATCCACGAATACCTAATACTCTCCGAACATCGCCCGTGAAGCGCAACGAGTCCAAGACAGGGAGTAGATCGAGGAGGGCTTCGTCTGATGGGTCATGCGTCCAGCCTTCTATGGGAATGCCGTTGGCTGCATCACAACAATAAGACCAATGTATCACAGGTAAACAGAAAGTACCCGCCTTCGTTCAGAGTGTAGCATACCGGTGAGTTGTCTATCAGGCAAACTCGTGATAGATCTTGTTCTACTAAAGTCAGATCCTTCATATAAGAACCATTAGGATGTTGCGTGCATGACTATACAGCACCGTGAGCATCATGTATTCAAATTGGGAATGCGCCTGCTAACCTCCCGGAAGAACCGCCGCTCCAATATGCCGCGCCCAGCATCCAGCCAGTCGATGACGGGATCCGCGTATTCCTGCATTGAGGCCGTGAATATTACGAGGGTGTACCATGTCGAAACCTGAGCAAATATCGTCAGAGCCATGCATGGACGACTCCCGCGAGGTGCGGTACCTTTCTAAGGAAGTAGTCTACAAAAGGTCGCTTGTGGACGTGATACACGGTCCTTCGGCCTCCTAACATGACCTCGACAATATGACTAGTGCCTTTCCCCTTCTTCCCGAAGCCAAACCATCCCAAAATGCCGGATCTGCTGACGAGGCTCTGATTCAGAGGCTTGGACGTCGAATGGATGAGTGTTTCGTCAAGGTCCAGCACCAAGGTCTTCGGTAAGTGGAACGGGGTTTTGCGCGCACTGCCAGCTACTGGGGCTTCTGTCGCAGTGAGGACATGCTTCTCATCTAATAGCGCCGCAGGGTCCGAGTGTAACCGTGGCAGATGTGGTGGGATGGCCGGTGCGGGTTGGACAGATACGACCGGTGTGGTAGGTGTCGGAGTGAACATCAGCTCATCCTTGGGTTCGATTTCGCTATCCTTCCCATCCGCTTCCGGCCCTTCTTCTGCTGCCCGGTCCACCCTTCGTCCCGAACGCGCTCCTGTCAAGGAATGCCAGAATCCGCGCACTGCGTTGCACAGGGTCACAAAGACCCGGACGAAAAACATCCTTCGGAGGACGTTTTCATTTGCGGTTGTCTTGACTTTGATGAGCGGCGATGCCTGGACTGACTTCGGCATTGACGGAGGAAAGACTGCGCCGGGCGACGAGTGGGACCGCTTGGGCGAGTTCGGCGGAACATCTCTGGGTGCAACAGGAGGTGGCTGAATGGAGAAAGGTTTAGTCCAGGTCTTCACCCGCTTGATGCTGTGCACGTCTCCGTCGAGGATCGCAGTGGTACGGGCGAGGACGGGGATGGATGGCGGAGCCCGAGGAGAAGCTAGGTGGTCGAACTGGCGAGACAGGTAAGAGAGCGAGTTCATGGCTCGCCCCGCGATCCGCCGTGGGCAGGAGCAGGACCGTCGTCGCGGCCTGAGATGAAGACCGGTTGTGCTGGGGAAGGGGGCTGTCGATGGGGTAAGTAACAGTGATTAGCGAATGGGTCGATTCACGCGTGGGCGATTGGAAACGCACGCGCTTGACCTCAGCCCTTGACTGACCGTGCTTGCGTTCTGGCTCTTTGCCTACTAGTAGCTTTTGCAATCGATATCGACGCTGCATAACACTTTCAATCGGATACCTTCAGTCGCTGTGATTGTCTCATCGACCGCCGGGCCAGCCTTTGACCTCGGAACTGGTCATGACCTGCCAAGATCAATAGCCCAATTTCCTCCAAGCTGAACTTCATTTCATATGTGCGCTGTTTGATGGCGCATGTCCCGTACAAGTATCTCGGTCCACGACACGTACACGATGCTCCGAATGGCGGACGCACGTCGCTCTCATGATGTAGAACGGCCGCTTGGTAATTCATCATTGCCTTCTCTTTTTTTTCCAACGACCAAGCGTCGTAAATGTTTCCCGTACCCCGCACGTCATATATATTCCCCGCAATTCACCTGCAACCAGACTCCAGAGGGATACTGATCCGTGAAACAGCTGTCTTCATCACCTATATGTTCTACAATCGGCACCTTTAACGCCTCTCTCAGAGGGCGCTTGGCCCGCCATTTGGTCATATCCCTGTGCTAAGATGTCTTCAGCTACAAAATACTACATAGTAACGGTTCAGCTGCGTTCTCAAGTTGAATGCTTCCAAGATACTTCAGTACAATCCCTGTAGGCCCGACTACTAGCAGACCCGGCCCGTATCTGGCACGTGCGAGAGCAGCCAAACCATTGATTTGATTAGTTGTTGGCCAACTATTACTAAGTGGAAGGGCGTCGGTCCGCCGACCCCATCCTCGATTAAGTAGTTAGTGATCGTTACTTCTGAGCAAACCTCGAAAGAAATCCAGAACGGTGGATCGCGAGAATATATCGAGGCTGCTGTGACGAAACAGATGATATTAAATGCACGATCCGTACTCTGAAGACAAGTATTGCCAACTGGAAGGGGTAAGGTTCGCCAATCCTCGCACTTCTGTATTCAACTTCAAAGAAACCTGGGAACGGTGGATCCAGGCGCGAAATATCAAGGCTGCTGTGACGAAACAGCCAAGCATTCACAGCCAAAGTATTTCATTACAAACTACATTTGTACAATTTTCTTTATGATGATTTATACTTCATCCTCAGATTGCTGTCCACACGTGGTTTGCACAGCAATAAAAGTGTGGTAATATATTTTAATATAGTAAATGACCTTCCATACGTAGACATAATGTACTTCTCTATTTCAAGTAAAGATCCAATTTTGATGGGGACTTTAACAATTGATATCAATTTTCATAAAGAAAAATGTACAAACGTGGTTTGTAATGAAATACTCTGGCTGTGATTGAACACTTTTAAACTCACGTGCGGATCCTGCCAAGAATGCCAACGATCCTTGCCTTTGTTCAGTTACTTACAGTGCTCGAGAACTGCTCCCGCATTCCTCTAGAAGCTCTATCGAGAAGACGACCGTTCGTATCTCCATCACTCACCTTGTGAGCCGTCATCCCATTTCCGGCTCATGAGCTGCCACCAAATCCTATGCCTGCTTCCCCTTTCAGCTAGTTGTCCGCAACTTGTTGCCCTATATATTAATGCCGGACTCTACTCCAAAAGATTCTGGCGGCGTGACCTCGAAGAGCGCCTGTGCGGCACCACAGCATCGCTTGAAATGTGGTGTAGTGCAATTCGCCCCGGATAAATCTCAAGGGGCAACCGCCGCAAATCTGGAACGGATGCTGGGGTACATACAACGCGGTCAAGAGCTCGGCGTTCAGTTGCTGGTGTTTCCGGAGCTCGGAACCTGTGGTTACGATGTTGATGAATCCGCTGTCGTGGCAGCGACAGAGTCTTCTAGCCTTGTTGTGGAGACGATTTCATCAGCTGCGAAGGACGCTGGCATGCGTATTGTGGTATCCTATCCGTCCACTTCGTTTTTAACAGGAAAACGCCATATCACGGCGTCCTCCTTCAGCCCGACCGGGGATCTCGAGATCACGTACCACAAGACACATCCATGGGCAGCTTCCACGTTCGAGAACGTTCATTTCACCCTCGGACAGCACTTCTGTGATTCTGTGCCGGTCGAAAACGCCCTTGACGCCTTTGTTAATGTTCTGATATGCTGGGACATCGAGTTTCCCGAGCCCGCCCGTGTCCTTCGGCTGAAGACGCCTGGAGAGCATCACTATAGCCCGCTTCTCATCTGCGTTCCGACTGCGAACGCAGACGCCTCCATACACGAATACACGCTGCGCACCCGTGCAGTCGAGAACCACTGCTTCATACTGTACGCAAACAACGCAACGGATGCGTTTTCCGGGGGAAGCTGTGTCGTCGGGCCTGATGGTCAGGTGCTCACTATCGCGGACGGCACAGCTGAAGAAATGGTGATTGCGGAGGTGGATTTGAGCCGAGAGCGATACCAAGCAAAGATCAAGGTGAATCCCATGTTGGAGTGGAGGAGGCCAGAGCTGTACGGGGCGTTGTGCGAGACCGAGAAATGGGATAAACCCACGTCCGCGGACTAGCAAGATGGACAGATGAATGTGAACAACATTAGGGAACGCCGAGATCAATTCAAGCCGATGATCATTAGAGTTCTGCTGGTTTATTTGTAGGCTTGGGATCCAACCCAATGACGTTGATGGTGGCGAGAGAATAGTAACTAGAACTTACAGCTGAATACTACCGTGACGCGTAAGACGCGTCGTCCACGTGATACGTTTTCTCCTGTTTACCGCGTTTGCGGCCCCCTGATCTGACCTCACGATGCTTGACGGCCACTACTTCTGCTCAATCGCGTGACATACACTCTCCTGACAAAAGGACAATCGACATACCCACTCGCGAACCGTCAGCTCACATACCGGATGGCTGCCGAGTTCATCAATTTCCGTGATGCGGCCGACATACCCCTAACTTTGGTAGAGCATATCAAGGACGCGGTGGATAACCTTCCGCGGCTCAGCCCATCGGAAATTGACTTGGCGGATTCATGTCCGATATGCCTGGTTGCGTTCGATTCCATTGTAGAAGACGCTGGTGAAGCATCACTCTTCGCTCACCACTCAAGCGAACCTGCCGTCACGAGCGTAACGAAAGTCGAAGGTTGTGGGCATTTATTCTGCACACGAGAGTATGACATCGCATTGTCGTGCATCTTTGATCTTGCTCAAATGCATCTTAGCCTCAAAGAATGGATCAATGGACTTCACGGAACGTGTCCCTCATGCAGACATCCTTTCCTCGAGATTCACGTCCCAGATGACGAATCATCGGATGGAGGAGAGTACATACCAGGAGAACCGGACGCTGAAGACGATGACATGGAACTAGATGTGACGGAGGCAGAGGACGAAACGGATGAAGACGGGTTCGATGTCGATCTTATCGACGAACCTGAGATTTATTCGGACGTCGAAAACCGAGGATCATACGAAGACGCGAGTGGGTACCCGCGCTCGCACCCCAACTATGACGACAATTTCGAGTCAAACAACTCGCCTATCGGCCTTCACGTAGGAGTGGTTCGTATGTTTGACCTGACCCCAATGTATCATCGCTAAATACGAGACACTCCAGAGGAATCGAGATGTCCCCGAGATCATCACGACCGACTACGGTGTCACCGGCATTGCATCGCATACAAGATACGAGGGACCGAGTTTTGCCTACGACTACGACGAGAGTGACGCGGACTATTCCCCGAGCTCCATGGATGATGGCAGTACCAGTGATGAGCTCACTGACGATGACGCCGGATCCGACACTGAGCTGTCAAGTATTGAGGAGTTCGTTGCAGGTCAGTCATTCAGTTATCGTCCGAGTTCGTCTAGATGGCCAGCTATGCTTACAAGACTTTCTTGCTGACAGATCCGTGCACAGAACGATGTCCCAATCCCGAGGTGGGATGCGACAGCATACGGTCCAACCACCCAAGCCTCCTTATACCGCCCGCGGATGAGTGTTAGACGTGATGTGCACACATACGCAGTGAGACATCTACATTCACGAATATTTATGTTGATTTACACCATATATCATATATCATATCGAGCGTGGCCATGCTGGTCGTCTCTGGAGCGTATCAAGTCTCGCCTGGAGATTGACAAATGATGTCCTATTCGGGCGCTCCGGGCGATGTGTTGTCTGTTCAATGCCTCCGGATAAGGAGCTACAAATCTGTCGCAATTTATGGAGACCCAGATGAATCTGGACGTGATCTCAATTTCCGCCCCTTGAAGTTACAACCTTCTTCGTCCTCGAACTAGGCAGGCTAGCCATAGCCGATCTGGGTTCGAGCCTTCATACACCTTCTTTGACGGGCCCAACTTCGATTGTGTTAAGGAGCCGCCGCTTCGGGTCTAGGGCCATCTGGTCTGTATGTACGGCAAGGTATCGGGATGTCCGCGCTTGGATTACCCTTACACCGCTGCGCTCAATTCCTCTTACACTAGCAAGTTCCCGGCGAAGTACCGATCCTAGCATCTGTGTTAGAAAGCTCGCAGCCCTGGTTGCTTCTTTACCCCCGTCGTACATTTGCGCGCGTTTTGGCTCGCACGCGCTGTGAGGCGACCGCGTTAGGATGGGCGCCAGGCGTGCCCTTGGAAACTGGTGCCGTTCATCAGTTCCTAATACTGCACACACCGTTGAACTATTTCGCCGACGTCGTTCCGCTGTATGGGTGGCATATATACACACGACGCTCTCGATCGCCGGAGAGTGCATATACACCTCTCGTGGGTCACGCCACAGCCGACGGCCGCGGCTAGAAAATCTGCGATAAGCAGGGAAGACGCGGTGGATTGGACCACTGGAGGCAAACCGCTCCGGACGAAGAGATCCCCGAAGTAAGATAAGCTAGCGTGAGCTCGAAGGAAGACAGTTCGTGCGTACCCGCGCGCTGCGAGAGTTGTCCTGGAGAAGTTGATCCCCGCCCAGGGTGGCACTGCTCTCCGGAGACGTTCTGCTCAGACGCAGAGCTGACCTGATGGGTCTTGTCCGGTCGTGGAGTTGTTTCTGATCACCGCCCATGCTCACAGACGGCGTATGCCGTGGGCAGCCTGTGGGACAGCGGTATTGAGCGCTCTGCACCAAACGAGCTACGGACTCACTGTAATGCATTTATTTGCGTGGACAGGTGAAACCATAAATGATCGTTCCGTTTCCGCACTTATATTCTTTGCCACTGCATATAATCATAGTTCTGATTCATTTCGGCAATAGGCAACGGTCAGGAGATGTATTGCCACTGGTTTCATTAGAAACCCCCAGGGAAGTGCTTACTACGGAAGGTAGCCTCTAGGCCCAACAACAGACGGGGCTAATAAGGATTACAAACAATACAAACTAAGAACTGGGCGGAATAATGTTCTAGGGCAAAGTGAAAAATGAGCCTGGAGGCAAGTGTATGAGGTGACAACGCAAGCCACTTGTCGATGGAAGACCCGAAGCACAACGAAGAGGTCGCATCGTCCCAGTGAGGCCCGATTGCAGCCGCAGACAGCATGGCGGATGCGCGAATCACATAATAACACAGGGGGTCTTTGGCGGTTCCGCTTTGCTGGAGGGTGAGTGCTTCTCGATTTCCTGTAGACATAGCTGGAAAACCTTGCCTATGGCGACGATCAGGACGCGGACATTGTGCCAGAGCGTTCTAGACACTCACCAACGTTGACGTTGTTCTTCGCGCTGGTTTCGACGAACGCCGCGTGGTTCGCGTCCGCAATCTTCTTCGCCCCGTCCGCGTCAACCTGTCTGCTCGGTATACTATGAGGCAGTGTCCATTGGAAAGTGATAAGGAGGAGCGTCACTATGCAGTGACGCACAGAGCGCTCGTGCGTTACTTACCTAGTAAGGTCGGTCTTGGACCCGACGATGACACACGGGATCTCCTTTTGGCCGCAGAAGTCGATGATCTTGTCGTAGATGATCTGGATCATGTTCAACGAGCTGCGGTTGGTGACCGAGTAGACCAGGACGAATCCGTGGATGCCTATCGCGTGCTTGGAGTTCAATATCGAGTACTCGTCCTGGGAGAAGCGTCAGCGGGGGGAGAGTTCGGTTCATCGGTTGCTATGACGCTGACCTGGCCAGCGGTGTCGATGATGTCGCACTCGTACTCGACGCCATTATAGTTGACGGTCTTGGTATAGGTGCTTTCGATGGTAGGGTAATACGAGTCGACGAATTGGTTGTCGACGAACTGGACGACAAGGGATGATTTCCCTGCACGCGACCAGGGTGAGCTTCGACGGGTCGCCACATGACGAAGAAGCGAGGGGGGGTGCTCACCGACTGAACGGGACCCAAGGACAGCGATTTTGCGTTTCTTCAGTAGCTCGCCGGGCATGATTAAACGGGGAATAACGAAGGGGAAAGGCGGTGTGTTATAAGGGTTGGAGGTTAGGGATTATAATGGGGAAAGAGGCCGGCGCGCGGCGGCTATGAGCCAAAACGTGCACGTGGGGACCCCGAAGCCTCAGGGGTCGCAGTTAAACCGGACGATTCGCCGAGAAAACGACAGACGAGCGCGGGAACGTGCCTCTGTCTGGTCCGGCTTGGCTTGTGTAAGTATGTGCGTCCGCGCTGTCGAGCCGCCCACAGGCCACCGCGGTCGCACCACACGAGCAATCTGGGGTCCCCAACGCCCGCCACGGGAGATGCCTTCCGTTCTTACGTCTCGCGTTGCGGACCGCGACGAGCACGACGGCACTCGTGATATCGCAGACGTACTCGTCCGTCTTCAACGCCCTCACATCATCCGCGATTGGAACCGATAACCTCCCATGACCACCGTCCCTTCCTCCGACGCGGGGGGGTCGAGACCTGTTCCTGCACCCATACGTCCCGACCCTCGAGAAAGGAAACCGCACTTAGGCGCGATCGCAGACGGATCGGGGCTGCTTCGCCAGGGTTGGTGCTCGACCGGGAGCATCGTGCCCTGCCCGCAGTCCGTCGGTCTCACGCAACAAGACCGCGTTCTCTTCCTCGAGTACTATGTTCAGTCACCAGTCTCTAGGCTTACCCGCAGATCAGTGCTGCTGAAACCCGCTGTACCTAATACGCTGATCTGCCCGCCCAAGAGCTCAACCCTACTCGGCCGGACCACCCCAAAGCAGACACGTTCGAGCTCATCTATTGACTTCCTACGCGTTCTGTATGTCCGCGGATCCACACTTCGCGGGCGTTAGTGCGCCTGCATCTGAATGATAGTACGTATACCGAATCGCCCCCCCAGACATGTGCAAGAAACAGTAGTCGCAAATAAATGGGTGGGAACATGCAGAGCCTGATGCCTGGCTCAACCAACCAAAGGCCAAAATCACTCATCTTCTACGAAGTTGTGGTGTCGGCCCTCGGGTTCCAGACGACCGTCAATCTGATTGGGGGGGGGGGGGGCAAACGGCCGACAAACTTCGTACACCCGGTGATCGTAGATTGACCGCACCTGCTATTATTATTATTAGGGAACCGAACTATGTGTCTTGATACTCCGCTCCGATTTACGACCACACGTCCGCGATAAACCGTGTCCAACCAGGCTGTCGACCATCCAATCACGGTTAAGGGGATCTTCGTTTGAGAAAGTTGTATGGTGCACATTCACGAAATACCCTCGACGCGTAAGTAGTATCATGATGCGCTATAAGCCAGCAGCTCCCATCGCGAGGCGACGGCGGTGGTTTGGGGTCCTTGTCATTTATTTTACCGGTCATATTAGCGCGAGTAGAACTCGGAATGCAGAGCAACGGGCTGTAGGTCGCCACCCGACGGGTATGCATGAGCCGGGAATGCAGCTGTACCGGACATACGACCCTTCGTGGATCGAGCCCATCGCCGGGCGGAACACGTACTCGTAAAGGGTACAAGTACAGTATGTACACTGTGAAGCCGCACTGCGGGCGGTGCACCGTGGTTGCAGGGGCACAATCACCACAAGCCGAGCATCGAGGCGGCTTGCTGGAACAAATCAAGCAATAACGTCGTGCGTCAACAACGAAGCAATGCCGAGCAATGAAGACTCACCGCCGTCATTGCGCTTCGGCATCCATTTCCATACTTTCGTCGTCAACACTTCCGGTGCCGCCAGGTCCGCTAACTGCGGCTCTGAGGTGTTCCGTTGAGCCAACGCCCTTCGACCGCTCGACCATTCCGATAACGCCGGATTTGTCGCCCACGCGCGTCCGGGACTTGGCTAACAGCTGAGAAACCGCCCATTGCTCGTATCCGGGTTTCCCGACCTCCCATTGCCGCTTGCCTGCGCCTTGAGGTAGCGAAGGCGACGTAGATGGGAGCTCCTCGACAGGTGGGAGCTCGCTAACCGAAGAACGTAGTTGCATGACCAGCTCCGGAAGCATGGAGAGATTCGATAGCGCCTCCGGCGTACGGAGGAATGAAAGGGTTTGCCGTTGCGCCTGGGCGCGGCGCAGCTGGAGCCGGGACTTGCGGGCCGCGCGAACATATAGGCGCCGAAGCGCGCGCATCTGGTGGAGGAGTGTTGTCAGCGGACTGCGTCAAGCATTGTCGAAAGGTCACCAGACGAACATTGTTCATTCTGCGCCTCAGATCTTCTAGTTCGGCCAGCAGTTCTAGTTCTCGTTCGGGAGGCGTCTCCAGATCTAGCCCTCGTTGATGCGGAACAACCACCGGGAGGTGGGACGGAACGGCGAGAATATTGCGCAGTGACCAAGCCTCGAGGAAATCGAAGGCTTGGTCAACATGCGACTCAAGCAGGGTTTGGAACGATACTAGACCTTGCTCAATATCTTCGTCCGCATCTTTATCGTCGTCTTTGTCTGTCTTTGAGCGGGACTGAGCCCAGCGAGCCAGGTAGCTCTCCATCGCCTCTACTGTATGGTTCGCGGCTTCCTGTGCGACACCGAAGAGGTCATCCAGGAAAAATTGCGGCACGAAACCAAGCAGTTCAACCAGAAGTAGCGCTTCAGCACCGGATGCAGGTGCAATCGTTGTTGACGCGCTCATTGACTCAGTACCTGAGCGATCTGGCAGTAGCAGTTGAGAGCGGAACCTGGAGATTGTCAACGGTGTTCAACGCGTACTCAACGCGCGTCCTGCAATTGAGGCGCGGTACGGTCACGTGGCCACATGTTCACTTTGCCCTCCCGCGTTTCCAGTTGCGCCCCTGTCAGCTTCTCCCGACCACCACACTGCAAACTCGTTTGGAAACTATGTCCGCGTCATCTACCCCCAACGACTCGCCCGTGCCTATGCACCAGCCCAACAAGGCGGCCCACGTCGCAGTTCCTCAAGCACCGCTTGGCAACGCCACCAACGGACTTCAAGTCCCTGGTATGGGTGCCAAGGCCCTCCTCGCGAAGAAGATGGCCAAAAACGGGTACAGCTCTCTTTTGCCTCACTACATTTGACACTTCACCCACTTTTCACTTAGCAATCCCACATACGTCTCGCCGACAGACAACATGCTCACCCCCTGCACTCAAAAGATCAGCGCAGCGAAGAAGAAGCATTTCATGAAGTGCGTCCAGCTGATCTTCAGAGAATGCTCTATGGAATTGAACTCATGTATGCGTGCTATGCAGGGGTTCGAAACCCGTAAACCTCTTCACACCTCAGTCGCCTGCGACTCAAGAAGACGCCGCGAATGACGATGAGGGTACGGACTTGTGCCCGGTCTCGAACGAGAACAAACCGACATCGATGCCCGTGGACGACGACGAGAACCCGTTCTGAGGGTCGTATCGGACCTACTCGTTCCTGTCGTCGTCATTGCTCCGCACTGGTTGCGCTTGCCCTACACGTTATGTAAAACCACACGAATTTGTAAGAGAGTAGTAGAGTCTGGGGGTGTAAGATTCCGTGTTGGTGACGTCTTTTCGCACATATACCCATTGTTATCGATACGCAGCCGTTGTCCTTCCGCTATCTACATCTCATATGCCAATCCACGTTGTTTCCGTATCGTTAGACTTCACAGCGCTGCCGAGAGCGATCCTGAAGGCGTTTACACAGCCATCCGCGATGCCGGTCCGGCCCGTCCTGGTGTGTATGTATACCTATCAGTGTCAGTGGTCCTACAGCCTCGGCGAGCTTCTCCCGGTCCGAACTCCGGTGCCGTCTATCACCTGAAGGAAAGTTCTTCCACGGATTCAACGATGAACCGTGGTCCGACGCCCGCCCCGTGGGGCGCATGCAAACAGGCGGGTGTGGTCGGGGTTTATCAGCTTGGGGGGTCTTAAATTGGCCACGTCCACCTCTTCTCTCAAGGTCGTCAGCGTCCTACCAGCTCCTCCCGATGGCCTCCTACGACGGTCCCAAAGCCACGGCCGATGCACTTGAAAACGCTCGGCAAGAGTCTGAGCGCGTTGATCTTAACGACGATGCGGAGTTCGGTGGGACAGAGGAGCGCAAGAAGTTGGAGAAGAAGCTCTTGCGCAAACTCGACTTGCGCATGTCTATCCTGATTGTGATCTACATACTCAACTACATCGACCGCAACAACGCCTCGTGAGTGTGATATCTCACGTTCCTTGGGCGGGTAGATCTTGACGCAGTTGAAACGACAGTGCGGCGAGGTTACGAGGCTTTGAGTCCGACCTGCATCTGAAAGGGCAAGAATTCAACACGATTTTATCTATCCTCTACGTTGGGTATATTCTCATGCAAATCCCTTCGTAAGCGGAGAAATGTTGCTTCTTCGGATCTCCGGATGATAACGCATCATTCACACAGGAACATGTTTTTGAACTACATCGGCCGGTGAGTGTCAATCGCGTGATGGATTGCCAATCAGCGGACCGATGATCTTTTAGACCCTCGATTTACTTACCGGCGTGTATGATTGTTTGGGGCACCATTTCAATCCTTACCGGTATGTTTGGTACGATGTCCTGGCTGGTAAAGTGCTCACAGAGGAATCAGGTGTCACACACGAGTGAGTGCTGATTTGTTATCAGAGTTTTTTCACCCTCGAACTGTGGACATAGCTTTGTAGGAGCGTTGTTGACCCGTTTCTTCCTCGGGTGAGTCGGTTTCTCGTCTTCGTTATATTTTCGTAATATTTGATGGTCACGGCTGACCTGCGCGTAGCTTCGTGGAAGCGGCATTCTTCCCTGGATCTTTATTCCTGCTTTCTAAGTGGTACAAGCGCAGCGAGCTTGGCCAACGCACTGCACTCCTTTCTTGCGGCAGCTTGATCTCGTAAGTGACGAGCTATTCACCGCGCATAAATCTTACATGCTTCCACCCAGGAATGCATTTGGTTCGCTCATCGCTTCCGGTATATTGGATGGAATGGAAGGAAAGCTCGGGCACTCAGCATGGCGATGGCTCTTCTACATCGAAGGCGCTCTGACTGTCTTCGCTGCTATCGTCGCGATGTTTGTCCTTCCGGACTTTCCTGCCACCTCGAGGTTCTTGAGCCCGCAAGAACGTACCTTGGCAGAGAAACGCATGGCAGAAGATGTCGGAGTGGGCGATGAAGATGAGACTGAACAAGAGGGCCATGCCCATGGTCTCGTCCTGGCGCTCACCGACTGGAAAGTCTGGCTTTTGGCTCTCGCCCTTACCAGCATGGTTGTAGGCTTGAGCTTCAACGCCTTCTTCCCTACGCTGAGCGCGACCATGGGCTTCAACCGTACGGAAACCTTGCTTCTTTGCGCACCTCCTTGGATTTTTGCCACCATCGTTGCATTTGCTGTCACGAGGTTTGTCTCCGCCTTAGCGAGGCCTCGACGCTGCGCTAACCGTGGATCCATCACTGCAGGCACTCTGACCATTCGGGCGAGCGTTTCTATCACATCACTGGTCCGCTCGTCATTGGCGTCATTGGCTTTATAATCGCCGTGTCTACGATGAATACAGCTGCGCGATATGTATCCTTGTGAAGCCGTACATTTCATCTGAGGATAGAACGGTGCTGACTTCTCTTCAGGTTCTTGATGGCTCAGTCTTATGCTGGTTTCATCACCTTCTTGGCTTGGGTCAGCAACTCGGTTCCCCGCCCCCCGTCTAAGCGAGCTGTTGCTCTCGCATTTATTAATGCATTCTCTCAACTTGGAAACATCGCTGGTTCTTATGTTTGGCCGACGGGCTGGGGCCCCTCGTATACGAATTCGTATGCGATCACAATTTCCTCGTTTGGGTTTGTCAAACGTACTTGCCATGTCAAACCATTTCTGATCGTTCGCACAGATTCTGCATTATACTCTGCTTCGTCTTCAGAATGCACCTGCAGACTTTGAACAAGAAGCTGGAAGAGAGGGAGAACGAAACGGGAAAGGCCAAGGGCTTCCGCTACATGCTTTGAGCTGTCGCCGTATTACGTAGAATTTGTCTCGCTCGTGTAACGTGTTTGTAATGTGTTCATGATGCAACGTCGAGCATGTCGACCACCACGGGTTGAAAACAACCCCCACCAAATGGGTCGCCACGCTCAGCCCTTGGTCCCATCGGCCAGTTGGCGGCGTTGACGAACACCGTCTGTTCGGGATTAACGTGGCCGCCCGGGGTCCACTGTCTTATCTGAGCCCCGTGAGTTTCGTGTATATGACCAAATACATGAAGCCGAGGTCGGAGGCTGCCTTGATTGAGGCGCTCTGCAAGCGCTTCGCACCCAACATGTTGTCGGGTGATCGTTTTGTCCATTACCTCAAAAGGTGGACCATGGGTGAGTCTCGTAAGGTGTGAGTCAGCCGCGTACCTTTCGGCGACTATAACACTCACAAGATATCCGTGTTCGGAATTTGGCCAACTATCCCTAGTAAAAATCTTAACTTAGGCCTATCCGGGTTTCAAGCGCAGACGTACTCTCGGCTTCCGATCCACGTTCATAGTTGAAAGCCCACCATCCAAACTCTGGTTGCCACTTCGGGATCATAGTCTGAGTACATGTGGCCTGCGGATGATGAAAGACAAACCGGAGAGCCCCATACAGTCCAGGTCCGACCGTCATTGCGAACCTTGAACTCGTGTCTGGAATCTTCGAGGTATACAATGCCAGCTTCTAGAGCCTTAGGACCTGTCAATTTCTCTATGATTTGGCTGTAGTCCTACAACGTGCACTGCGATGAGATACGACATTCAGTAGAGTGGAATACAGTTCCTTAACTTGCTTTTGACGATGCCAACGGCCGAAGTTCTCGTCATACCACCCGCGGTGCAGGGTAAGGTCATGGTTTCCGCAGATAATGCTGACGAATGTCCGAGTGTATGAGCATAAAATGCGAAAGGTCGGATACTCGAACAACCGACATCTTATGTTTGTGGGGAAGGCTGTAAAGCCATTCCATCGTGCGTCTGAAGTCGTCTACGGTTCCCGAGTTCGTCAAGTCCCCGCTATGCAGTAGTACGTCACCATCGGGTACTGGAAATGTCCGACAGTGCGTATCGCTGATGCACACGAATCGCGTCCACGATTCGGGGCAGACCGGCAGTGTACCTGGGTGATCATATTGGAGATGCACGACGGCAGTCAGGGATTCAAGCGTAGGAGGATCAAAAGGAATTTCGTCGAGGTCCGAGTTGGCAGCGTCCGAGTCTGAGGGCGTATGCCAGGACCGAGCACGAGGGGTTGAGGCAGAAGGCATATTCGCTATGTTGGAAGTACGGGGTGAGCGTCTGCCAAAGACGATGCGTCGGGCTCTCAGCAGAACGGTGGTGAGGACGGGGATCCGTTCCGTAGGCATAGATTATCCAGGGAAAGTTCCTTGGTCACAGCGAATGCCCAATGGTCGTCAGGGTCAAAAATATAAGTGAAGGTAAAGATCCGAGACCCTGTCCCTTCTATAGATGTGCCCTCACGAGTGGAGGGTGTGACTTGTATAAATCAAGACTGCTATAACAAGTTCTTGGACCGGCCGATCTTTGCCTGCAACTATGACTACCATACAAGAAAGTCGACAATCTACTCTATCCGAAAGCGCTCTTGATGACCCGAAAAGCCTGTCGGGGGTAGAATACTTTGCGGCTAGGCGCGCAATGTGGCTCACCCCCTCAGCGGGCCCTAGGAATCCCGCTACGCCGCGGTCATTAACGCCAGAGGCGCGGCAACGATTACACGCCTTGGCAGACCAGATACTTGCGGGCGATGATGAAGACGAGCGGTTGTGGAAGTCCAGCGGACTTATGACTGTCTGGAGGGGAATTGTGGAGGGCAGCAGGCTGAAACAAACCATACCATTAGGACTTCTGGTGCGCTCTGTCCATAGGGTATTGGCGTGATAGCAGTTCTTGAAACCGCTGTTGTAGGTGAAGATCCTGAGGGCGGGATGGATCCGAGATGGCACATGGCCGCGGCATCTCCAGCCCACGCAGTCGGATGATGACCTGGTTACGACCAAATCGTCTTCTGCGAAAGCTGGTTGTTGACATAAAAGGCTACAAAGCAACGCAGTCCACAGCGTATACCAGTGACCGTGTATAGGGCGTTGTGTTAGCATGGGGCGGAATCGTGGCGACCATATGGATCGAGGGTTATCTTGTGTGCAGTATGTTGTCGAATAGGCGCAAGTGGTTCCGTGCTGGAACATGCGAGCACCGCATGTTCTCAGGCCTGCAGTTTAATCATCACCTCGTTCTTCTCCACGAACAACGACCACCGTGCTCGGTACTGCCCGTGATGTACGAGCAACCGTCGTCGCCCGCTCAGTCGGCGACCTCGCTGTCCGACAACGAAGACGAGTACCTCAACAAATCCTCGTTCTTTCCCACCGAACCAGTGGCCGTCGGTCCCGCACGCTGGACCACCCGGCGCATTCACGCCTATTCCCCTGGCGCTGTCCAACCTACCGCTTCTCCAATAGCGAAACTCCCTACGGAAATCCTCATCCATGTCCTCAGACATCTCCACTTCACCCGCGACCTCTACAACTGCATGCTTGTGTCCCGCAGCTGGTGCGAGTGTTCGGTCGAGCTGCTCTGGCACAAACCCAATTTCACATCCACTTCCACGCTCGTGAAGATGATGCGCGTCATCGGGAGCGAGGATCCAGCCTTCACATATTCTCGATTTATCCGAAGACTCAACTTCCTCTACCTGGGCCCCGAATTGACCGATGCCCTGTTTTCTCGTGTGGCACAATGCGTGCGGCTGGAGAGGCTCACTCTTGTCAATTGCAAATCCATCTCCGACGAGATGCTTGCCCGCGTTCTGCCCTGGTTCCCAAATCTGGTTGCGATCGACCTCACCGGCGTATCGGAGACCAACGACAAAGCGATCACCGCACTTGCCTCATCGAGCAAGCGGCTCCAAGGCATCAACCTCGGTGGCTGCAAGAGAGTCACAGACAAGGGGATTCAGGCGCTCGCTGGAAATTGCGCCCTGCTGCGGCGGGTCAAGCTTAGTGGCGTTGAACGCATCACTGATGCCGCCGTCACTGCCCTCGCGATTTCATGCCCGTTACTCCTCGAGATTGACCTGAACAACTGCAAGCGCGTTTCGGACCAGTCAATTCGGAATGTGTGGACGCAGTCATATCATATGAGGGAGATGCGGCTCTCTCATGTTGAGGAGCTGACCGGCAACGGATTCCCGGCTTCCCCCCGCATCCTTGCTACTGCAGTAGCACCAAATGCACAGGCGCCCAACCCCTTCCCCTCATCCTCAGCGAAGATACTCGATGAAGTCCCACCCCTGATCATGACTCGTCGTTTCGAGCACCTTCGCATGCTGGATTTGACGTCGTGTTCGCAACTCACCGACGATGCAGTCGATGGCATTATCTGCAGCGCACCGAAAATCCGAAACCTCGTCCTCGCCCGATGTTCTCAGCTTACAGACAGCGCCGTCGAGAGCATTGCAAAGCTCGGAAAGCATCTGCATTACCTACATCTAGGTCATTGTTCGAACATTACGGACTCGTCGGTCAAGAATCTCGCGCGCTCGTGCACACGACTTCGGTACATTGATTTTGCTAGTGAGTAATTGCCGTATCGCCCTAAACGGACCCTCATCCTAGTCTATATAGATTGCACCCTACTCACGGATATGTCCGTGTTCGAACTGTCCGCTTTACCCAAACTACGGCGCATAGGTCTTGTTCGCATAAGCAACCTGACAGACGAGGCAATCTATTCGCTTGCCGATCGCCATGCCACACTGGAACGTATTCATCTGTCCTATTGCAACCGAATCACTGTCATGTCTATCCATTTCCTCCTGCAAAAGCTTCCCAAGCTCACGCACTTGAGTCTCACGGGCATTCCGGCATTTAGAAGGGCCGAACTCCAGAAATTCTGTCGATCACCGCCTGCGGTACGTGCACTGGCTTCGCCGGCAAAAGAGTAACCTCTAAACGAAGTCATGCTACAGGAATTCAACTCGAGTCAACGTGCAGCGTTCTGTGTCTATTCTGGGAAAGGGGTCTCTGATTTGCGCGACTTCCTAATCGAGCTGTTCAACAATATCACGGACGAGTTGCAAGGAACGGACGACACTGACTACGACGATCAAGAGGAATACGACGAAGACTACCCCCCTGCAGACACTGAAGGCGACTTCGAAGGCGACGAGGATGATGCCATGGACATAACTCCCGATATGGCTTTTCCTCCTCGTGGAGCACGTCCGAGCGTGCCTGCAGCTCAGTACGCGCAGGCCACTCGAGGACACGCTATGACACGAGCACAGCGACACTTACCAGCAACGAGGACACAAGCACCGGTTCATATGCCTATCGGTATGCCCGAACCGGGCATAATTCCCACTGCAGGCCCGTCTCCGTATCATATGGATGCCGCTCTCGCCGACGTTAGGGCTATACCTGCTATGTCGGCGCTTTTGCCTTCCGCAGGAGTGTTCCGGAGACCTAACCACCGCGGGTTCGGCACCCAACCCATTGTTGAACCAGGATCACCTCCCCCTCGTACTCCAAGTGATGTAGCGTCCACCCGGAGCACGAACTCGAACGGCGCAACTTTCTTTCGAACTTACCAGGACCATGGGCTTCCCTCCCCTAGCGCACGCAATGGGGTGATCACCCCCGATCTCGTATTTGCCGAAATCGGACATGGCAGGGGTACCGGCCATCCGCCTTCTTTTGCGGCTTCCCGTGGTTACACCATGGGTATGGCAGCCATTGATGGCCTGGCCGCGGGGTCCTCACAAGTTCCTCCTCCGTTGGCGTCACCGACAGACGCCGTTTACGGCGCTGCCATGTCATCAAATCCCCTCTATCGTTCCCAAGGGCACGAGCAGTCTGTCAGAGACGACGACGCGAGCAACTCGCGAAGTGACTGGGCGCATGTTCACCGAGAGGCCGCGTCGCCAACATCATCGGCGAGCGCCAGAGAACTGCACGAATCGGTGCAGGCGGCGCTGAGCGGGGTAAACCGAACCAGCGGGGACCGGGGCAGACACGTCGCACGGGGTTTGCGGAACGCGACACATTTCCTGTTCGGGAGGGGCCCAAGCGCTGGTGCGCCGCCTGGAGAGGGAACTGGTACGCACGACAGATGATTCAGGCATCTACGCAATCCATCGGAAATCGCGGATCTTGGAGCACCTGCTGGATTGGTACGGATGGATGGGCTTATACTCTGGGGCGCTTTTGCTTTCGGGAAAGGACGACCAATTATAATGACGATTCGTAGACATCTCGGAAAGACATCTATGTAACTAACGCACAGCAACTATAATCCATTCTGCGCGACATGCGTTTTCACACGACGGACTGGCATGGTGCGCACGGAAAAAGCACGACTCAACCGACCATATTTTACCGGGTCTGCATCATCCGCAATCTGTCTGGATGGATACCACCGGGTCCCGGAGGAGATGCAGGGGCATTCGGCTGTCCGCCGCCCGGTGCACCGCCAGGAGGCGCATTGATGGCTGGAGGTCCCTGGCCGGGTGCAAGGTTAGAGGGCGGGAAGGGAGGCAAGGGACCGGCGGGTCCACCAGGAGGGAACGGCGGTGCTATAGGTGTAACCGCGTCAGAGGACAGCATTGGATGCATGTGACTGAATGTGTTCCTACCGCCGAGTCCGCCAGGGGGAACACCCATGCCTGGAGGTGGCATGCCACCTGGGGGGAAAGGGGGCATAGGCATGCCAGGAGGGAACGGTCCAGGAGGAAATGGCGGTCGAGCTGAGGAGCAACTGGCGTCAGTCACCGATACATACAATCACACAGACTTCACGAATGAACATACGTCCTCCGAAGCCCATTGGTGGGCCACCAAAGCCCATAGGCGGCCCACCGAACGGCCCAGGGTTGGCCCCTAAGTGCTGAGGTCCGAATCCGAACCCTCCGGGAGGTGGTCCACCGCTAGACTCATACGCTGCCGTGATCTGGTCAATGATATTTTGCGCTTTGTCATGGCCGAGTGCTAGTAACCGCTCATCAGCTCATACTATCGTCTCGATGAGCAGGTGCATCTCACATGCGTAATAGTCCCGAACATTGGCGAGATGATTCCTTCCGCTATTATGTGCCTTCCTGACTGGGAAGAGGTATATGATAGGTGAGCTGAAGCTATGTATTGTGCAACTCACCAGAAGCAGAGTCATGGGTCAAAAACACGTCACAGTAATCACAGTAGTGTTTCTGCAGATACAAGTGAGTGGGTGGGTCCTTGGGACACCAGAAGACGCTAGATGTACGCACAGGCATGACGATAGCGACGAGGGACCCAGGCTATGACCAGTAACCGAGAGTAAAAGGGTGAAGGTGAGCAACGCCGAAAGGCCCGGAAGCTCAGTGAAGATGCACGTGCGCATCAGTGCCCAGGTGGGTATACTGTACTTTTCCGGCGCGGTCGCAATAGAGGAACAACCGGTTGCCGATACTGATAAGCGCGACTTGGCGCACACAATGCCTTCACGGGTTCCCGTGAGCTACGACACACCGCTTCAGCACTGGTGTACAGTGTAAGTAGCTAGGTACATGTCCTTGCTACTATGTGCAATACACTACCTAGCTGCCGCTCTCTCGTCGAGTGTCAACACAGGGAGTTCCGATAGTGCATTAAACCCACCCACCCTCAGCAAAAAAAAAAACCCATGTAGGAGAAAAACAAAACCAGGACCCCAAGGTGTTTGCTAGGAGCCCATTTGCGATAGTGAAGGCTCAGGAACGTGTGTTTATTGTAAAGAAGATCTTCGGACTAGTGTCCGATAAGGACATTCAATTTCACTAGAGATACAGTACTTGACACAACATCGCGTAGATACATTCAGGTTGCTGTAACAAGAGCGTGCAGCTTGTAGATCTCTCTGCGAACAATGTAATACACATCCGACGCTGTGCCCTCCAGCTCTACGTGCCCTCGGGTGCTCTTCCGCACGGCCACAGTCCCCTCCAGGGGCTCTGATGCGCTACGGCGCTTGCCACAAATCAGCACACCCTCGCCGACGAGCTCGGCCCGGATCCCCACGGACGCCAATCGCGACTTAAGGGTCGTAAGCTTCAGCTCGCCGATCAACGTGGAGCGGGGCAAATCGATGGGGGCGCGCATGCCAATCACGCCTGGCCGAGCGGGAAGAGTCTTAGTCTTCCTCGTAGCGGCAGAGCCTGCCAAAGGCTCGAGCACGGGTACGGCGGATCCGGCGTGTATGGCAACACGTCCGGTCACGTAGCCCACTTCGTTGTCTTCGAACTGTAGAAGGATCAGCAAATCTGCCAATGACTGTGAGTGAACACTGCGGAGCACTGACCGACGACATCTTGATCGAGGTGATGAGATCCTCACTGAGGGAGATTGAGAAGCTATTTGTCTGCTGGCCAATGCTGACACTTTGCAAAAGTTCAGGAGCATAGATCTCCTTGGTCATGGCACGGATATTGCCACAGCTCTCTATCAAACTCCCTGTAGCCTCCGTCGGTGCATGCACAATGATCTACGGGGTACATTAATATATAACGCGCCGGTGACAGGGAACGAACCGTACCATTTTACGCGGATTCACTTGAGGAACGATGGTCTTCACAGCGCGTCCGTCGTTCAAACCTTCCATGTCGACGAACAGAAGTCGGCATGCAAGCTGTACCTCCACTTCTGAGGACACGAACTTCGAGGGCGGTTCCTTCGGTATTTTCTGAGTATTAAACCCGTGAGCTTTACCATGCGAATCAACGTCGCTTCGAAAGCACTTACCTTGGCCTCCTCCTCGGCCTGGTTACGCTTCAGCTCCTTCGATTCATTACTCTCTGCTTCTTCCTCAAACACCTTGCCCTTCCGGAGCCACATTCCGACGTCAATCAACTCGCCGTAGTCGTCCACGCGCCGCTTCTTCTCGATGTACGGGAACATGCGGAAACGCTGCTGGCTCTGGCCGTCCGCGCTTTTGAAGAACGAGGCTGCGCGGGAGACGTTGCCCTTGATATAAACGTCGAATGAGAGCACCTGCCGGTTGAGGCCCTCGTCGGCATCGAGCCCCCAGTCGGCATCGTCCACACCGCGCACGCGCTTGCTCCGCCGACTTTGACCACCCGGCTCCGCGAATGCGCCGCCAGCGGGCGCGTCGGGGTCCGGCTCGGCCTCCGCAACATCGGCGGCGAGCGAGCGCTCCACCTCGTCTTCGTCATCCGAGTCCTCGTCCGTATCCGTGTCCTCCTCGTCGGCCTCGAGCATGCGCTGTTGCTCGAAGTCGTCTGCCGTCTTCTCTGCCGCTTCCTTCTCCATCGCGGCGCGTTCCTTCGCCAGGAACGCCTCGAGCTCATCGCCTTGAAGCGGAACCTTGGAGTTCATCTGGGCGCCGGGTTAGCGGGAGGGTTCGTGTGACGCGTCTATCGAGTTTACCTTCAAGATCATATTGCCGTCCAACATCACGTTGCTGCCGATTTTGCCCTTGTCCCACTTATGCTCCGCCCGCTGCGAGTTGTTCCATTTCTTGAACAAGTCGTTCCCAAGCGTGCCCTCTTCGCCACGCTGTGTCAATATGATTACATTGTCCGGGACCGCGGCGAAGGTGCTGAAGAGCGCCCGCGAGGGGCCGTGCGATAGCGATGCTGGGACGGCGAGGATCAACTTGGGATCCTTGGACGAGTAAGTGTTGAGCAACGCTTGAGGGTTTGGGAAGAACTCGAGATGCCTGCTCAGAGGCGTCAGATATCACATAGGGATATGAAGAGGTAATCGAATGCACCTGAACCGCAAGGCTAGGGCACCCAGCGCATCTTCGCCTTCCTCATCATCATTAACCCGCCTCCGCCTCTTGTCCTGCTTGCCTCCGCCTTGCCCATCCTCACCTACGCCTACGTCTTCCTTGCTGATCGTGCCTCCTAGCCACTCCATCATCGCTCGCACAAACGTTAGCATCTCGCGACCTGTTCGCGATAGGAGACATATCGGGTATCGCAAGCGTTGATATGCCCAGTGTTGGTCAAGGAGGACGAGCAGCTCAAGCAGACGCGTCGACGAATCGCAAGGCATGAAGAGCGAGGACCGGCGAGCAAGTGCGGCCGTGATAGTATCTGTTAAGTTGTACGGTTAGAGACTCGTCCTATCGTAGAGTGGATGGAAGAAAAGCTGGTGTACCTATCAACGCCGCATCCCTATCTTTCCTTCGACTGCTCACCACGTTTGTCCTCTCCGCATCCGTGATGAGGAGGTCCGGCCGCGCGAGCGGCTCAAACACGCCACCACCGCCTGGGCGGATGAGTACGGTGCCGTCCAAATGGCGCTCGCGCATGTGATTGAGGTTGACGGCGTAGACAATAGTGCCCGCGGAGGGGGAGCGAATTTTCCATATGGCACCACCGAGGGTGTGGCCGGCGTTGAAAGGTGTGATGGTAATGCCCTGGCATTTGCCTACTCCCACATAATTTAGTGTGTGTCCGAGCAGTACTTGATATGCATACCTTGGAGATGACACGGTTGGGAGTACCGCAGGGTGTTAACCGAATCGAATGCCTCGTGCACTTCGAACGCGGTGGCAACATACTTGCGCGTCTTTCGTTGGACAGGTTTCGTTTTCTCCCCTTCGAAGGCCTTCTCGTCGCCGTCCCCTTCTGCCTGATCCTCGTCCTGCTGCTCCGGTGGGTCGACGTCTTCCTCGTCTCGTACGCCCTCAACGTCTTCTAGTGTGGCTACGCGAGCCATGGCCTGCACAGGAAGTGTCGTGTACGTGGGCGCTTTTAGACCCCATCGCGAGTATGCGTAAGCGTACAGTCCCGAATGAGCAAGGTCCGCATGGGACAGCAGGACAAGGTCAACGGAAGGCGCGTTTCTGGCTCCAACGGTCTGTCAATATATTGATGGATATGGATCAAACACACATTTCACGCACTCGCGCAGGGCATCACAGTATTCATCCCATGGATAGGACAAGCTCTCGGTGGTGACCGCCGAGGAGGAGGGGCTGCGCTCTGGGCACCAATCCGGAGAGCCACAGTCGAGCAGGATGCGAACGTCGTCAACCTGGAGCAGGTACGCGAGCGGCGTCGTGCGCGTCGATTTCGCACCGCCGGACAGAGGCGTGAATGTAATCATATTCTATGACCCAGGGTGCTACCGGCTCATGGGCTTGGGTCGGTGTTCAGAGCGAGGACTGCGTCTATTTAACCGTTGCACAGCCGGTCACGGGTTTGGGTGTGGCACAAAGTGCCCACTGCGCACAATCGCGTTCTTGAGCTCGAGCGCCGGGTACTTATTCCTAGCATCAGTGATCCTTGCTGCGAACAGAGAAGAGCGCCTGTTGAGACAAATTGTCCTCTCTCCCCCTTCCACCATCCCTGTACACTTAGCCACCAATTAGTATATTACTCGCAATCCGGATGGCGAGCTCGAGCACGACTGCCACTCGCAGCGCGTTCTTCTACGGTACCTTGCTGCATCCCAAGGTTAGACAGGGCACAGTCCATCTGCATTCAACATAGGTTCTCATGCAGCCCAAGATACTGAAGCGAGTGATCAACAACGACGGGAGTCACTTGGAGATATGCCCTGCGGTGCTGCTGGCAAGTCCATCGATACTCGTCGCAATTTACCGTAAACGCGCTGAGCCGCGTACGCTACAGGATTACACTAGACATCAGATTGAGGCATGACTCGTGCTACGCTTGTTCCGCTACAGACTTAACGGATGTTCAGCATGCCGATTACCCAGGGATCCTCCCGTACGAAAACAGTCGCGTCCTGTTCGAACGCGACCTGGAACCCGAGCAGCGCTGCGTGCGCGGCACGCTCGTCAGGGGTCTGACCGATTCCGACGTGCGCTCTCTGGATTTCTTCGAAGGCGCTGTACGTGTTTCATCCCTTCGTATCCATATGAGTCGCGAGGACCCACGCTCCACAGGCCTACCAGCGCGTGGTTGTGCCTGTGCACCCGTTAGGCGCGCTCGCGGCCCTGAACGACGCGAATGCAGATGAAGAGGAGCAAAGGGTAGCTCCGGCTGCACCTCCGGCCCTTCCACCACGCTCTGAACTAGCACCCGCGACGGAGGCGGAGACGTACGTGTGGCGATGGGGCGTGGACGGCGTGCGCGCTGAGTTGTGGTCGTACAAGGACTTTGTGCGGGTAAACGCGAGGAAATGGATGTGAAGGCCGAGGATGGACCGGGAACGGGTCGTGGTTCTGTTGCGCGTTCGGTAAACATGAGTGTAGAGTACTTATTATTGGAAGCGGGAAGAAGCCGCTGACGTCACCGCCTCCATCCGCTGAGAATGCCCGATTCGGTGGCGATGCAGGTCTTATAACGGACCGAGCTCGTTGCCGACAAAGCCACCTCTGCTCCGTACCATGGCCCAGCGCCCAAGGAGGCTCTTGTTAACGCCCATAGTTCTCCTCGCTGTTGGCATCGTCTACACTCTGTGTTTTGAACCGGGCGCGACGCTCGTGACTGTCGTTCAACACGCGCTGTGGCCGTACACCCGCGATGGTGCGCCCTCAGCGCTCGTTCGTTATTTCTGAGGCTCAGAAAAATCGCAGTCGAATCATTGCCTGATTTCAGTAGAATAATTCATCACCGGACCATAAGTCACGACGAGCTCAAACTAGGTGCGCGCCGTTCGTGGCGTGCCGACAACCTCCGCTGACCCTACACATTCAGACCAAAGACACGGCCGTTTGATTACCGTTGGAGATATCCACGGCATGAACCACTCGTTCCAGTATGCACAAGCACCATCCTATCATATACCTATGGATTAACCCCCGTTCCAGCTCGTTGCTCGGGGAGCTACACTACGATCCATCCAAGGATAAACTGATCCACCACGGTGATTTCCTCACGAAAGGGCCTGCATCAAATGCCGTCCTCTCGTGGATGGCCGCGCACAACATTACCGGCGTGCGGGGTAACCAGGACCAAGCTTGCCTTGAGTGGCGCTCGTGGCAAAACTGGATCGAAAGCCTGCAGGGCGGTAGGAAGTGGCTACGGAGTGTGGAGAAGAGGTGGAAGGACGCTCGGAAAGAGAACAAGGACCTGTCAAAGACGAAGTGGCTCCGCAAGCAGCGGAAGGAGGCCAAGGGCCGAGCGGAACAGGAATGGTGGGATAGACTGCCCAAGGACTGGAAGCCGTTCAACACGCATTACCGTATTGCCAGGTGAGTGCGCTACTTCTTCCGCCTGTTACAGGGCATGATGGCGTTCCAGGCATATGACTGAAGCCGAATACGAATACTTGCTGTCCCTGCCTCTCATACTCCACGCACCGAGCATCCATTCCTTCTTCGTCCACGGCGGCATGCTTCCCTACAAGCTTCTGCCTACTCCTCCGTATGCTGCATCTCAGCCCTTAGCCCACATTCCTTCGCATGATGAGAAAGCCGACGAAGATAAGCTGCGCCGGATGCAAGAAGAAGCTCTGTTGGACATCCCAGAAAACCGTGTTCCATGGAACGGTAAGTTACGCTTCGCGTAGTATCGTCTTGTGGAGCGTCCGGGTCTCGATAGCATCACTGATGCGGTCCTCACTAGTGCTCAATATCCGCAGCGTGAAACGAGGGAGGCATGTCTCGAGGTGCGTGTTTTTGGTACTGGTGCACCTACGCACGTTCGTTCATATAACCTTTGCTCCTAGGGAGAACTTCGACGGAAAGCCGTGGTCGAGCATCTGGAACGCAGCGATGAAACGATGCGTGGGCTACGGCCACCTGAGCTCCACTGATTTGGTGGATGCCGAAGAGTCACCGTCCTGGGCCCGAACGACCATGCGTATATTCAAGCAGGGTCCGGACTTCGATATAGAGCGCGCCACGTTGCCCTGCAAGCCTTCGATGATAGTATACGCCCATGCTGCAACTCGAGGCTGGGACATCAAGCGATGGTCGATAGGAACTGATACGGGTTGTGTAAGCTTTCCCTTCCAGCCTCTTTCAGTGTCGGAGGACCTGATCCTTCTTCCTTCAGGTGTATGGTCAACGACTCACAGCGATGGTGTTGGGCGCCAAGACTAAGGACTTCCCAACGTCCGCGATAGAAGACGGCAAGAGGGATGACGAGGACGAGGATACAGACGACCACCCCGCCGCAATGCGCGTACGGACTGTTAAATATGGTGACAGCGGCAGGGCGCATCTCGTCAGCGTTCGCTGTCACTTGAAGTAGAGGATTGCTACGACTGCTTAAAGCCGTCGTCAGGGTCTATAATGATCTCGGATATAATTCTCTTTTCTCCTGGGGGTTCTCTTCGGATCTTGTTCTTGCGCGCTAGAGCTCATGTAACAGTGGAGGAACGCATACCGCATCCTGTCGTATATATATAATCACCCCTACGCATCTACATCTATGTTTAGCACAATTATATTCATCTCTGTTATACAGTGCAACTCTCCTCCCGAATGATCTCGCCTGCGCCGGCGATCCTGGCGATGTTGCCGTTCATGGCGCGCCGCTCTTCGATCTTCAGATAATCCTCATTGTCCACCGAGCCGTCTCCCACCCACTTCCACGCGTTCTCGCGCATGAACGTCTCGTACGACCAGATCTCGGGCTGGAGTTCCGAAATCGGTCGCGCCCAGATGTATGTCTCAGCGGGCACCGCAGGCGCGAGCGCGTCCAACGGTGGGATCGGCGGGGGCGTGCTGGGCGCCACCGTTTTGTCGTCCGGATCCGAGAGCGGAGCGAGAGCCCCGAGAGGATGAACGAGGACCGGCTCCCGCGTGTATTCCTGGGCACGTTCGAGAGTTCGGGTGAGGATCTGATGGGTTCCGAAAGAGAAGGGTGGAGGTTAACGCACGTCCCCTTCAAACACGTCCAGGAAACTGATGTCGGAAGGGGTCAGGCCGGCAACGAGCGTCCCACGAACACACTTATCATCTTCGCTGATCCCATCGCCGAGCAGCTGCCTGCTCTTCTCGTAGGGCAGGACCCCGGGATAATCTGCATGCTGAGGAATGCAGGTCAGACTTGATAGACTGAGATCCGGGAGGAGGGCGTATGTGTGCCTTTATCTGGTGCCGCGTGTATCCCTAGGGAGAAAGGGATGTTCAATTCCACGTAGACAGGAGTGTAGCTCCGATATAAGTAGCGGGCGTGAAGGCGTAGCTGACCAGAAGCAATGCAGGACATATCTGAAGATGCGACCCGTCGTTCCCGATAACGCGCTTTAGAATCTGTCGTCCGCAGAAAAACAAGGGTCTGTGTCACCCTCCGGTCAACCGGAACGCGTTGCCTAGCCCAGACCTTGGGGTGGAGCAGAGTGCCGTAGAAGAAAGCAGATGTTGTAGACATGCCCAGTGGAGGTGTTGGAGCAAAGCGTACAATGCCGACGCCCACAGATAAGATGAGATCATGTTTGTCGGATCATCCGGGCCGAGCCTCTGCTGCGCCATGTCGATGAAGAGACTGTACATACGACAGGTGTGTTCGAAGCCTAACAAAAAGCAGTTCGCAACTCCTACGATGCCTGAATGATACGTATGCATAGAAAGATATATCTACCAGTCTACTCGGTCAGTCATCCGAATCGCTCTCGTCAGAGCTGGAGTCCAACACTTCTGGCGGGGCGGCAACCGCAGAAGTCCTGTAATCCTTAATCACCAGGGATGGTGTGGCCGATGCAAGCTTCTTTTTCGGTTTCAGTTTCGGTTTAGGCGATTTCTTCGCCACGGTAGCTGGTCTAGCGGACGGGACTTCTGCCGTAGTCGTCGTTACTACATCCTGTTCATATTGCGCATGTTGGCCAGCTAGAGTCCCTGGACCGGTGCTGGAACCAACGGCGCGGTCGGGAGTCGGGCTCATGTCGTCCACTACATCCTCGTCGTCGTTTATGATAGCCGCACTGGTGATCTTCCTTCTCTCTTGCCGACGAGATGGCGGCGGAGGCTGACCTTTCTTCTGACGCAAAATGTCCATGATTTCTACAACGCCACACTGTAAGTTCAACACAATCGGGCATGAATGCCGAGGCGGACCTACCGGCGTGGGTCATCTGCTCCCAGCCCTTAATACTCTTTTTCATCGTTCCCCATCGCCTTTGCAAAGAATGCGCGCTAAAGAGATTCCACGAAGGATCGATGAGCGTTTTCCAGTCAATTTCCGTATCGTGTCGTATATTCAAAGAGTCGACTCTGCACGCCATGAGCAACTGGCAAAAAAGCAGGGACAAAAGGGACGCGCTCACTTGCGGATAAGGATGTACGCATCCTGCTGAGACCACCTTCTGGTCGGGTCCGTGGTTTTGACGGTCTTGCTAAGTACATCAGTCCTGTGACCGCGTCAGAGTATATTCGGAAGGTTCCGCGATTTATATCCCTGACCATTTACCGCGACACTGTTGTCTGCTGCGTTTGTAGTCCATCCGCTCGCTGACTTTGGTCCAGAAGACGTCGGTGTCGGATTCTTCAACGCTTTTCCCTTGCAGCTGGGCCAATTCGGTGACGATACGCTTGAGCTCCTCTTCCTCGTCCTTCGACCATTGACCTGGTCACGAGAAGTCATACCATCAGCATAGTGCCCAACATGAGCTGCAAGGAGACTTGCCCATTTTTCTCTTGTCTTTCTCCATGAGGTGATTGCGCCACCGATCACGACAATCCGAAGCCATACGGCCCACCTGCATACTGACGATCTCCCATTGAGGACCATGCTGCATGACGGCTCTGGTGTGACCGGGTCAGCGATATCAACGATGCGGGAGGAGAACGTTGATTCACTGTGTCAACCTCACGTCCTCCTCTGGCATCCATTTGCCCATTTTCTTCAGTGGATGCGTGATTCGGCGTACGTGATGATACACGGCATTCAGGGGCCGCTGCGGAACAGCCATGGCTGAAAGTGCAAGTCAAATCTCAGTTGCCATCAACTCCCAATCCAAGCTAACTCACTCAGCTCTTGCCAAAAACCGACGTCTCGTTTCTTGTCTTTACTGAAAATGAGCTCGTCAACTTCTTCATTTGTCAAACTATGTCGCTACATACCGACCAGTTAGCTATCGCACCAATACTGGTATCGTAGGGACTCACAAGTCGATAGTTCTCCTTCGCAACTCTTAGCTGTGCATCTTCGATAGCGGAGAATTTGCCCTTTTTGTAAATGAGACCTAAAACGCAACAGAAAGTCAAATTATATGGCGCGCCGATTCACTAAGAACTCCGAGGCAAACCTTCTCTGGTGACCATATCATTGAGGTCGCTCGCCTTCATCCACTTGGTAGCTAGCATATGCTGGTGGTCGCGTCGCGTGGTTCGGGCAGCGCCGACTGAAACGGCGACGGGCGCGGCTGTGATACCGTCGCCTTCACGCACGGATCGAAGCTGGTCTGCAGTAACAGGTTTTTGGCCAATAGGGGTAGGGGCCATGGCAGCCTCCACAGCCAGCTGTTCACGCTCACTATGGGACCGTATGCCGCCTGGATGGCTCCGACGCTCGTTCCTTGATGAAGAAGGTTGGGCAAGATGATTATCAGCGAGTGTGGTGGCTATTGGTTGCGATGACGAGAGCATCGCAGCTCCCGGATTCGACACTCCGAGATTGCGTAGGAGATTCAGAATCTTGGTGGGGTCTGTCATGTCACCGTTCACACCCATGGCTTGCATGTTCGCGGCGAGTTCGTTGAAGAAAACATCAGACATGTTTGGATCCGGGAGGTGCTGTGCTGCAGAAGGATGCTGTAGGTGACTGCTCGAACCAGCTTCGTGACCAGGCCCATGGTCAAGCCCGAAAGAAAAATTACGGGCAGCGTATGACGCCATATTCGCAGAAGGCGGCGGGTAAGCCAGAGGATCGGTCTGGCCGTTAAGAGCGGACATGATGGCCGCAAGGAAAGCCATGGAAGAAGAGTTTGCAGTGGTGGACACAAGGTTGGCCATGTCGGCATTGTTGAGACTGCTCGGATGCACGTCAACGCCGCTGGAAGGTAATGTCTGTGAGCGCTCGTCTTGGGGCACGGAATCAGCAGGTTCGCTGCCTTTCTTGTCCTTTTTCTTCTTCTTCTTCTTCTTTTTCGAGGGTTCGTCGGGGATGATGTCTGGGTGATGTTCCTCTGGACGAGGCTCGTCCATAACCTGGTCTTGACCCGTTTCCTGCGCCCTTCCCTTGTCCTTGTTCTTCATCTTCATCTTCTCCTTCGTGATCGACGAGTCGTCAAGCAGAGCAGGGTCGATCTGTGCGCCGGTATCCTCTACCTGAGGCAAGGGGACATTGGTTGTCTCTATTGCGGCTGCAAGCTGTTCAGAGGACAAGACTCCAGACGCTGCCGCTCGAGCTGCTTTCGCCTCCTTCTTTCTCTTCTTTCTGGCCGCCCTGTCCAGCATCCTCTCCGCTTGTAAAGCATCCTCGGCGTCGCAGTGTAGTTGCGGGGGAATATGATCTTCGGTCCCATCCCTTTTCCTTTTCTTCGACCTCTTTTCATGTATGCTTTGATCGGGTGCAATGGCGAGCCTGTCTGACTTGTGCGGTTTCTTCCGTTTTTTGTTTCCGTGAGTGTCATGCTCGGATCGCTCCGCTTGCATTGTCGCGAATGCGCGTCAGAGCGTGGTGGGTGAATCCAGTTTAGGGGAGGTCAGGTCGCGGGTCGAGGCAAGGAGCAAGATGCGCGAGCGCCTGTCTTATACTCATATACATCCACACCGTCCAACTCCGTGCCGCGATGAACATTAGACCTGCACGAGTACGCAATCTTATTCCTGGATCTGCCTTCGCAGTGTTCATGTCTGCCAGGTAGACGATCTTCCGGGTATGCAGGCCTGCAACTTGCAGAACCTCCCAGAAAACTACACTATGAAATATTGTGCGTATCCCCGCTTGACCCCTCATTCACATGGCTGATGGTAGATATGATGCACTGCAGATCTATATCATCTCTTGACTTGGCCGTCGCTCTCGTATGTCGCTGAGGACGAGGGAAGGATAGTCGGCTACATTTTAGCCAAGATGTACGCTTCACCGTATATTCTATGATCATGCTGCGCTAACGCTAACATATTCACGTCTATTATACAGGGAGGAGGAAGTATCCGAAGGTGAAGAGGCTCATGGACATGTCACATCCATATCCGTGCTCCGGTCCTACCGTCGCTTAGGACTAGCGAAGAAACTCATGGTACAATCTCGTGCGTATCACCTCTTGATGTTTTACTGTTGCTAATTGGGCGCGTCATTTCTACTTCTGTTCATGCCTACCTGCCTCCAATGTTTTAGAGGAAGCAATGGCTACAGTATATCAAGCTGCATACGTTTCGTTGCACGTACGAAAATCCAACCGCGCTGCCTTGGGACTGTACCGCGATACTCTAGGGTTTACCGTCAAAGACATCGAAAAGAAATATTGTAAGCTAATTCGTCCTTGCAATGATCATGCATTGAATGCTGCCCGGCCAGACGCCGACGGGGAAGATGCATATGCCATGAAATTATCCCTCAAGCAAGCATGAGGGTTACGATGATGGATTGGCTAGCAATCAAAATACGTACGTTCAAACCGCTGATCTGTAGAGTACTGCTTGTCGATTCATTCCTACCTGCTTTGTATCTCATCGCTATTGTTGTCTGGGGGAAAGTTCCCATGTTCACTGAACTCCCGGGACGTGTGAATATCATGTTGGCCGGAAGCACTGGCTATAACGAGGTCTCGCTGATAATCATAGATACAGATACAGATGACATGTCAGTATGCATACGCAGGCGAACTGAAAAACCGCTTATAGATCAATGAGGGGCACACCTCCCCCGTCGCTAACAGCCCTGACTCCCGATTGCGAAGCTGACGCGGTACTGTCGATGTCTCTTGTGGTGCCTTGACTGTCATCTCGCGTCTGCCCCATCATGTCGTCACCCATGCTCTCTTGCAACTTCATGCCAGCGTTCCTGTCCCGCTCTTTCTCTGCGCGATAGTCTTGGTCCTCCACGACCCTGCAGAGGATGTTGTTAGCTCAATAGCGACATTCCCCCAAGACTGGATACTTGCCCTCTCGTAGCCATGAGTGCCTCTCGGATGACCTTCGCTGTCTGCAATCCTAGCTCATAGTAGCCGTCATTCGTTTTCGCCTCGAACATGCTAGTGTGGGCCTGCACTTCGTCTTCTGCCAAGCTATTCTTGGCCGGCACGAAGTGCTTATGGGCCTCGGCAGCGAGTGCAGAATCGCCTGCGCTGGTCGAAGCAGGTGCGTGAGCCTCCTTGAGCACAGGAGGGGGTTTCGGCAGGACGATAAATGTGCGCGGAGTGTCATGCGATGGCAAGGGAGGGAGCAGAGTATACCATCTGCCGTCGAATGCGTCGAAATTCAGCGAAACGAGACGCATATTGTGGCAATACTCACGTCCTGAATACGACGCCCAGCTCTTGCTCGATCTTCAATATTTCTTCCATTCTTGCTCGTAGCTTGTCCTCTTGCCATAGATTTCCCACGTATTTCATGTGATCTGCTGCCCAGGCGTAGCCCTGTCCAATGTCATCCTTGCGCATGTACGCCGCTCCGGCTGCTGCACCGGCTAGTACTGTTCCGCCAACAGCATACGCGGCCGGAAGCGCCCACTTTGACCAGCCAGCCGCTTGCCGGGGCGCAGGAAGAACGCCGGCAGGCGCAGCTGTGGGCACGGGCGCTGAAACACCGGGATTTCCTGTCTTGAAGGAGGAGGCGAAGGAGAGAATATCCCGTGCGGTCTGAACATATTGGGTAGCTTTACTTGCGCTGTTACGGAACACGAATGGATGGAGACCCAGATACTTGACATAGATGAGCTGCGGGTCTCCGATCAGTGACCTAGGCACGTACCGGCGTATCAAAGGCGAGTAGCGCAATTATACGTGGCCAAAGAGGGGCTTTCATATCCGGTCTGGAGTTGACCATCTGAATCAAGGTATCTGCTGCCAACAAACCGCCCATACTGTGTTGCGATGAGCATAGTTCGTACTTCCGAAGCACAACGACGTGACAAACCTATGACCACACAGGACGATTTTAGCCCTTCCCGCGCCGCCACCTGAGCCATGAGCTACTTCGCGCTCGACTGTGAGTGTGACAAGCCAGTCGGCGAATCGCCCGACCGCGGCGTCCTGGAGATGATGCGCGATTTGTGCCTGCACATCACACCGAAGGAACTGAGCGCACCAGTTCTCCCTTGGTCTACTGGTCGGATAAACAGTCAAATGACGAGGCTCGTTGACGTCGTGATCGCTATGCTCACTTCGTATGCCGGGAAGACGATCGACTCGACAATCACGTTATCTATTGTCTCCCCAAGGACATGGCGCAAGCGCTCGGGGAACGGGCCGAACGTTGAGTCCGTTCCCTTGAACCTGCGGATGCAGAGCTTTTTTGGCGATACGATCGAGCTAGGTTGACCTACTCACCCATGAATGAACACAATAATGAGCAATTCCGGTGGAGGTTGCGAGACAAGCGCCATGGAGGCGTCCCCGATCAATGACGGGATATCTACGCGGCCACGTGATGACCGCGTGGTTATGTCAAGGTTTACTTGGTTTGTTCGGCCCTGGATGGTGCGGTGACCGTGAAGCGGTGCCTTGCTTTATACTCCGGCCCTTTGATACAGTCCTCGAGTGCTTCCCCTTCTATCTTCAGTGGGCACCCACAGATCTCCCCACTTCTTGGTACTTTCGGCGACGGCGACAACGGCTATGGCTCTCAACTCTTCACCGCGCAAGGTGGTGCCTTTGGCGACTGGCGATGACTACCTGCCTCCCTTCAGGTCAGGGCCTTCAGTTACAAGGCGGGCTTTCTTCTGCGGCGTGGTTGTCGAAGGTGCGACTGCAGGGCGCGAGTCCTCCGAAAGTACGCTCCACAATCCTTCATCGTGTACCATGCCAATCCATGGGTGTTTCAGACGTGCAGGACATGCTTTTATCTCTCGGAAAGCCGGTCGGTTCCGATCCCTCGACATCTACAGCTCATGAGAGTACTGATCAATCTTCCTCATCTGTATGAGCTACTGTCCGGTTCGTCCTTATCGCCGCTGACGTGTTTCGTAGCAACCTCATTCCGGGAAACGGTCCACAACAGACACGAGCGCGCTCGCTGATGTGATAGAGGAGCTTGTAAACACGGAGCGCTCCTACGTACGGCGATTACGGCACCTCAAACATGACTATGCCGATCCGCTACGCGAATTTTCTCGATCCAAAGATACTGCCATCCTTCACCAATACGAAGCGAAGACCTTGTTCGGGAACATTGACGCGTTGTTACCTGTCAATGAAGCTTTCTTGGAAGACCTGGAGATCATGGTGCAGAACAAGGACCGCGATGTGGGAGACGTTGCGCTCAAACATTTTCGAGATTTACGTGGTTTCGAGAATTATAAACAGTACTACGACATACGCGAGAGCGCACAGACCATCTTCGAGCGTGAAATGTCGAAGAAGTCGTCTAGCTTCTACAAGTTCGTGGATGTGAGTCCCATCGATCGTCCGGAATCCTATCCATTAGACTGACGCGTCGCAGCGTATCAAATACTCCAACTCGGACACACGAAATCGTGTCGGCCTGCGAGAACTACTCATGGACCCAGTGCAGCGTATTCCGCGGTACACCCTGCTCTTTCGCACTATGATCAAGTTCATGGGCCCTGACGATCCACGACGCGCCAAGCTCCTCGAAGCAGATGAGCTCGCGAGTAAAATAGCCCAAGCCGAAACTGATGAGCAGACCAAGCGTGGCGCCGCCATGTATCGCCTGGCAGCCGCAGTGCACCACTTTCCGCCGGCGCTCATCTCGAACTCTCGGCGGTTTCTTGATTGCGTAGACTGCGAAGACGTGATCGCGTCTACCTCGGGATCCGGAGACTTCTCTGCAGGAGGACTCGAGAGGGGAACAAGCGGCACCGGCCCAGTGGCTATGCTGCATTGTTCGCTCTTCCTGTTCGACGACAAGTTGATGATTGTAAAGAGACCGAACGGAGAGAAAGGTGGGCGAGCACTGGCCGGGTTAGACGAATTAGAGAAGGTTACACGAACTCCGAGTTCGTTATCAAAGAAAAGTGGTCTCGTGTGCAAGGGCGTAGTCGAGATCACGGATGTGGTCGTGACCGACGTCGGTGGTTCAGGTGATGGTTTCCTTGCGTGTCTGGGGCATAGATAAACTGAACTCTTACTAGATATTCACCTGTACCTTGAGACCCCTGTCGAGGATGAGTCCGACCGCTGGTCCGGTCGACCTTTCCGTGCTCTCACAATCGTGAACCCGCAACCCTCCGCAACGATTAAACCAGCTCGTGCCGAGGCAAACAAGGAGCGCTTTCTGCAGAACCTCTGGCATGCACAAGCGAACTACCGCACGCGAGCAGGTCTCTCTGTGGCATTAGCAGCGGAAGAGCAGGAAGTAGAGTCCCGGGGCGGAAGGACTACGCTTGCGAAGACCTTCTTCAATATCTATCAGCGCACGGCGTTTTTGAAGGAGTCAAGGAAGGTAGGTAGACGTCATCATTCGGTGGATGATGACCTCATGTTATCTCGGCTATGTACAGACGAAGATCGTTGTGCACATTGACGAACTGGGATCTTCTGATGCCCTTCCTTTTGGCGTCAACGGACCGCCGCTGGTCGTGGTAAGGGTTCAGCCAATGGCCGGAGAAGTTTCGCGGTACACCGTCACGTCAAATGATCCCAACGAGGAGCCGGAGGAGGACATTGTGCAATCGGCGAGAGTGCCTTCCCGTATAGTCCAAACCAGTAGGTCTGGAAGAGTATTCAGGTTTAGACCTAGCTCATCACTGTGCGTAGTCCACCAATATGGTTTGTTCAAGTTCCGCACCGGGAAAAACTCTCTTCCCTCGACACCAACCGCTAGCTCCCGTTCACGTGCAGCGATGTTTGGTCTCGACGCCATATCTCGCAACCTGTTCAACGCACGGCCGGGATCCATAAAGAGCGATCTGTTCGGGAACTCCGTCAACGGGAGCTATCGACGCTCGAGGTCGAAGTCGGCAGCCAGTCGGTCGTCCTTGTATACCACGACCACGGCGACCACGACCACGACGCTAGACAGTCAACTCACGAAAACGACGTCTCGGACCAACTCTACGGCCGCAACGAGCATCATGTCGATGGATGATGACGAAACTGCTACGAGCGACAAGACGCCGAGGGCGCGGAAACTTCTCAAGCGAAACAAATCAACGTCTCATCACCGACACTCTTCTGAGAACGACCTGGAGAGAACACCATCTCGTCTCAGCGCTGCTTCGACGTCTGCCGAGTCCCGGTCTCCATCTGCAGAAAGGGAATTGGACTATAGTGACGTAGAGGATGCAGACGGTAAACTGCTTGACGAGGTTACCCACGACACGTCGGATTGGAATTTGACTTTGCAGCTTGAGCTGGCTCGGCGCAATAGTAGAAATCAACACGACGTTACCCCAATGCACTTAGAGCATCCCGTAACGGATACAATACTTGAAGGCATGCATATTTTCCGTTTAGTGTATCCGTCGCTAACATGTTATATATCTCCAGAGGAACCTCCTCGGCCCAACAGACCAGTATCCCGTGCCTCCCGACAATCTCAACAGTCTCCTGTCCGACCTTCCTCTAGAGGTTCTCGCGAGCTTCCTCCTCGTCCTTCGTCCAGCTCGTCCCGCGATTATCCGCAGCGACCGGATTCTCGCGCGTCCAGGGAGTCGGATGTATCCCCTCGAAGCTCGCGGTCGAGAGCATCGTCCTTGCCCACCGGTGGACCGAGACCTCTGGGCCCTCGGTCGCCCTCTCCTCTTCCACCTCAGCGACCTACAAGTCCCCGCGCTCTGCCTGCCGTACCGCTCACTGGGATTTTCTCACCAGCCGGAATCTCCCCCACGTCTGAGTCGACGTTGGCCACTATGCCTAGCCCCCCAGTGACGCCTGCGCGTTCGCCGTTGCCCAGAAGCAAGCGGATGCCATTCGGTCCCACCACCAACAATGCCGATGCGACGCCTAAAGCATCTCACATCGCCGCCCCCTCTAAGATTCCGACCAGTGTGGAGCCGCTCGCCATCAACAAGAAGACCTCGGTTCGCTCGTCAAATTCGGGAACATCCCCCGGGGCGGTCCGACGGACACCTGGCAGGTACTCGCTCACGAAGACATCACCGATGCCCGCGTCTGTCAAGGATATATCACCATTATCTGCCAGCACCTCGCGACTAGGCTCCGTTTCGCCGCTTCGGTCGGATCCAGAAGCTATCCTGAGGAGATTGGAAGCGACGAAGGAGGACGTGAGTAACGACTTACTGCATCTCTACTCGCTGTTCCTGACATTGTGAACAGGCGGAGTCTGCCAGTCGGGCGGTCAAGCGGATACGCCTTGAAATTGACCGCATCCGTTCTGCCGAGGACGAGGCTCAGAGCCGTCCCTCCTCCCCGGATAAGAGCAGTCGGCCGGCCTCCCCCGACAAGTCGCTCACGCGCCTCGCTCTTCAAAACTCGGCTCCGGTCGTGAGTGCGGACCGCCGCTTCGGTTCCAAAGATTCGCTTACGATCCATGTAGACAAAGGAGGCCCAAGCGAGGATGGACGAAATGCGGAAGCTCATAGGCAAGCGGAGCGAAGCACTGACCCGAACGCGCTCGCGGAGCCTGATCAACGCGTCCGTCTTCAAACCGCCCAGTCCTGCTAGAAAGTCCGAGAACGACCCTTGGGGCGCGCTGGACGAGCCCGTCACGGATATCGAGCAAGGGCTAAGACGTATCGCGAGCTCCGCTGACGCCATAAAGGCCAGCATCCAAGCGATGGCAGCTGAACTTTGCGAGGTACGGAACAACGGTTTCCCACGCTGACCACTTCTGACGTCCCCAAGCAGAAGTCCGCGGCCGAGGAGAGGAAGGCAGCTGAAGTGCAGAACAGCAGACGTCAGCTCGAGCTTGTCAAGAGCCTTCTGGACGACTGCACCACGGAGAAGGAGATCATGTATGAGGTAAGGGATCGCTCGGAAGCTCCCGTCCCGACGAGTGATATGAATCTCTGTCTAGGCCTTCAACGACGAGCTCTCCGAGCTCTTCAACGACGCCAGTCTACCGAGAGATGACGCCTTCAGAGCGATGACCAAAGAGCTGCAAAAGGCTATGGAAACGCGGAACGCCCACGCCCAGGAGAATTCGTAGGTCCCATTCTCGACCTAGTGTCCGTATACCGCCTGATGGTTCTCGCCAACAGACATTTGAAACGGAAGGTCGTGGAGTTGGAGATGCAGCAGGAACAGTCAGTTTCCCACTTGCCTTTCCTCCGCGGTCATGAACCCCACGCTGACACGATCAAACGCGCAGATGGGGTGCCCTATTACGTGCGCACGGACTCATACCCTGATACCCTGGCGGGACCTCAGGTCACCCACACCCGACTTTCTCGTGCTTGCTATCATTTTTTTTGCTTTCGAAAGTTATCGCTGCTGTCATCTACGTTCGATCCGATGCACAAGATGCTATGCGCGTCTAATACATACACATACATGCTGCTATTGCGTTGAATGAAAGGGTCACTATATATGCCAAGGGGAAGACTGCGTGCTGTGCGTGAAACGGTGCTACGCGTGGATGAATGAGGGTATCTATGGGTTATGATTAAAACAGGCGAAGAAGGAACGAAACGACGATGGGGCTTATGAAGGCGCCTGAGCGGCGCCGGAGGCGTCAGCGCGGCCCGAGAACAGGACGTGCTTTATCGACTTGCGCCGCGAAGGCCCGTTGGATCGTTTGGATCGCAACGTGTCTGTCTCGCGCGACAAGGGAGAAAGGAGGGATCTATGGCGCGTGATGGTCGCGCTCGAGCCTCCCAGAGGGGCGGCCTCGACGATGGTTCTGAGAGTGGTGGCCGAGTACGGCTCCGCAGGGAGAAGCGTGTCCTCATCGTTGGCCGGTGTCGACGGCGACGGCGACGAGCCCTCCTGCTTCGGGACGTCTGGATTGCTCCACACGCGCTTTCGAAGAGACCGGTTCACCAGCCACCTGAAGCGGCTCGGGGATGGGTTACTGGGGGAGTCGGACGAGACGACGACGGAGCTGGGCCGACCGATGGAAGAAAGGGAAGTAGACGGGGACGAGGGTCGAGAGGCGAAAAAGTCGCGGACGTTGTCGACCATGGACCGAGTCCGTTTGGGTCGATAGGCAGCGTCTGCAGGGAGGACGACGATCGGGGCGTCCAGGTCCGGGGAGACGACCGGCGCATAAGTCAGATCGATCGCAGACCTCGGGGCGTGGAGGATATCCTCCGAATCGGTCGAGCCGTCGGGGGAGTGCGACGCCGGGGGGCGGCTCAAATCGACGGTGTGTTGGCCGTTGTCCTTCAGCTCCGTCGGGACCACCACGATGGGCGAAATGGCGAGCGCCTTCTTGAGCTGCGCCTTGGCTGATTTGGACTTGCCGCGGGAGAGCGTCATGCGCTGGTAATCGACGATGGCATCCCCGGAGTGAGGGAGCATGGCCACGTCCGAGGCGTAGCTACCCCGACGGGCGACGAGCACGCTCTCGCGCCCGCGCAGTCGGTCCTTCGCGGCGATGCCCATGCCGGTCATGCTGAGGGTCGAGTTGGTCCTCGACACGCCCCCTGGCCGCTTCGGACCCCTGAACAGCTCCTCGTCGTGCGTCTCCGCTTGAAAGCGAGCAGAGGAGATGATGGTGGACAGCACGTCGGCGAGCGCACGGTTCGTCTCTTTCCTGTGCGCGGCAGACGATCGGCGGACGAGGACGTCCTCCGCGCCGGAGGAGACGGTCTTGACGGAGGTGGCTGACATGCGACGGCCGGGGGTACTCTGTCCGGACGCGTCTACTCCGCGCTCCTTGAAGGACGAAGGAGGGGGAGACCGGCCCTCGGGGCGGACGCGATCCGGCGTGGTACCCGACTCGCTGGAACCGGGATCGTCGGGAGGAGCGGGCGCCTCGGTTTTGCTCGCGCGGTGGATGCTGGAGGTGGGCTCCTTCGCCCATGCCGGTTCCGACGTGAGCGCCTGGCGGATCGACGCCATCCAGATCTGTTTCTCGTGCCTGCAAGCGGCGGTCAGGTTGAACCGACGGCCGCAAACGACGATGCAGAACGAGCACGGCAGTAGCGCTGCGACCTCGAGAGTCAGGTTTTCGTGTTCGAGCACCGAAGCGAGAGGTCATCACGTACCTTCGTCCTCGGGGACGTCCACGAGATCAGATCCCACCAGCGAGAACCAGTGCCTAGGCTCGTACACCCTCGACTTGCCCTTGCCCTCGATGGCCTTCACCATGAGCAGGTACCCGCCCGCGTACAAGAAAGCGCCGAGGTACTTGACGTCCAGCACGCCGCTCGACACTTCCTTGTGCTCCTGCATCACGTCCAACGAACCCGCGAGCATGCACGGGCCCAGCGAGTCCATAAAGTCGGCCGAGAGGCCGTGCGTCGCGGCCGAGGGTCGGGAAATGCGCGACGCGATCAGCGCCGACTTGGTGAACACGTCCTGGCGGTCGCGCGCCTCGTCGACCATGGAGATGACGTGCCGCATCGCCTGGGACGCGCTCTCGATCACGATATCGGCCGTGAGGCTGTTCGGGAGGCGGAGCTCGCCGTGGGCGTACGAGTTCTGCGCGGCGTGGGCGTTCGAGCCCTTCCGCGCCTTGAGCGGGTCGAAGAGGAGCGGGTACCTGCAGATCCGCTGCACGGGCTTGACGAGGTAGTCCAAGAGGCAGAGGCGCGAGGCCTGCGAACGCGAAGAGCCGCCCGGCTCGGGCTTGGCGGCCGCGCTGCCGTTCCAAAGGGACTTGGTAGTGAACGCGACGGGCGCGAGCGAGGAGGTCGAGTGCCGTCTCCGTCTCCGGGCTACAAAGTCCGCGTCCGCGTCCGTTCCGGGAGGGTCGTCCGGCAGGATGACGGCGTTCGAACGCCCTCCCATCGCGCAAGACTCGGAGTTTTTCCGCAGTCGCGTTTCCTCTTCGATGCCGCGGGTGACGAGGAACTGGCAGCGCTGTTCGTAGTGGTCCCACTCCGTTTGGTAGGTGTGCTGCAACTTGCGCACCGCGTCGGCGGCTTCGGTCTGCCGCGAGCAGTAAAACTGGTACACGTTGAAAAGCGAAGCCTACGAATGGCATCCGTCAGTGCAAGCGACGTGGTGAAGGCTTGCGTTCGACGTACTTGGGTGGTGAACTTGGTCATGACCGCGACGATGGCGGCGTCAATGTGCTCGATCGCGGGAGGCTCCTTGTTCCTCCCGGGTGCCTCTTCGTCCTCGAGATCGAACCCGTGGAGCTTGACGGCTTCCCGCAGCTCGAACGTGAACCACTCGTGGAACTGGAGCAGCTGATCCGCGTTGCGTCGGATCGCGTCGGTTTGCGCGGCGGACAAGAGCGACTTGGCCGGGCTCTTGTCCTTGTCCTTGGCGATCCTGGGACTCGACTCTGGGGAGTGCGTCGCAGAGGCGGACGGGGAGGAAGTGACGCCGTTGCTGCCCAAGGGGGGCGTGGGCAGCCGGGACCCCGAGTTGGCGCGCGAGTGGCTGCCGCTCGCGCTGTGGGACGCCGGAGGGGGAGGCGGGAGGCGAGTAAATGCGAGAGCGACAGGCGTGGCAGAGCGTGTCGTCAGAGCGGAAAGCTGCTGCAGGTAGACCTGGCGAAGCCCGCTGTCAGCGGCCTTGCTGCGCTAGCCGTCGTGGAGAACTCACATGGACGAGAACGCGGAGGTCCTGCAGATACCCGACTTCGGTCATGAGAAGCTCCATCAGCGCGTGGTACTTGCGATGCCTCGTCTTTTCGCGCTCGTACGCCCGCCGCTCCTCCGACGGCTCCCTCGACTTGACGTCGTCCTCCGCATCGGAGCCGTTCTCGTCGTCGCCGCGTTCGCCGCCGTCGGAAGAGAGGATGCCGAGGGAGGAGCGGTGGTCGTCGTCCGTGGTGCCGGTGGGGATGTGGAAGATCGGCGGGCGTTTGTGCGGACGGGCGGGCGACGTCCGGGGCTCTTCCGAGCCGTCTCTGCGCGCGGAAGCGGCGGAGGTGCGCCGTCGCAGCCTGAGCGGGCTCGGCGAACGCGATCGGGCCATCTCCGCGCCGTCGTCGACCTGGAAAAGCGTGGAGGCCCGTCGGCGAGCCCGTTGCGCCGGATCGTCGCGTCCGGATGGGCTTGTTCTCATGGACGCGTCGGGGAACCAGGCGAGCGAGTACGGGCGCTCTGATGGGCGACCGCGGGTGGGCTTGTGGTCGTCCGGGCGCGGATGGGGGTGCAGCTGCGGGGAGGCCGAAGGCGGCGGCGTGGGAGGGGTGGACGTCCAGAGCGGGGCCGGGGGCGAGGCGGGATCGGGATCGGAGGCGGTGGGCAGGGGGCGTCCCTGGGTGAGATAGTCGTCGATCGCGTCTGACGCCGGGTGGGAGCCGCCGAGCGTGGAGTCGAGCGAGTTGAGGGACGTCAGGAGCGAGGGAGAGAGTATAGGCGTGAGCGGGCGGAAGGGGAGAGCAGCAGGGGCGGCGCGCCGGGCGAGGCGGGCGGTGGAGGAGGAGGAGACGGCGGGCCGCGTGCGGGGAGCAGCGCCGCCGTCGACGCGGGTGTGCTGATCCGCCGCGTCCCGGGGAAGGGCCATGGGGGCGGGGACGGCTTCGGAGAGCTGGCCGGAGCGGCGGCGGTAGAGGAGGGACCGCGGCGAGTGATGGGTTGAAGCGGAGGAGGACGGCGAGGGGTAGGCTGGCGTCGCGGCTGCCGCTCCGGGCAGCCGGGGCTGGAAGAGCAGGGTCTCCATCGTCCTCTGGCTGTCGTCTGCGGGTCGCAGCAGGTCGGCGGCGTCTCTCGAGGTGGCTGGGGCAGAAAGAGGCGAGGAGGAGATGGGCGCGTCAGCTGGTGCGAGACAGGGGAACGCGGGCCAGGGCGGACACGCACATACCACGCAGCTCGCAAGGTGGGACGGCGGACTCGGTGCGACGACGACGACGATGACGGCGGGCTTACGTCGAGTTGTCCGTGTGTCGATATAAAATACAAGCGGAGTCGGCGTCCGGCGTGGCGGTCGTGATCGGGAGCGGACGTGTGCCGGGCAGGCATGCAGCGAGTTCACGCTGGTCAGTCGGCGATGTCAGCGGACTCTGGCAGCACCAGATGGATTGTTGGCCACTGGCCCCGTCATGAGCGCGCTTATACGCCGGTGTGCGCGATAAGGCGACGGCCAACCAGGCAAACGCGGCGAGCGTGCTTCCTTTCTCGAGCGACCCCTTCGGCACGTTCGTGCGACGCGCTCCCGGGCACTGGTCTCTCATCCGCGACGAAATGCCGTATTCGCCATTGAATGCGCCCTCGCCTCGTCTAGACTCAGCGTTTATTGGATGCCATCGTCGGATGACAGCGACGCTCGTCAACGCGGTCATCGCCTGCCCAACAAGTCCCCCGTCGTCATACACGCAGTCGACGATCGCTGTCATGGCCGCCCCACAACGCCCGAACGGCTGGCGCCCTTCCCATTCCAGGATCAAATTCGCAGCTACGCAAACATACCCATCCCCCCATCCATCGATTCAGTCCCCTTGCCGCGATCCGCCCCTGCGATTCAATCCAGCCATCCGGCCGTGTGCGCGCGCAGCGTGCAACGTACGGTCAGCTGGGCTCGTCGACACCCGCAAGAAACGCGTTATTTCTGCTCGCGAACGCGTCGACGACGAGCCTCGCGAGAGCCTGCTAATCCGAGCTTGGCACATGCCGGTTCCTCCTCTACCGAAGGCTATATCTGCGCGCGACCCCTTATCGCACCCTGGCTACTCCATTACCGCCTACGGACCGCGTTCCGAGTATAGCATCCCACCTGTCCGGAATAGCAACCTCGACATTCCGCCTTTTTGCCAACAGCGCGGTCCATTCTCGTCGGAAATGCCGGCACTACTCTGTCGTAATCTGCCGTTCTCTGCGACGTAAAAGTACAATGCATGTCACGAAAGCGAGCTCTCGTCCCCGCCCCATTGCCCACCATCGGCTCCATCCCCGTTCGGGACGACACATCCACCGCCCATATGTCACCGCAGATCTTCCTCGTCGATATCGGTCCGTGGCACGAACGGCACGTTGCGCTCCTCCGCCTCCAGCCTCCTCCGCGCCTCCTCGTCCAGGAACGTCCTCAACGCCCGCAGTCTTTCGCCCGAAAACGCCAGTGGCACCGCCGACTTTGAGCGCGCGATCTGCATCGAAATAAGCCCGTTCGGACGGACGGGGAAACAGAGCGGTCGTTCGGGTCAATACAGATATGGTGCATCGGCGCATCGCGAACCGACGGAGGCTATTCCCTCCCCACGTACCTGCATCGGATCGCTCATCTGCGCAAACGCCCGCTCGCCGAATGCGGGCACCACCCCCGTCACGTTCAGGTAGCTCAGCCCCCGCTGTCTCCTCAGCAGCACCTCCACCGCGTCCCTCCGCACCCCGGCGCAGTGCGCCAGATTCAGCCGCTCCAGCTTGGGCGCGTGCTCGGCCAGGAACAGCACCGCGTTGTCCGTCACCTTCCGCACCTTGGCCACGTTCAGGCTCTGCAACTCGGGCTGGCACCCAAACTCGGTCACCGCCAGGTCCGTCAGCTTGGCGCAATCTAAAAAACGGCCCCATCGCGACTGAAATCAGTGAACATCGCACAAAGAGGGGGGGGGAGGGGGGCACCCACGCGACACGTCCACGTTCACGAGCCGCTTGCACCCGTACGTGAGCCAGACGACGCCCGCGTCCGTGATCCGCTTCAAATGCGACAGCGACAGCACCTCGAGGTGGCTCCCGAGCCGCGACACGATCGCCAGCGCCCCGTCGTCCAGCAGCGAGCACCCCGCGACGAGCAGCGTCTGTATCCTCGGCGCGTGGCCCACGACCCCGCCGATCACCGCGTTCGTGATCTTCTCGCACCCGCTCACGTCCAAGAACGTCAGCGACGGCAGCCGAAACTCGAGCAGCAGGTCCGGCATCATGTCGAACCACGTCTTCGGCCGGACGTGCCCCGGCTCGTCTCGCGCTTCCTCCGTGGACGGCGTGATGGGGATGAACGCCGGGTCGAACAGCGACACCACGGACTCGGACTCGTCGTCCGGGCCCACGATCGGCCACCTGGCGGACGGGAAGGCCTCCTCGGTCAGATGCCGGCACCCCGCGAGCCGCACCCGCCTCAGCCGCTTCCCGAACCCCCACAGATCGCGCACGCTCGACGCCGTCAGCAGCCCCAGCTCGCACAGCTCCACCTCGCGCAGCCCGGCGCCGAACGTCTCCGCGAGCGCCCCGATCGCCGGGTCGGTCAGCCCGCGGATGCCGTTCAGCTTGATGGACCGGAGCGGATGGACGCGCACCCCGCCCTGCCCCCGGAACCGGTGCGCCGCGAGTTCGATGATCGCGAGGTCGGAGAGCGACGTGCAGCCGGAGAGGTCGACGTCCTTGAGCTGCCACGCGGACTGGACGAGGACGATGACCGTCGCGTCCGTCAGCTCGCGCCCGAGCCCGGTGAGCGTCACGGATTGCAGGTGGATGCACTTCCGCAGCACCTCGGAAAGGGCTTCGTCCGTGATCGCCTGCGAAGGTTGGTCGAGGATGAGTTGTTGGACGTATTGGTATTCGTGAGGTTCTGGCAGGCGGTTGATGATCTTCATCGTCGTCTGGTCTTGCTTGAGCTGCGAGGGCGGCGGTGGTGTAAAGTGTAGAGAGGATAAAGAGAGAGACCAGGACACAATGGCCCTCTCATGGATGTTCGAGTGATGGCGGGCCACACACCCTCTGTAGGCGCCGCCTTGTTGATCCTTTCCCATGTGTGACGATAAGACGAAAGATGCGCACTGTTTACATATCATCAATAATCATATTCGTCCGAGCGCTCGACATGGGCTGTATCTGTGTCCGACTCGTCCTCGAACCACCGTTCCTCGGCTTCTCGATCCCCCTCGCCAGCATCCAACGCGTCGTTCCAGTCGACGGCATCATAGTCCACCGAGTCGAGCAACCCGTAAATGAACCGCTCTTGCACGATCCGCACAAAATTCGTCTTCTCCTCTTCGGAGCTCTCCTCTTCTTCTTCTTCGGGTGGGGGCGCTGGCGCGACCTCCTCGTCTTCCTCGTCTTCGCTGTCTTCTTCTTCCTCCGGCGTAGACTCCGCCTGCACTCTCCGGAGCATCCGCACCCTCTCCGACTCCCGTTCCTCTTCGTAGCCCCCCAGGAGCGTGCCGAGCTTACCCAAGTGCGTCTTCGCGCCGCCCATGAACTCGCGCCGCGCCCACGCCTCCTCGTCCGCGCCTTCGACCTGCCCGAACCGCCGATCGCGCCCGTGCCACAGCGTCGGCCACGTCCGCCTGCACGCGTCGAACGCCAGCTCGGGAGGCCCGGACTGGACGTGCCGCAGGCGCCGGTTGCGGATCGTCGCGAGCGCCGTGCGCTGTTTGGGGGTCGTGATCGCCGAGAAGGGTGCGAGCAGGTGCGGAGGGAGCGCATGGAGGTGCTTGGAAAGGAACTCGACCGGCTCCTGTTCTGGCGAGGGCGTGTAGTCTCGAGGTAGGCCGAGATAGTCGAGCACGGCTTGGGCGGGGAAGGGCGGTCGAGACATTGGCTTTGTCGCTGCTACCCCTAGATCAGGGTCCCAGTAATAATCTACGTCGGTCTATTTATAATCTCTTCCCGAGACCGCCGCCATGCCCAGAGCCGGACTACGCTCTGCGGGGAGCTCGAAGAGTGCGCAGAGCCAGCGACGGGCACATGACGATGCTGCACAAACCGTCAATGACATTGAAGTTCGTTCATGCTGTTCGGGGCGAGACGTCGAGCTCACCACCGGATGACAGGCTCCACTTTCCGACCCGATCAAGGGCATTCGCTCCATGCAAAACGAGCTGGCCGATCTCAGGAAGAAAAACGGTTTTCTACGACATGAACTGGAAAGACTGCACGAGGAGGAAGAAAGGTCCATCCAGCCACGGAAAGGCAAGGCCGCCGGGCCAAGCAATGCAGCTCTCAGGACACAGGTGCAAACTCTGAAGGCGGAGATCAAGAAGTTGGAGAAGGTCAGTACGACCTCACGCCTCGTCAGCTCTGCCAGATTTGACCTCTTCGTCAGGGCCGGCGAAACGACAAGAAACGTATCCGCCAGGTTAGGGTTGTTTGCGTTGCACCGAGCTTTCCGCTCAGTCCGTGGCTTAGCTCCAGAATCGAGAGATCAAGCGCGATGCGGAGGAACTCGAAGACGATGTCCTTCACCAAGATGCCGATGATACTGTGCATACAATGCGCAAGGTTTGTTCAAGTCTCGCTCGCTCGATCCGATTACCTACCACCCCTGTTTCCAGCTCTTACGCCGTTTTGAGGAGCTTATGGCGTCTAATACCCTGGACGGCGACAAGGAGGAATGCGCAATATGCATGGAGCCCCTCGTGGGTGGCAAATGTGCTACGTACGTGAAACCCTATCGCACGGCCTCTGCTCAACAGTCGCTTATACCCCAGCTTGCAGTCTGCCATGCGATCATCTATTCTGTACCGCATGCCTCTCTCAGATCGAACGTCGACCCACGTACTCAGACGACCCGCGCGCTTCGCCTGCGCCGGCATTTCCTTGCCCATCATGCAGGACGATGTATACAGACGAAGACATTTCTGACATCGACATGACCGCCAGCCAGCAGTGGGACGCTTTGCTCGAGGTTGCCAAACGTTGGGCGAGCATCGATAGGAGACGAGAGCTTGACACCAGCGAGGAAGAAGCCGAGGAAGCGTTCATCAACGACGAGTACAGCGACCTGACGGAAGTCGGAGAGTCAGTGGATCGAAAGCATGTTTATCCTTCTTCACGAGCTCAAGGTTTCACAGAGAGGAGTCTCATCCGTCCACGCCTGCGCACCGCGAGGGCACGGAGGAACGGGATCTCGAGGGCTCGACCTCGTCACATAGGCTTCGTCGAGGCTCCAATGCAGAAGAAGTCTCCGATCCTGCGTCTGCTACCGACGCCGTGCTTCCGTTGCCTGTGCAAGGAAGAGGCCGGCCCTCGACGCCTCCTCCCGTGGCCGCTGCAGGAGCGCTGCCTCCTACCCCGACCTCAGCTCCGCGGAGGACGCGGGCAGCTACAATATTGACCGGCTCTGCTAGTCGGAGTGCTTCACCACTATCGGAGCTCTCGGAGATGACCGCCGCCCCGCAGACTGCCACATATTCAGAGGCTCCTCGAGACGCAAAGAGGAAGCGCATGCAAGAACTGGCGGCTGCTCGGGCGAGCAAGCGACGTTTATCATAGTTCGAGGGTCATGAGGTGTACTCCGGCGCTGCAGACGTTACCCGGATAATTTATCTCTTCCAGTCCTTGCCATTGAGCGAGAGAGGGGGAATCTACCGTGCATGCACGAATGCGTAGTGTATACAGCAGAAACAAGATAAAGTGGTTAGAGACTTCGGATCCAGTACTTCAGGTGAAAACGGTCATCAACGGAACACAGTGACTATGAAGAGAGTAAAGGCGGTTCTTTTCGGGGCTCGTCACGGATCGTAAGGCATGACGCGAACTAGCCAAGCAGGGACCCGATACGATGAGAAAAGCCACCGTTCACACGCGCCGCTTGATGTTGGCACTGAGCCACTCGAGGCCTTCGTACAGGCCGTCACCGCTAGTCGCACACGCCGCCTGATAAAGTCCTTATCGTCAGCGATCGGCAGCTTGCCATACAACGTGCACGTACCTGGATATACCAAGTGCGCTGCCTCAGGCCGTGAAGACCGAGCTTATCGGTAATCTCGGCGGCGTTCATAGCATTCGGGAGATCCTGCTTGTTGGCGAAGACGAGGAGCAGAGCATCGCGCAGCTCGTCTTCGTTGAGCATACGCTGGAGCTCCTCACGCGCCTCCGAAATACGTTCCCGATCGTTCGAGTCCACCACGAAGATGATACCCTGGGTGTTCTGGAAATCTGCAAAGCCACGTCCGTGAGCCAAGGCGTCAACCCGAGAGGCGCCCGCATTCGGGGGCGGTCGGATGACGTACAGTGTCGCCAGAGCGGACGAATCTTGTCCTGCCCTCCAACATCCCAGACGGTGAACGATATGTTCTTATACTCGACAGTCTCGACGTTGAAGCCTGAGGTGGTGGTTGAGTTGGCAGCGAGCGCCAAACGAGTCGGGTCGGCTTACCGATGGTGGGGATCGTCGTGACGATTTCGCCCAGCTTGAGCTTGTAGAGAATTGTGGTCTTACCGGCGGCATCGAGACCAACCTATAGACGGCCCACGTCGGCATTCGTGCACGTTCTGGTCAATCCCGCGGAAACGTACCATCAATATCCCTGCAGAGCTGTCAGTGAACGAGACACGTTGCCCACACAAATTCGCTACGTACGCATCTCCTTCTTGCCGAAAAGGCCAGAAAGAAGACGAGAAACGGAGAGACCCATGGCTAGCGGTAGTCGAGAGGAGTAGAGACAGGCGAAAGGCGGATGACGGTGGAGGGCGTTACGAAGGGAGGTTGGCTGGCGCGTTCACACTCCGACCGAACCGCCCCCGCTCACAGCTTTTATACCTCCTCACATTTTGCTACGCGGCAATCTCAAAGCAAGTCCACGTTGACCGTTGAGTACGTGTTCTAAGAGTCATCCGGGCTCATATCGTTATATGCTGTCGATGCTGCCGATGCTGCCGATGCCATATACACGATGGCAGCACAGGCGCTAGCTTGGAATATACTATGTGTTTTGACCGTTCTACTCTTAATACGCCACCTGCGAAATACACTGCGAAAAAACTACTGTGTTAATCGATGCACTGGATGCGGTGTTGAGACGCTGTCGACGGTGGGATGAAGGCGGATGAGCGTATCATCACCATCGATTCTGACTCGGCACCAAGTGGGCAACAAACTATATCAGGGTCCAACTTTGGGCCGATTCCTGCACTCCTGGCTGTCCGCTTCGAGCTCGTGTAGACAACAGCTATGTCTTCCGATACGTCCAATCTCGTCGAGCTCTTCAAATCCATAGGTCTCTCCCAGTCCAAGGCTGCAGAGGCCGCAAAGTCTCAGAAAAGTGCCGCCGTACTCAGGGATCTCGTAGAAACCCCCGATTACGGCGTGAACGGGCGAGTGTTAGATGAGAAACAGGCATCGCTGCTGGCAGCCTTCGCGAAGATCAAGGAAGTGCAGGACCTCGGTGTTGAAGAAAGGAAATACGCCGTTCATGCGATCTTAGACGGGCGACTCAAGACCACAGATCAGGTTACAGGTGCGAGTTCTATGTTCGGGGTATGGGCCGCACGAGCTGACATCCTTGATTATCTTTAGCCGCTGCCAAGCACTTGGAGTCTCATCGTGCGCCCGTCGACAGCGCGGACTTCGATAAGGAATGCGGTGTAGGTTCGTTGTTCAACTCGTATCTGTACAGTAAACCTCATAACCTCATCGCAGGATTCAGTATTACGCCAGAAGACCTGTTTGCCCGTGTCAGCGACTTCATCACCTCGCAGGCAGAAAAGATCACAGGATGGTCTAATCTCGGTGCTGCCATGAACGGCTTGAAGAGTATCCCTGATTTGCGGTGGGCGAACGCTCTTGAGATGAAGAACGCGGCCGAGCGTGTCTTCACAGAGAAGTTTGGCGCGAAGGGTTCAGCTCCCCCGAAGCTGAAGGTTCGTCGATTACACGCATAGAACACGTCAGCGCATGCTCATAGCCTGTAGGAGCCTAAGAATGGGCCCACAGAGAGCAAGAAGAAGGCAGTGGCCACAGACTCGACGCCTTCAACTTCTACACGATCGGTATTTGAGGAAGGTTTTCTGGGCGCACTTCATAAACCCGGAGAAAACCCCCAAATTCATTCGCACCTCCGCGAGCAGCACCTGGCAGCGACCGGTGGCAAAGTTTTCACCCGATTCCCGCCCGAGCCCAACGGTTTCCTGCATATCGGACATTCTAAAGCAATTTTCATCAACTTCGGGTATGCCGCGCACCACGGCGGCCACTGTTATTTACGTTATGACGATACCAATCCGGAGGCGGAAGAAGGTCGATATTTTGAAAGCATCCTAGAGACCGTTCGGTGGCTCGGGTATGAACCGTGGAAGATCACCTACTCGAGCGATTACTTTGAAAGGTTGTACGAATTGGCTGAGGAGCTCATCCAGAGAGGGAAGGCCTATATGTGCCAGTGTTCTGGTAAGTCTACCTGGGTGTTTCATCGGCATCTTGCCCTGATCGAGCTCCGTAGAGCAGGAAATCAAGGCGAATCGTGGGCTCAAGGTGGCTCAACCGAAGCCCTGCGTTCACAGAGAAAAATCGGTTGCGGACTCGCTGTCGGAGTTCAGGGCGATGAAGGAGGGCAAGTACAAGGAAGGAGAGGCCGTTTTGCGCATGAAGCAAGATCTTACCGACGGCAATCCGTATATGTGGGACCTCATCGCGTATCGAGTGGTCGATGCTCCTCATCATCGCACTGGAACCCAATGGAAAATTTACCCAACGTATGACTTTACTCACTGCTTGGTCGATAGTTTCGAGAACATTTCGTGAGTTGATCCATGGCCTCATATTGTGGCCGTTCTCTGGCTGAAGTGATCACGCAGACACTCCTTGTGTACCGTCGAATTCATCGCGGCGCGCCAATCGTACGAATGGCTATGCGACGCGCTCGAGGTCTACAAACCAAGGCAATCGGAGTATGGCAGGTTGAACCTTACTGGCACGGTGATGTCAAAGCGCAAAATACTGGCCTTGGTGAATGAAGGCCATGTGAGGGACTGGGACGACCCTCGCCTATACACTCTGATTGCACTTAGACGGCGGGGTGTCCCTCCGGGAGCGATCGTATCCTTCGTTTCCTCCTTGGGAGTTTCAACGTCTCCCTCGACACTGCAGCTTGCGCGCTTTGAGCAGGCCGTCAGGCAGTATCTCGAGAATTCAGCCCCACGTCTCCTCATGGTCCTCCGTCCATTGAAGGTCACTCTTGACAACGTTCCCGAGGATTACGTCGAGTTCGTGGAGAAACCTCTACACCCTAAGGTGCCCGAGCTAGGCATCAGTAGGGTTCCGTTCGCCCGCACGTTGTACATCGACCGGGACGACTTCCGACTGCAGGATTCCAAAGAATATTTCCGCCTCGCCCCCGGCAAAACCGTTGGACTGTTTTCCGCTCCGGCTCCTATCACATGCACTTCCTTCAAGACTGATGATAATGGCGAAGTTACGGAGCTCATCTGCAAGCTTGAACAAGGCAGCACGAAGAAACCAAAAGCGTTCATCCAATGGGTAGCCGAGCATCGGCCGTCTGGCAGCCCCGTCATTGTCGACGAAACGCGAATCTTTCACCCCCTGTTCAAGAGTGACAACCCGGCGGCGGCACCGGACTTCAGGGCAGACATCAACCCGAGCAGCTTGGAGGTCATCAGTGGCGCTATGATCGAAGTCGGTTTCTGGTCGCTTGCCAAAAGGTCGTATGTTCAGGCGCGGATAGAGAGCAAGGCACGAACTGCTAAGGCAAAGCAGGAAAATCCCGAAGCTGCAGCCGCTTCTGAGGCTAGCGACACTCCGGAGGTCAGCAGCGAGCAGTTGATAGGGAAGGAGTGCGTACGCTTCCAGGGTCTTCGGGTTGCCTACTTTGCGTTGGACAAGACAGCCAAGGTTGGATGCCTGGATATGCCTGATGACTCGCCTGCAGGCCCCGCCGATAATGATCGGATAGTGCTTAATCGCATAGTCAGCTTGAAGGAAGATTCGGGTAAAGCTGTGGTGTGAACGTACAGTACCCCTGGATTTCGCTATCAACGTGTATGGTCCACTTCACTATCGACCGTTGCATTACGTGTGACGATATATTACATTGATGATATCTAGAGTGTACGGTTTTTATCACACACAAACACGCTGATCATCCGGGGTATAAACGTCCAACTTGCTCTGCTTCCTTGCGACGTCGCTCTCCTTTCTCTCGATTTGGCGCATCTTTGCATGAGGCGCCGTATTTAGCGAGTTTATCCAGTAAAGCTCGCAAACGTTTAGGTTTGACACAAGCGTATGAGGATTGACGCGTGGCAGGAACGAGGTAGTCCTGCACAGCGTCCGACATAGCTATCGAAGTGGTCTGAACGACAACCCAAAGGTGGTCAGAGATATTCCTTAGAGTTGGGAGTGTCATTACCAGGCGCAATTCTACGAAGACCTCGGACAAATGACCTCTTCCAATGCTCCGGAATTGGTCGTCGAGGAAGTCAACATCCACCAGTACATTTGACACAGCATTCTCGTTGATCGACGCGGTGTTGGGCCCAACAAGGAAATCCTACCAGTGATCTGTGAGCGAAGAAGAGGCAGATTTGGGATTGTATACCATCAAACAGTTCGCGACATGCGCGGCAGCGCCGCGATAAGCATCGTCCTTGTAGGTTTCCTTGATGACAAGTCCGTCCACCACCGTAGTCAGCCAATTGACCAGTTCGTAGAGGTACATGCTAGGAGCATCTTCGCGTATAGCCGGTGTCCAGTCATACTCGGAAAGCTCGAATATATTGTCGAGTTTTGAGGTTATCAATTCAGTAAGTCGTGCCAGCGCGCGTGTGAGGGTGGACTGGAAGGATGGGGAGGCCGTTATCCTCACTATCCCTCCGCTGAGCAACATATTCGATTCAACATGGTATAAATGGTTGGAGGCACCAATGCTTACTGGGAAGTCGTAAGAGCACGCTCCAGTTCGACGCAGGCCACTTGGAAGTGCTCGAGATTGGTGACAATCTGAGCGATTTGCGTGAGTGTGGATGTCTTCGCGAGCTGTCGTCCAACACTCTCGCTGACACTTTCGATTAGGAGTTTATCGAGGGACTGGCAAAACATCAATATGGTCTGCTATGCCCATGGGGCAAAGTACCTTGCTAAGCAAATCATCGCTTTTGCGGGTGTGTTGCGAGACGCCTTCGATGAACTGATAAAACTTGCCAACGAATGTCTCAATCTATTGGACACATCACCAATCAATATTCTGGTCACTGCTAGCTGTCTTACACTCTGGCAGCATTGGTAGAACATCTGCGACCAAGGAAAATCGAGCGGGGGCGACGACCTACAATACGTTGAGTTCGACAACCCGGCGAATGGAAACAACATACCTTGTGATATCGTCTCTTTCGCTCCTATGAATGAAAACTGCCTTCAGTATGGCGTCCCTTTCGGAGCTGGTATCCGCATGCATGGGTACTAATTCATCGGCGGACACGGACTACAAAGGGAGACTTCATCAAGGTGCATCTTGGCTGAGGTGTAACAAGAAGTACCTCTTCGAAGGTCCTGCTGAACTGCTTTTCCAGAAGTTGGGCATATTTCTCGAACATCACAGCCAGGAAGGAGTGTAAAGGACTTGTCGCGTACGAATACGACTGCATGACCATCAGATCATTGACGTATGATGGATGTGTGTTGCTCACCTCCATGGTTATGATGAATGATATCAAGGTCTCTTTCACATTGAGATATACATCCGCAGTATTCTCAAGCTTCAGCGAATAGGTGATCCCAGCCGTCAGCTGACGTAAAAGCGCATCCCACAGCTCCTGAACTTCTCGAATAGAGCGGAAGTCGCCCGTGGTGCGAAGTACATTGGTCTCAATGATGAAGAAACCCACAATCTCCTGTGTGTAGGTAGCAAGAGATTGCAACGGTATCGGTACGGGAAGGATCAATTCCGATTGTGTCTGCACCGAGAGGATCAGTACATGTTGAGAGAAGGTGAAGAGATCGAAACCTTGCGATCAGCTTGATAGGATTTCCGGAGTTCTTCAATGGAGTCCAACGCGGTGTATATATGGATGCTCTGATACAACGGCTTGAAGTCTACCTTGAGCTTATCGTTATCAAGAGCGTTGACTATGGAATAATCAGAAGTTCGTCGTCGTCAGATTGTACTCGACGACCCAACTCACATTCGGACTTCTCATAAGTTACAAGTTCCACGGCACTGCCAACGCGGCTACGGACGAGCATTGGGTCTTTCTCCCTCCGACTTCGCCACTTTCTCGTGCGTACTTCCATCGCCTCCAATGCCAGTTGACCAACCTGACCGCTAAGATTGCGGACATCCAGCAGCCATTGGTTCGTTGATGCTGTGACAGCCTCCTTAATCTGCACTCTTAGGGATGGTAAAGATGAGAGCAGATGTTGATAGAAAGGGGTTTGTGACAACGACGTTGGGGGCATGCTTTGAATATCTTCCAGGGACTAGCATGCATACATCAGATTGTCGGTTCATGCGCGTCGCTAGAATCACCAACCCGCAGAGCGCTCCAGTACTTGCCTTCTTTCACCATCTCTCCAACCCGGTTAACGATATCAAGCACACGAAGGCAGGCCTGCAGGGAGTCAATGGCCTCGTCAAGGTTTGATGCAGTCTTCTTCGTCTGCAGCAATGCGCGTTTCTTCTCTACCAGACCGCGACCAACCTGTGAAACATTTTGATCCAAGGAGGTGATCTTTTCTCGGAGGCTGGTAGTGTACGAACGAATGGAGAACAACGTGGATACCGAGGAGATAAAGTCCTGGTAGTTATCGCCGCATATTTTCTCGATCTCCGCATCCTTTGAATCCACCCTTGTGATAGAACATGCAGTACGAACGACAACCGCGTAGAGTGTCACTTACAAAGCTTTGACGGTCCGTAAGTATGCCTCCTGCTGACGATTTTGGTGTATCTGGCGGATGATCGGTCCTAGTTGCTCAAGATTCTCGGTAGTCGATGATGGATCCAACAGATGTATTTGCTGTAGCTGTTGGTCGATATTCTCTTGGGTGAACTGAGGGCGCTTGCGGGGAGGCATATTGGTGCCAACGGTTCAAACAGAAGAAAGGCGTTCACTATACTAGGCACCGGCGGAGGTAATATGCTATCAGCCTGAGGATGTCGTTATACCAGCAAGTGCAGTGTCATACAAGTCAAGATGCAACAATTGCACGGACACGCCACAACGTTACTTACCTGACCGCGCATGCGCCGCGGCCAACCCCCTTGCCCCTTAAAAAAATCTCTGCATTTAGTCAATGCGTCAGCGAATGTGCTCTATGGTGAACGATTTCCAAGGGCAATTACATGAAGGTAAACCCAATCAAATTGAAATCAAATTGAAACTAGATCCAGAGGGTCTGCACACCCACCCCAAGCCTACTATCCCGGCTAGAATTAATATTCACCCTCCTCCTCAGGCTCCGCCGAGTCCTGGCCAACCTCCTCATAGTCCTTTTCGAGCGCAGCAAGGTCCTCACGGGCTTCGGAGAATTCACCCTAATTCTCCGGTCAGCGCGATTCCTTGCCCACGGAACAGTTACCAGGTCTACTTGCCTCCTCCATACCCTCGCCGACATACCAATGTACGAACGCACGCTTCGAGTACATCAAGTCGAACTTGTAGTCGACCCTGCTCCAGGCGGTGGAGATCGCGGTGGTACTAAAGATAATGTATCAGCCAGTGGACCGCGCGGTTGCGCGGTTGCGGGCTCCTGTACTTACTTGGTGAGCATACAGAGACTCCTGGAAGTCTGAGCGAGGTCACCGCCTGGTACACAGGCAGAGGGTTCGTTGCAGATGCCGAGCTGTTGTTTGAAATGACGCGGATAGGTCAGCATCTATTACAGAGCAAGCACTGGTACGAGGGCGCTCACCTTGAACCCAGTTGGGCACCAGTCAACGAACTGGATGGTGCGTTTGGTCTTGATCGTAGAGATGGCAGCTTGCACTTCCTTGGAGACCACGTCACCACGGTATAACAGGCAGCAAGCCACTGTAGCCGTTATCAACATGGGTACTGGTACCTTTGGATGGTGGACGTACTGTATTTCCCCTCCCTGGGATCACACTTGACCATTTGATTGCCCGGCTCAAAGCAGGAGAACGTCATGTCCGCAACAGAGTTGGTCTCGTGCGCAGCCTTCTGGGCAGAGATGAGAGGCGCATACGTGGCGAGAGGGAAGTGGATGCGAGGGAACCTATGCGGAGCAGATATCAGCGAAAGTGGGGATTGTTCAAACAATGAACTGACGGCACGAGGTTAGTTTGGAACTCGTTGAGGTCGACGTTCAGAGATCCAGCGAACCGCAAGGACGCGGTGACGGACGATACGACCTGAGCAATAAGGCGGTTCAAGTTCGTGAAGCTCGGCTGAGCGACACCCAGATTCTTCTTGCAGATGTCATAGATGGCCTCGTTATCGACCTGAAGAACGAGCCATTGAGCTTTGGCACCTGGGAGGTGATGCATTCTGCGTACCATGAATGAGCAGTCCGAGTGTTCAAGGGTAGTGTGAGTAGTGAGGACGGTGTTGTAAGGTTCGACAACAGCTGTTGAGAGCTTCGGTGCAGGGTAGACGCAGAACTCAAGTTTGGACTTCTTGCCATAGTCGGTGGAAAGACGTTCGAGCAACAGCGCGCCGAAACCGGAGCCGGTACCACCACCGAATGAATGGAAGACAAAGAAGCCCTGCAAACCGCTGCAATTGTCGGCGAGGCGACGAATCTTGTCCATGACGGGGTCAATCAACTCCTTCCCGATGGTATAGTGACCGCGGGCGTCTACATAACCGAGAATGAGAGAAATCCGTTGCAAATGTGTCTGGTCGGACTGACAGTTGTTCGCGGCATCCTCCTTCCCAGTGATCATGGTCTCCGGGTGGAAAAGAGAGCGATAGGTTCCAGTTTTCACCGCGTCGACCGCTCCAGGTTCCAAATCGACGTAGAGCGAGCGAGGGACATACTTGCCGCTGCCCGTCTCGGAGAAGAACGTCGAGAAACCTTCGGTGTTGACAGGTGCGGTCGCGCCCTCTGCAATCCTGCCATCGGGCTGTGACGCTAGTTAGTCAATGTGTTCGTCTCAATGACGACGAACGTACACCAAGACCATGCTCAATCGTATACAGCTCCCCTGCAGACGACGGACGGGGTGAGGTTGATATAGCTACGTGAAACGAAGCGACACTCACAGCACGCGTTCCCGATTTGGACACCGGCCTGTCCAACCTGGATCGATATTACTTCACGCATTCTGGTTGATCACGGAGACGTCGAAAAAGAGGGTTGTCGACACCTAGTGTTGATAATGTCGCTACAGAGAACTTGTGCTCGTCGAAAACAGGAGTCAAACGCAATCACCGAAGCGCGTCTCGTGGCGCTCCGACCCACACAATTCGCAGTCACTGGAGTCTGTGTCAATCCGATCAACACTCCCTGCATTCTCATGCTGCACCCCAGCAGACTCATGAACTCCGTGACTTATGTAAAGCTGTAATGTATCCGAATATCCAGAGTTTCCAGGTTGCAACGACATGCTCGAGTATACGTGAAGCCATGATAGCACAGTAAGACGGATTATAAGGAGGCCGAAGGCCGGGTAATACGCAAAGAGATCAACGCGACGGTCAATCGCATGCATTTAGTACTCGCCCAGCTCCTCAGCCTCAGCCGAATCGATTCCAACCTCCTCGTAGTCCTTCTCGAGCGCGGCGAGATCCTCCCGCGCCTCCGAGAATTCACCCTCCTCCATACCCTCGCCGACGTACCAGTGGACGAAGGCACGCTTCGAGTACAGAAGGTCGAACTTGTGGTCAAGCCGGCTCCAGGCGCTGGAGATGGCCGTGGTGTTCGACAGCATGCAGAGACTACGAGACACCTTGGCCAGGTCACCATCGGGGATATGAGCAGGGGGTTCGTTGCAAATGCCGAGTTTGAAGCCAGTCGGGCACCAGTCAACGAATTGAATCGTACGCTTCGTCTTGATGATGCTGACGGCAGCGTTCACGTCCTTGGGGACGACATCGCCACGGTACAGCAAAGCGCAAGCCACTGCGAAAAACATTGAGTACGGCGTTCATGGGATGAATCTCGGAGCTTACTGTATTTGCCCTCGCGAGGGTCGCACTTCACCATTTGGTTGCCAGTCTCGAAGCACGAGAAAGTCATGTCCGCAACCGAGTTTTGCTCGTGGGTAGCCTTCGCGGCTGAGATGATCGGTGCAAAGGTCGCGAGAGGGAAATGAATGCGAGGGAATGGTACCAGGTTTGTTTGAAACTCATTCAAGTCGACGTTCAGGGAACCATCGAAGCGGAGCGAGGCCGTGATAGACGAAACGACCTGAGCGATCAACCTGTTGAGGTTGGTGAAGCCCGGGGAGGTGATGCCAAGGTTCTTCTTGCAAATGTCGTAAATGGCCTCATTGTCAACCATGAATGAACAGTCGGAGTGTTCGAGGGTCGTGTGAGTCGTTAGAACGGAGTTGTAGGGCTCGACGACGGAATTTGCCATGGTAGGGGCTGGGTACACGCTGAACTCGAGCTTGGACTTCTTGCCGTAGTCCGTGGAGAGACGCTCAAGCAAAAGAGCGCCGAAGCCAGAGCCGGTTCCACCGCCGAAGGAATGGAAGACGAAGAAGCCCTGGAGACCGGTGCAGTTGTCGGCAAGGCGGCGAACTTTGTCCATAACAGTGTCTATCATCTCCTTGCCAATGGTGTAGTGGCCACGAGCGTCTGGTGGGCTTGTCAGCGAGATGAACACCCCGACTGCATATGCGAAACCCACAGTTGCTCGCTGCGTCCTCCTTGCCAGTTATCATCGTCTCCGGGTGGAAAAGGCTGCGGTAAGTTCCGGTCCGGACTTCATCAATGACGTTCGGTTCAAGATCAATGTAGAGGGATCGCGGTACGTGTTTGCCGGATGACGTCTCGGAGAAGAAAGTAGTGAAGCCATCGGGGCTGCCTTTTACTGCTCCCTCCGCAACTCGGCCGTCAGGCTAAGATAATCGTGTCAGACACAGGATACGAGGGGAGGGTATTTACGAACACTAAGACCGTGCTCAACTGTGTACAACTCCCCTGCGGAAATGAAGACATATTAGCGACGTGCCCGCCGGCTCAGGAAAGGGTTGCAATATGAAAACGACGCGTATCCACGCGTCCGGGAGTGTTTTCAACACGCCTCGCCAAGCGGGAAATCCGATTTGTCGGCGCACTTACAGCATGCGTTTCCGATCTGGACACCAGCCTGACCGACGTGGAGGGAGATGACTTCACGCATATTGGTATCGAGGGAGTCCTGCAAGATCCAAGTCGGTCAGAGTAGTTTGGGTAGGCTAGAATGACGCGTCCTGCTCACGTTTGGTAGCCGAGGACGGAAAGGAACGGGGAGAAGAGACCAACGAGAAGAAGAAAAGGGCTAGGGTTGATATGCGGCTCACACGTGTGCTTAGTCAGCGCCACGCCTCGTACCACCTCATTGCCAATCCTGCCAATGAATGTGTATGATTATGTCTAAGTACTACATGACAGTGTACAGTGTGTAGTAAGGTATCCTAGTCTGCGTGTATAGTGTGTCTAATACGTGTATGATTACGTCCGGGGCAGTGAGCCGGAGCCTGATGGTGACTGCAACACGCGATCGTCCGCTTTCGATAACCCATGTACGATGTGGTCGTTGCCGTGCTCAACCTTCGTCGCACTTCGTCTCATGAAGTAACTAGTCGTACAAGCGGTCGATGAGCTTTGAGTGCATGTCTGTCGCTAGCCTCTCACCCAACAAGAGAATCCCACATCGATATTCCGTGAAGCGGATTCTCCGTCTGCTGTTGCTCGGATGCCGATTGCCTTGGTGGTTTGCCAACTCGATCGTGCGGGTCCAGTGCGGAGCTGATGAGGTCCCTCTTTGGAACACGTGGGATCGTCCTGTGAGTGACCGGAGCTGTATGATATATGGTCTTCTTCAACAAGGCCGAAGATTCGGGCTTGGTGCATCGTCAGTCACAAAGATGATCTCGAGAACCAAGGACTGACCGTGTCCCTGCGGTTACATATAGCACTAGGAGGCACATTCTCGCCCTCTAAGTCGAGAGGCCCCCAACGGCGCTCCTCTTGAATGACCCCGCCGGTCGAAGGTAAGGAACCTAGCGAGGTTTCGCTTTCCGTTCGAGGAAGAACTGGGGATGTTTCATCAACCATCAGCAAGCCTTTATCTCTTGCATGTGTGATCATTCTGGCCGCTTTTATTTCGTTCTTCCGCCGCTGCTTTCGCACACGTTCGGCGGTGTGTTTATACTTTCGGTCCCATTCGTCCTGTAAGACTGGTTAGAACAGACGCGGCTGCGAACCGGACGTTGCACACCTGACCCCTCAGCCAGCGCCGCACGGGCGCCTCCTTAATAATGCCGATTTGCGAAGGCGGGATATGCAGTATAGCAATGTCATCCGGGGACTCCATTGCTCGAACTTGCCCGTAGATGTCGACCCTTTCACGGATCATCAATGCATGAGCGATATCCTGTTTCAGAGTTGTTAACAAGGCCAGGTGAAGATAAATGGTGAACGTCTACATCGCCAGTCGCTCCCACTTCGTTGTCTTTGTCCTTACCGACCTTGCCTTCACGCATCTCCTGCAATGCAATATCCTCATTGTCCATGAACATCGCAATGTCTGACGAGTCCGAACTTGGTTCCCTAGACAAGTGAGGGACACGTCTGCCAGTTCTCTTTGTCGGGCTGACGTAGCGCCGGGCAGGCGTATCAGACGGTATGTGCGCAGGGGGTCGATGATACTCAGGAAATGGGTTTTTCGCTAGGTGATCCGAGGAGTGGCTAGTGACATGTCGAACGAACTGTGCGATCGATCGATAGGCATATTTTGCCTGATGAATCCAGTCAGAAGCAATCCGGGATGATATATCGATGTAACACACACTATCCGTGAATGTGAACACTGTCAGAACGTGACACATGCCGTCGTATACTTGCAGGTGAACCTGTACAGAAGTCAGCTGTGGTCGAGATGAATCTCATGGGTCACACCTTTGTGGGGGTGGTAAACTTCTTCGCATTTTCCTGCTGCCGCTTGCCCTCACGAAGGACACCCTCTCTGACGGGGTATTTTTCCGGATGCGCAGCGCGGTGCGCCACGTAGATAACCTCATCCCTGAGTGCTTCACCATCCCCCGCGATGATATAAAGGGGTGGCAAATTGCCCAAAGAGCCCTGAAGGAGTGGCGAGACGAGGGGATGAGTAAGCTGTCTTGATATTGCCCTTAGTGGTTTATATCGCACGAGTGGGCGTACTCCCTCACTCATTAGTGGCATATATCTGAATCTGTGCCCGAAGTTCCAAAGGCGTTGCCAGCGGATCCTCCATTAAAACTTTCGGTGGCTTTGGCTCCCACTCATTCTTCAGCTTTTGGCAAAGCTCCTTCTTGATCATTGAATTGACCGCGGTTCGCTGTGAGGATTGATCATCCGACGTGAGGTCAGGGTTCACCGGGTGTGCCCCACGTTCCTCGTCTGTAAGTCCAGCATCATGGTGAACCTGTTGACCGTTGGGCTCTTCTGAAGAATCGGAAACGGTTTTCTCGATACTACAGAGCTCGCCCTTGTGCACAAACTCCTCTGTAGCCTCTCCTAATTGGACGGTTGATAAGAGCCCTGCCTCAGCATCTGCGGATCGCGCTGATTCCAGCGTTTGAGATTCCTTAGCCGTCTTCGTTGTGCAAGAGAATATCTCGGACACGCGCTGTGCAACCCGACGATCGCTTGGTTTAAGTGTATCAGCATGTCCGGGATTAGGCGGGGGATCAGTGACCGTCGGAACGATGCGTCCACCAGGGGGATCCGAGTCCACAGGCCACAAGGTGGAAGGTTTAGCCATGAAACCGTGAGGGGGAATGATGTCCTGTACAGGATGTGAACTCATGATGATCCCAGTATGATAATTCACCGACCGTTTCGACGTTCTCCATGACAGAAGGAAATGTATGCGTCATATCGACCCAAGGACTAATGAGCACGCCACCAGCCGGCATTGGCATGCCCATGTCACGTAGAATAGTCAACGCCGTGAGACACAAACCGCCTCCTGCGGAGTCACCAGCAAACACTATCTTATCAGGAGGAATTGCCGTGTGCACTGCGCCCGTAGGTGGTTGAATGAGGTAAAGGTCTGTGCAAGATGAGTTTCAATGGCTATCAGATTTGATATACGGATGAATCGTTTACATGCAGCGAGTACGTCTTGAACAGCACATGGCCAAGGATATTGCGGCGCTTTCCTACAGCAATCAATTAGCAGGAGAATACTGTGGCGAAGGTGTCATACCGATAATTCATAGCAAAGGCACGGCCTTTCATCTTACGAGCTACGCCGTTTCAGAGATCAAATATGAGTTGAAAACTTAACAATATATGAATACCGCACCGTAGCGGATAATTTGGTAGCGATGCGTATCTGGATCTGATGAATGTGGTGATGCACGATACCTGGGGATGCCGCTTACTGATAGACCCAAAGAAGTACCCTCCTGAGCAAACCGTCGAGTTAGGTATAGATTCAGGCGCAGAGCAACTATGGGAAGCTCGCCTCCGTGCACGTAGAGCTGCAGTGGTTTCCATGCAATAAGTACTGAAGCCATTTGGGTAGAATGCCCTTACGCACCAAGACGGGCCGTATCTGATCCATTCGTCGTATAGTCTGCTTCGCCTCATCAATACTTTTATGCGCGTTAGATTCAGCGGGAGGTAGGAATGCTTTTTGCGTGATCCATTCTCCTTCAATTCCATCCAATCCGCGCACCTGCCACCATCGTTCACCTCCGACCACGGATCTCAATTCAGAAGGGCCGAACCAGTCGACCAAAATGTCTGCGGCTTGATTACAGGATGCTAGAGGGATTCTGACAGGAGCCACTGCAGCCCAATAGGGCGCTGGAACGTGAGTATTGGTACTGCACAAAAACAATCAGAGAATCAGCGGGTGGGACAAGCCATTTGAACGTACAAAGCCTGCAGCGATTCGATTGTGTTTTGTGTGGCTAGTTCGAGAAAAGACTTCACGATATTGAATGCCCTGCATCCGCGTCAGAAGCGTCGTCCCGGCCCGCAGCAAGGATACGACTGACTCATCGTAGAAGATGTCATCCGTAGCTAAATCCTCGAACTTCCAACCGACAAGTTTTCCGGCTTTTTTCTTGTAGTTCTCAAAGAATGTCTTTACGAAGACTAAGAACACTCCAGTTGATCAAGATTCAACATACGAGTGCGACGAGCGAGAGACATACTAGGAGTGATGTGAATTGCAGCTGAGAAGGTTGAGACCGGCATCGCCAGGTCTGCTACACTTGCACAGCAGACAGACAAGGGTATCGATGGAGGGCAAGAAGAAGCGAATACTCGCAGTGATGATGCAGTGGTGTCCCGGAACCCATGAGTAGACACAGGCGCCACAGGCGCGCCTTGTCATTGTAACTTGGATGACGTATACTGTACTTTTACGGCCGTAAGTTCGTCCCGCGTCCCCGGAGCACCCGAACCGAACTTATTGTCCCCTGTCCCCTGGCACTCCGAACCTCCGGGACACATTATATCTGACCGTGAGAGTCTTAAATCTGACCGTGCAATCAAAAAATCTGACCTCGTAAGCACGTGTCCCCTGCGGATGAACTTCCCACGGCCCCGAACTTGGTGGGTGTCCCCTGTCCCCCTCCGACCTGGCCGAACTTACGGTCGTAAAAGTACAGTAGTATCACGTGCTTCGCGCATTCCGATAAGATACTTGTAACTTATCGTACTTACTCACCTTAGGACGGTATAGGGCGGGGTCCCGCCAATCCACCTTCGCTTGCACCGCCGTGGTACAACAAACAGTGTACATACTCAGTAAAGTCTGCGTAGAATCTACGATGTATGTTCGTCCTTAATCGTGCACGTTCGTCGTTCAGGTATTTGTTTTCAAGTCGGAGAACTAAATCGGGGAATGAACTCACAGGCACAGCCACGATCAGCGATGCTGGGAGCTGCTGGGAGAGAAATATATGCTCCGACAAGTTTAGCTGCTAGCGTTCATTAACCATTCCTCTCAGTCACTTGGCCAATCTCTCATCCACTTGAGAGTAGATCTGAAATAGCTACAGTATGTGGCATGTCTGATGGAATGACTCATGATTGCTGGACCTTGCTTGATACGGGGATCGTCGGCCGGTGGGAAGCTTTTGACCCAGGACACGGCACGCATCCTCGTCACATCAAGCTTCACCTCAAAAACTCCAGGAGTCGTGAAGCCTAGTTATCTATTCATCCTACTTGTAAGCTGCCGCCGTTAGAGAAGGTACATCTGCGGGCATCATGCCGGTGATTACAATTGTCGTGGACGCAATGCAAGTCGCAGCAAGCTTTGTATCAGTTGACCGCTACTGATATGCATACTTTCGTAGATTGTTCGATATGGATGGGACGCTTGTTGACTCGACTAAGGGGGTCGTTGGAGCGTGGCATCACTTCAAAGGAAAATATCCGTCTATGAATGTCGAGGAGATCCTTAATAGTTCGTACTCTGGCTCGCCGTCTGTTATGTCAGCTGAAGCGGCTTTGATCGATCAGCTTCTCATGGTGTGCGCACCGTCGACAACTTGCGCATACATTGTGGAATTGAGGACCCTGAAGAACTCGAGGTTCGTGCTCGTATAGTCGCACTGTTCATGACTCACTGCCGCACTAGCGGGAGGCCGAGCGGTTTGAACAGGCCATCATCAAATGTTCAGGCGACGATGGACAGGGTATCGTTCTTTTACCCGGTGTGGAAGCCATCATGAAGGAGGTAGGCGACGCATTACGAAATTATTACACCTCAACTCAGAATGCTGCGCCAGCTACTCCCGCGGAGTAAGCTTCCTCATCCGCGGTGGGCCATATGCACGTCGGCGACCCGTGGTTATGCGTCGGCAGCCCTTCGCATGGCTGGCGTTCCTGTTCCGGATGTCCTGGTTGCTGCGGAGGACGTGGAAAAAGGTAAACCTGAGTAGGTGTTTGTATCGAGCCCGACACTGCTTTGGAGAGCTGATCTAACTCGCTAAGGCCCGATCCCTACCTCCTAGGAGCTAGGAAGTGCAGTGTGAACACGGGAAATTGTGAGTTGTTGCAGTGCCAAGGAATTTCTCGTTGTTCATGTCCTATGCTACAGGCTTAGTGGTCGAGGATGCACCAGCGGGCGTCCGTAGTGGGCAAGCAGCTGGTTGCAAGACGCTCGGCGTCACCACATCTCACTCACGAGCACAAATGGAGGCTTGCTCTCCAACGTACCTTGTTGAAAATCTTGCGAGGTATGCCGCCGATGCCGTTGTTTACGAATGTCGTTGATCCAGGTTCTTCGGATTTGAAGTGTCCGAATGAGACTCACTACCAATGGAGTCGAAGTCACTATGGAGGTCGTTTGATTTGCTCGCCTATCGCCAGGCGCAAGCTTTTTGCACCGGGTTAACGGTCAACTACGAATATTGACGGTGTCCCTCTCTTTCCGGCCTCACGCGGACGTTTGGCATAGATGAACAGCATAGATCAATCACAATCCACCCTCTGTTGTTTCGCATTGTAACTAGCCTCACAAATTAACACTTCGGGATTCGTTCGCTGCGGAAAGACGCATATGTTTACAGTACTTTGCATAGACATTTTTATGCAAGTATATTCTCCGCGTCCGCCCAGAGGTCGCGCTGAGCCCATACCCCCGCTATAGCGGCGATGATCATCCAACACGAGTTCTCGCTCATGTATTGGTTGGCCCTGGTCCTGTGCCTAGCCTTGACGCCTTCACTGGCAGCACCGGGGGTCGCAGCAGCCTGCAGGTGCGCGACAAGAGGGGAAGGGGCAGACGACACAGCAGCGGAAGTCATGGACAACTGTGTGGCAAATTCCGGAGTGTCCGAATGAGCGGTAGCTTCTTTCCTCCGTTCTTTCACCAGCCGCATGCATGCCCTTGCAAGGTTGCGCATGTGACTCATTTCGTCGGCCGAGCAGTGATCCTCTATTCTTGATAGCAGGGCGAACATCCAGCGGGCGTGTGATTCAGTGAAGCGATGGTTTGCGCGACTCGTACCAAGTGAGACACCCGCTTGCTTTCGCGAAGATTCCAGTTCGGCCAGATGCAGGTTCAGCCAGTAGGCAAAGTACATGACAACATGTATCGCGTATCGCTGGAATGAACTGATGTTAGCATCGGTTACAGCAACGGATTCGGAGGATGAGCTGACGTGATCGATAGCGCGCATGAGACGCGGAGTAGGCTCCGGTACTTTAGGAAACAAGAAATCAGATGGTTGCGGCAACATCTGCTGGGATCGATGGAATGCTACGTTCTCGGCACCGTCATCAACGTTTGATGACGGATTTGTTGTAGCTCCAGTATTTGGCCCCTTATACAGTGATAGAGGCTCGAATGATGTCAACCCGGTATCCAGAGCATTATCATGCTCTTGGGAGGAATCAGTTGCAGATGCTGCCGAAGCCAGGTTATCAGGCGAGTTCCGCTGCGCATCGATGTAGTTGTGTGAGTCACTTGGGATGGGTGCATGCAGGGTTTCGCGAGAGCGGTTCGTCTTCGCTTTTTTGAATGCAAGCCATTCAGATTCGGGTTTTCCCTGTAAGAATGCCCACCATCGGTCGCGATCGCGCATGTCGGGTAGACAGACTCGGCTCCTATCAGACGCAGTCTTCAATGTTGGTTTTGATGTTCCGATGAGCGGACTTGAGGGTTGAACCGCATTCTGAGCCGCGCGTTACTGCAGGGCTCGTCATATGGTGCTGGGACTCATACCCGTCTGAGGTTTCTGAACCTAGCCACAAACAAGGTCCGCCACTCTTCAGAAGGAAGGGAAGACGACGTTTTGGGGGCTTCTGCATTGTGTTCGGCCTGAGGAGGAGCAACAACCGGGTGGTCGTACGGGTTCACCGCCCGCGTGACATGTGGGAGTCGGCGATGTTCCCGTCTACAATATTCGGGTCAATTCCAATGCATAGACAGTCGTAATATGTGTTAACATACACGGAGGTTGTGATGAGAATGGAGAGAGATCACACACACCGGACTGTAAAAAGATACTGTAGTCCATCCTGCGGTTCCTCGTCGTAGTCATCCGGAAGATTGGCCACTGGTAACATTTGCTTGCCCGGTTGTGGTTCCTCCTCATCCGAGTTTTCCTTGAATTGGTCGAAAGTGCGTTTGGGGTATGTCGGTGCCATGCTGGACTGACGGAGGACGTTACCGCCGGAACATCGCTTCGTGACGCGCGTGCTGTGCTCACTGTCACATTTTATTCGGCGATCAGTTTCCTCCGCGAATTGATCATCCTCCCTCCTCTTGGTTATGTCTTGAACAAATTAGCACTATCCTGAAATGGCTGCAAACGATGATGAAGAAGTCAATGCCGAGATGCTGCAAGCCCAAATCGACATGGCCATGTCCTTCACGCATGAGCTCGTATCATCTTGGATTAAACCGTCGGCAGGTTCGAAACGCAAGCGTGCTAGCGCCCAACATGAACTGGAAGCAATCATGAAACGGCCAGCAAGGTTCGATTTGCCTCGTTCAAGCTACACGCCGGAACTGATCATTTCAACCCAAATATCCACAGGTTGGGCGTCGGAGCCCCAACGAGCGATGGCTCATCTCTACTCAACCGTGATGCAGCGCGTCTGAAAGGACGTCTAACGGCCTCCGGTGTACAGAAGCGACCATCAAATCTCGAAGTGTCCCATTCTCGCCAGGGGCACGAGGATGACAGTGAAGATAGCAGAGCAGGTGCCATAAGAAAGAAAGCCAAGTCAGGAGGTCCTCCGATATCGAAGATGAAACCGAAACGGAGGGGAAAGGACGGTGGTGAACAGCAAGCTATCTCCGCTCGGACATACGACGAAATTACTGCATCAGAGCCCTTGCGGCTTGCAAGCGAAAAAACAGAAGGTACAAGTCCTCGTCCGAGTATTGCGGCGCAATCCCGGATGAAGGAAACATCCAATGCGGAGGCATCGCCATCGTTAGGCGAGGAACGATTTACTGGTCCCAAATTCCAGTTGTATTCATGTGCATACGTTTCAGAACCTAATCTTGCCGACATTCCCGCGGGCATGTCGCATTTGCATGTATCTCAAGCTCCAGCCACTAATCCTTCAGCTTTGGAATCGCGTTCCACAATACCGTTTCTCAACCTCAGTGGGCCCGTTGGTACCGATGGTATAGCTGCGGACGGCAATACTCAGGAGCAGCGGAAACGCCAGAAAAAGGAAAAGGCTAGGGAGCGTCGTAAGAATAGAAACAAGAGGAAACAAAAAGAAGCCGTCGTCACTGCCGCAGCAGTGCCCATGGGAGGTGCCTCAGACGACAGTCCGCCGTCCGGAGACGCAGAGTGAAGGTTGCCTGTTTTCTCCGTGGCGTCCGCAATCATGCGTCGCGGACGCTTTCACACTCTTGAGGTGACGGCCCAGCTTCCTCGTGGTAAGTTACGAAGCATTCGTAACAGGGGCACGGACTAACGTCGAACAGTACATACCTCCTTGTCCGAGCGCCGTGCTCTTCCAGAGCTTAGCTACGTGCACAGGCGTGCGTGATACTTATTCGGGACACTCTGAACCTGACGACACGACATGTCTGTCTTTGCTGGGAAATCGGAGTGCGTGAGCTCTGGCGCTTCCTTCCCGACGTTGCTCAATATTCACGAGGGCGGCATATATCACCAAAGCTCGACAGTCCCCCAGAGCTATCGTGGATGGACATCGCGACCATTGTCACGTACGCGCCCAAACTGCGATGTCAACCATATGATACAAAATATAACATACACCACATAAATGTTTCTCCTACGTCGCATAACTCATGCAGTATTGTTACAATGCTGGAACCTCCGAATCGATGCCAGAAAGTGATAAGTAGGTGTCGAGTGGTCTTGATAAATAATAACCGGACTGAGAGAATGTCTAGAATACGACGAAAAACCCCGTCATCTCATCGGCGTGAGTGTCGACTCGTACTACCCCTCTGTAATTTCGGCCTTTCCGACGGCTTACTGGAGGATCCACCCCGAGAAACGCCTCCACCTCCTCCGCTGCGATGCGCAGCGCTCCTCGAGCTCAAACCAGTGTTGCTACGGTGGTGAGCATGACTCGGCCGAGAGGCGCCCGACTTCGAACGTGCAGGAGGCGCCGACTTGGAGCGGACGAGAGGCGGCTTGCGGGAGGGCACCGTGTTTGTCCGGCGCGAGGACGACGACGGCTTGCTCTTTCGAAAGAAGAGGATGCCACTAGATGGCTTGGCACGCGGTCTGGATTGAGGGTTTTCCTTGTAGTACTTGCGGCGAGCAGCCGCCTCACGCATCTCGCGGATGCCTTGGGATCGGAGCTTCTCATTGCCCGAAAAGGTGCCGCGCCATTTAACGAGCCACCCATGAACAGTGCTCGATGGCGGGCGAGATCGTTTACGCCCGTCCGGGTAGACGACATGCTGCAAGCGAGACATATCCGTCAGAGGACATGCCGATCATTGAAAACGTTCACGTACGGAGTCCCAGTGAATAGTGAAGACCATGGCTCGGTAAAGCAAGTGGTGGGTGTTGAAACAGCGAGCCTGCGCCGGAACGAGATGGAGATATGGCTGCCGTCGCGCGCGAGTCAAAGAGCAGTGGACATGAGGGAACGGCGCTACTTGGAGCGTGCTCACAGCGTTGCAGGGCGAGCAGCGCTCAAGTGTTCCCACGGGAGTTGCTCATGACGTTCACGACCTCGACGGTTTGTGCGTTTGTCTCGGTCCGCCACCAGTGCACGATCCACACATATCCGCAACATGGATATTTGTTTCTCGTCGTTGACATGAACAATCCGCTGTACGCTACGCATGCCGGTGCCGCCCTGTATACGGTGCTCAGAGTCTGCCAATGCTATGCTATGAGCTCATAATTCGTCTGCAACGTCTCGGACGCCCAACCTCCGGTAGCTTGCTGATACCTCCTCTGCGACGCCATACTCGCCCTGAATCCGGCATCGATGCACTACACGTCGATCTTGTTTTTTCGGTTGCATCGTAGGCCCGACCGGATCGCACAGGTATGTACCAGGCTGACTGCCATTTCGGGTAAAGGGCAGTGCACACGTGGCATGAAGCGTCAGCGTTCCTTCTCCTCGCCACACCGCCTTGGCAAACAAGACTTCCGCTTGCTCTATGGCTTTCGGGTACGCTGCGAGTGGTGGTGGTGACGCTGTCCGCACCTTCCGGCGAGTCATCGCAATTCCCCCGTAGAAACATGAGAGGCATCGGAGCTCTCCAACAACCGTCCTAATTTGGATTCAGTACAAGTAGGCCTCGAGCGTCTGACCTCATGCCCTGTCATCCAAGATTCACTCCTTGAAATGGCGCCGTGGAAGAACGTCGATCCTGTCATTGACGGGAGGCTGTATGTTGGAAAGTAAGTCGTCTTCGCGTGCCTGTCCAGGCTTCGTTGATCCTGTCGGCCTCATGCTATCTCGTGTTCAGCATTCAGCCCGCCAAGTCAACCCGCTACCTCACGGAGCATCGGATCAACTATATTGTCAGCGTCTGCACGGAGCCGATCCCAGCGGAATGGCCCCAGTCTGGCGTCAATCACCTGCGAATTCCGGTTGAGGACCTCGACTACGCCGATCTCCTCATATGGTTGCCGACAGCCGTCCGATTTATCCATCAGGCGCTCTCCAATGGAGGAGTGGTCCTGGTGCATAGCGTTCAAGGCCTGTCGAGGGCTCCGGCAGTGGTCGCAGCCTATCGTAAGCTGTCAAGTAACTTAATTTTGATATACACCGACTGATAGCATTATCAGTGATGTGTACTCAGCGGGTGAATGCTACAACAGCCCTTGACATAGTCCGCCGAGGTGATTGCCTACTGGTGTGTGGTCTTGATAGTGTATACTGACTTCGGCACAGCGCGGGAGCAGATCTGGGTCAAAGCCGGTCTTCAAGAGCAACTCGTTCTTTTCGAAGTCTGTCAATATAACCCAACCCCACAAGACGGCATCTATCGCAAGTGGCGCCAGAAAATTACTCAGCATATCTGAGCGACACAACACATTGTGCATAATGTACGCGGGTTATTCATCGGCGGTTTGCAGGTTCACCCGCATGTCTCCTCCTTACTGTATCAGTAGTACTCCTTTCTCATGTCATAGGTGCCGTACTGTCGCTCGACTTAGTAGCGTCTCAGCGTAATCGCTTCTATATTTGACTCATCCATAGACCAAACTAGATCACCTGCATGCTCGCTGGACGTATATGGTACTTCACGACCCGTTTCAAATAGCTTCATACCGATCTCCGCATACGTGCGATACCCCACTCCGTTGCTTATGTATAACGTAGTTCCCCAATATCAGCACTCGAGAATATCTCCCAATCTGCGAATATGCTCTGGAAATTCATATCATGGCATGACGGTTCTGTGTCCATTGACAATTCGGATATTAGCTGACCCAGCCACGTCTTGGGAACTTCTCTGCTGTGGACGAATACTGTACCTCGACGCCTGTCGACCTCTGGTTCATCGCTGTCTACTGGCCGATCACGGATGGGCTCTCCTTCCCGGTTGCGTGTGGATCACATACATACAAGTCGCTCTTTACAACGGATCTCCCGCTCCATTTGATTGTGGCTGAAGTCACGCACTGCTACAGTATATAAGTTGTTGATGTAAATATACAACGCTAACACGAGCTTTTTTGATTCTTTTTTCAAACCGTAGACTGATGAATGTGATCAATCAGTCAGAAAGAAAGCGTCGACTGAACTAGTATTGTAGCGGTACAGTGTAATGGCACTCCTTGATGCAAACAGGAATCACACATGAACTACACAATTCCCCTTCACAAGAAAAATTGAGCAGCTATTTAAATGTATTGCCAGTCTAGATCCAGAATATCTAGCAGATCGAAAGGTTTCTCGATTTTTTAAAAATCGAACATCCCTGAAATCATGCTGTTTCAGGTGTTTATCTCATGATCCGTGGTCAATTGCATATCTATTGCCAACCCAATAGCAGCTATAGCTCACAGTCGTATATAAATAGGTTTGTGGTACATTTTTCATTCGTGATCAAAGAGGATTCATCCATGAAAGTGGTTTATAGAAACGCCCTGAAGAGTTAGAGCGGGTTGGAATCGAGATGCACAGCCTTGGTGCGTGTGAACGCTTACCGGAGTAAGCCGGTATTAGGGAGCTTTCAATTTCGATATATATTGAGATTTTGATATCCTGCGGCCAAAACGCGCGCCAAATCGAACGATTTGGTACGAAACCTCGATATACGTATATCGGTTTTGAAAGCTGTCTATTGTGATGAACTGCATCAGTTGCGCGGGCACTGCCACTGCATCTCAACGAACGAAATTCGCCGGCGCCGCTCACCGACCCCTTGCTCAATTCGTGTTTCCTCATTCATTTTCTCGTTGATTCTGCCCAAGAAAATTATCACCGCATGCCCATAGTAGCAGTAATATTCCCAGATGTTCAAATAGAAGAAAATGTGCCGTGTGCCGTGTGCAGGAGGACCGCATTTCTGACTGCATCAAAGAATGCCATTACACTGTACTTAGTAGTCTTAGCACTCAGGTTAGTTGATCTGTTGATGTTGGATGGGATTAAGTACTTGGATATACGAAGCGCGGCAAGCACTGAGGAGCGCGCGCTTCTTCCACCGTGACATCAAGCTCGCCATGGCATCCCGTAGACTGCTGGTCGACATCCATACCCATGTCTACTTGCCGCGTTATGCCTCCATACTTCGTTCGCGTGATAGTGCTCCTCGCATATCAACAGGAAAGTCTGGTGAAGAGCGCTTGCTTATCTTGGATAATGAACCGAGCGGCGGACGACCTGTTGGGCCCCAGGTACACCGTGGCTTCAATCAATGGTACGCTGGGCCCTGAACGTTGCTCAGTACTGGGACAGGGAGGAAAAGCTTCAATTCATGTCGAAACATTCCATCGACATTTCCGTAGTGAGGTACGGGTTGATCGCTCTGGGCTCAGTGCTTGTATTGAACGCTGACCCTCCAGCCTGCTTCAGCTCTGCAAACCCTTGGCTAGACTTCCTACCCCCGCGCGACGCATCGATACTCGCTCAGAATCTCAACGAAGACCTAGAAGCGTACTGTTCCACATCACCCACCGTTGCAGGTTGCGCGTTGCGCCAGCTGTACGGGTTCGGTCTTTTGCCTCTTGTACCCGGCGTAACAACGACGGACCTCCTCAAAGCCGTGGAGCAAGTTAGCAAGCTGCCACATCTCAAGGGCATCATTATGGGTACACGAGGTATCGGCAGAGGGCTTGACGATGATGCTCTGGAACCTGTATGGGCTGCAATCGAACAGTCGGGCTTAGTCGCCTTCTTGCATCCGCATTACGGCGTCGGAACAGAACAATGGGGAGAGAAACCCAATGGTCACGTCCTACCGTTGTCTCTTGGCTTCCCCTTCGAAACCACTATCGTCAGTCTTGATCACAATAGTCAACAGATGGGAGTGTTGAATTTATTTCTGCCGCAGGCAACGACGCGTCTGATACTTTCCGGTACTTTCGACCGCTATCCTGCTCTTCGTCTCCTGCTCGCCCACTCCGGTGGAGCGTTACCTCAACTGTCGTCCAGACTTGCCTCGTGCATTGACCATGACCCCGTCGTGGCTTTGCGGCTGAAACACGATGCTAGACATTACCTAGGCAAACTCTATTTCGATGCGGTGGCGTATGGTCCGGAAGAGCTGGGGTTTGTCAGCGATGTCATTGCACGGGCTGCAAAGTATACCGGATTGTCCGAGAGAGACCGGTCCTTCGGCAGCAAACGGATAATGTTTGGTACTGATCACCCTTTCTTCCCTCCCCTTACGACCACGGACAAATGGCAGAGCGTGGTGGAGAATTTGGATGCTATAGCAGATGTCCGGGGATGGAGCGATGAAGCCAAAGCTGGGGTTAGAGGCGGCAACGCGTTAGAACTATTCGGGCTTCTACAAACTGTCTGAACATGCAACCACTAGTGACGCTACATTTGGATCTTCAAGCTAAAATCTATGTGCTGCACGGATTGGTGTACGGCACTCGTGCTTAGGATGTCAATTTCTGAGGGGCATGTGAGCTTCACTCATGTTATCAAAATGCCTGACAAACCAGGGATTGCTCGTTCTCGTAGGTTTGCCTCCGTTATGTTGCCGCTCGACTCGAACAGAAATTTGCGTTTCCCAGACCACTTGATCTTCAGCCTGCTGGCGACAGGCGCAAGCTGATCGCCTTCGATGTTGTCGAGCATGATTATATCCGCTCCAGCATCAATGGCTTCATCTGCTTCCTCCTCGGATCGCACTTCTACGTCAAGGAGAAGGCTAAAACCTCCTACTTTTCGCGCCTTTTGGATGGCGGCAGTGATCGAGCCTGAGGACCAAATGTGATTGTCTTTCAACATGATCATGCTGGACAGATCATGTCTATGGGGATCGATGCCACCGACAAGCATGCCATACTTTTCGACCAACCGGAAGCCTGAAATGATCATTTATGATAGAATAGCACGAAGCAATGCTGATTCCGTGCCTGGAGTTGTCTTTCGTGTTCCTGCTATGATTCCTTGGTAACCATAGCTCCGAGCAGCATCCAGATAAGCCTTCGATCTAAATATCCTGGTCAGCTATACGGCCACATAAATCAACACAAGCGGTCACTTGGTAGCGATTCCGCTGCATCGAGCGAGGACATTCAAGGCTACTCGCTCTCCCAAGAGTAGGTGCCTTGCCTTACCGCGAACGGTAGCGACGTGTTTTACTGGTTCGAAAGAGTCGCCCTCCTGAACGTGCCATTGCACTCTTGAGAAATTGTTTAGACATAAGGCTGATATTTTATCACGAGAAGCGATAGTACCGGCAACCCAATTGCTCGAAGACCTCTGCAAAGAAGGGAGTGCCTGCAAGCACTGCTGTTTGTTTGCCCTTGCCGAACAGGAATGCCTCGCGTTCCGCCTCTCCTACTACGAATCCCCCGTAGTCAAAAGACGGCGCATCTTCAGCTAGCCAAGCAGTGACTTGTGCCTTCCATGAAGGTGGTAACAGATGGCCGTACGAGGTCATGGCTGGAGATAAGATGAGGTTTTGTGTAAGCGCGTTGCGCGCGTCAATATCCATCAACCGTCTCCGTTCTTTACCCCGGCCTCCGGTCTCATCGACATTTGCTCATTCATCGCGTAATATATACCAATCTACACAAATCAAGGATATCGCGTTGCCGGCTAGGGTCAGGCGACGCGCTTAATGGACTCACCTCTGGAGCTCAAGGCTTTCGAGGTTCTTCGCATCACTTGGATAACTGGTTACGTACGCTTAACTAGAACATAGTCCAAATTCGACGTGAAGGACTTCATCAGCTCGGTCTCGGAGCAGCTAATAAGCAAATCTGCGCAAGGTTCTGGCCGTATGTATCATCGAGGTTCCTCCAGTTAGCCCTTGTCTGATTGTTCCGTACTAGCCTATGACCCGAAGCCCTTCATCGCCAACTTCGAGGCAGCTGTGGACAAACTTATCACGATCCGGAAAGACGTTCAAGCAAACACCGAGCAAATGGAGAAGAGCGTCCGTATTGCAGAGCGAGAATATTCGAAGAAGATGGCAGAGTTGAATAAGGGCTTTGAGGTGGGTGCCCATTTCTTAGTCGCCAATGCGCTCAAACATGCGAAAGGCTGTAGGCACCAATTTCTCCGGAATGGAAAGCAAGATGAACGAAGTTGGCCGCACCGCTATACGGATAGGTGAATATGGCAAGCACTACCTCCTTTGATGCTCTGATGGACGAGCGTTGGGGCCAGGCGAGCAACTCGAATCGATCACTCTAGAGAGACAGAGAGCTCAAGCTGCCTATGACCTCATTGACTACTACAATCAATTCTCTCGCGGTGATACAAGTCGCTTGGACGCCCTTAAGAAAGAAAACGGACGAGAAGGCCGACGTCAAGTTGCGATCATATTGCGAAGGTTGAACACGGTAGCCAAAGAAGTTGATCTTCCTAGTGCCGATAAGGTATTGATTCCACGGCAGTCAGTATGTCGTATTAAGATCGACCACAGACCCGTGAAGCTATCGACAGATACTGCGAGCGGTTCGAGAAGGAGATGCTCTATCTGTTCGACAAGAGCTATCGGCGAGGTGATCCAAAGTTGATGAACGTACGCATTTCCGTTTCCGAGCCGCTGTGACGATTGAACGTATCATATGTAGCATGTCGCCCAAACGTTATTGGAGTTCAACGGCGGGACTTCTTGCGTCCAGGTATACGTTAATCAACATGACTTCTTCATCAACCGGGTTGCCAAGGGGGTCGATACCAATGCAAACTCCGCACTGTGTGTTTCTTCGCTCTCTGCGGTCGATAGCCCGCTCATAAATACACTATTTCGCAGCTGGAACTCGTTGGCTGACCCAGATGCCAGCCCCCCGAAGTCTGAAACTGCGCTCGCAGACCTCCTTAGCGAAATACGTTCCACAATGGGACAAGAGGCCGAGATAGTTCGAGCTGTCTTCCCGAATCCGCCATTCGTGATGCAGGTATTTCTCCAGCGTGTTTTCGCGCAGTCCGTGAGTAGCGTTATTTGATTGCTCCATTCTTCTCCTGACTCATACGCATCGTGCAGATACAACAACATATGGAGTCCCTGCTGAATCGCGGCAATGCCATATCCGACCTCGCATTTCTCCGTATTTTGCAGCTCGTGCATGTTCAGACCTCCGCTCTGGTAGATGATCTCAAGACATACGAGCTTTCTGCAATTGTACTCGCGCCCAGAGGCACTTCCGAGTATCGTGCTGCCACTGCTGCGGGTGTGACAGGTGCCTCCGGTGGACCCCAGACCATGACAGCCATGCTGGAGACCGCTATGGAAGAACTGTTTGTGCCGTATACTGAAGGCTATCGATATTTAGAGAGGGAGAGCAAGAGTCTGGCGGAGCTATACGGCGATCGTCTCAGCGCCTTCACGCGATACCACGTGCGTCTATCCCTTGATATACATTCTTCTCCCACTGAGGCGAAACATGTAGGCGAGAGCGCAGGAAGGTGACAAATCGACCATGTTCGGGAGAATGATGACCGCAGCAGGCGCCACTGGCACTAGCTCGGCTGCTGCCGCTGCTTTGATGCGTTTCGGAGGCATAAACAAGGGTACTCCTGCTCCGGCTGAAAAGCCTGAAGAAGACCCCGCCCGGGAAGAGGACGGTATCTTGAGTATAGACGTTGCCGAGCAGATGCTCAAGTGGCATGCAGAGGCCATTGGTCGATGCGTGGAGCTGAGCTCGCCAAATGACGTGTGAGTGGTATGCGTGCACCGTGTTGCTTGTCGCGCCTGAACATGGTTATCATCAGACCTAAGCACACCTTCTCGTTGTTCCGGGTACTTACTGATGCCCTCGGCGTTGGTTATATCGAAATCGCGCTGGAAACGTGAGCAGAGTCTACAGTTTCACCCTGCAGCTTGATAACCCTGCACAGGGCACGCGTTCGGCTTCAAGCTAACGACACCAAGACAGAGCCCAATCTCAGCATTTTGGCTGTCCTGCGTTCAGTTGACCTGATCTGCCATCTATGGCAACAATATGTGAACATTGCGCTTTTCCCGCTTGCCAGTAGTTCTGTCGTCGTGCGTCGCGAGATGGCGGTCTTCAATAACCAAACAGTCAGCCGTATTGAAGGCGCTGCCAACGCCGTGATGCAACTGATCATAGACAGTGAGGGCAACCTTCGTCTCACCGGCTCGAATCGCTGACGCGGTGCCATTTCAGCCACCGTGTCCTGGCTGCGTTCACAGCTGGACAAGCAAAAGCGCGTGGACTTCAAGCCGAGAAACGACGATGAAGCATTCGCCCGGGTCAATACTGAACCATGTATAGCCTCTTGCGAGTTTTTGGAGAGAGTCCGCGATGCAGCCAAGCAACATCTTAGTGGCAGGAATCTCGAGATATTTCTGACTGAAATAGGGGTTGCATTCAATGGGTGTGTGATGCAATACATTATGGCGTGCTCATTCTTATCGTCACTTCTTCAGGCTGCTGCTTGAGCATTTGAAAAAATTTCCAATAAGCGCTACAGGCGGCTTGATACTTGCAAAGTGAGTCGCTTGTACCGACCGCGGAGCAACTGACCCACATTACACCAACAGGGATCTTAAGTCCTACCAAGACGTTGCTGAAAGCTTCGCGCTCCCATCACTACACGAGCGGTTTGAATTTCTCCGCGAATTGGGAAACCTCTTCCTCGTGCGACCTGAAGTCCTCAAACAGTACATCACTGAGAATGCTCTGGGGCGCATCGACACGGCACTCCTCAAGCCATATCTTGTTCAACGCGCGGATTGGGGACAGGTCGAGAAGGTTTTCAGCGATCTCGGCTTTCCCAATGGCGAAGGTGCCGGTGAAGACAGTATTGCGCCCAATTCAGCGAAAGGATTAGGCTTCCGCGACCGCTTTGGTGGTCGCCTGAGCACAATGATCAAGGACCTTGACCTCGATCGGATGCGTCTCGGCGAAAACATCAACATGCCTGCGATAACTTCCGGGTTCGGTGGGCTTTCGAATAGGATGTCAGGGATGCAGGTCTCAGCTGGGATCTCGTCCGGCATGGGTGCACGTATGAGCGCGTTCGCAGGTAACTACTCATGGTCCAACGGGGCATTTGGGGCGGGCCAGAGAACATCAGGAGGGTCGTCATAAGTACAATGTTAATGAGAAATCTGAGTGGTGACATCGAGATCAATGGGTATTTGTTGCGAACCGCGCCGGCGATACGCCTACCTTTAGCACATCGTATTACATACGATATATGACTTGGGGCCTCCCTATTCCCTATTCGCCCTTGAAGATCGGGACGCGTTTCTCCTGGAATGCTTCCAGTGCTTCTATGCGATCCTTACTGTGAAGCAAGGGCTCGTACGATGCCCGTTCGAAGTCTAAACCCGGCTCCAATGCTAGCTCTGGTGCCCTTGATATCGCTTGCTTCGCAGCACGAAGGGCAAGCGGCGCTGCGATGGGTAAAGTTCGAGATCAGTCGGAAAAGTATTGTGCATCCATCATTGTACCATTTGCAGCAATGCTTTGAGCGAGCTGCAACGCTCTGTAAAACCCCGAGGAGCCTTCTTCTGAGACGTAATCGACTAGGCCTGAGCAGTGCGGGTTACGAGAATGAGATCTCGCCCCGTCGAGAACCATATGAATTGACGCACCCCACGCGTGCGCTTCTTGAGCCGTCAACATGCGACCAGTGAAGATCATGTCTTTCGCCTTTGCCAGACCGAGTAGGCGGGTAACGCGCTAATGAACACAAGATCTGATGGATATCGAGCAGAAAGATCGTCAACGACGTAGCTACCTGTGTCCCGCCTGCCCCCTAGTCACCAACGGTCAGGATGGTCGAACTAGACATACCAACTGCACTGACGGGAATGATTCCAAGTTTAGTTTCTGGCAAGCCGATCTTGGTTACATCTCTCCCTGGCATCCACAGGTCACCACGGCAGTACACCGAGGAAATGATCCCATGTTATAACATACCGGCTACCCGTAAGTCGGCGGCCAAAGCGAGTTCCAAACCTAGCAGCATGGCACGGATGAGTAAAGAGCATTGAAGCTAGCTCCTACGGAACACTGACCGCCCCCCAAAGCCGGTCCGTCGATGGCCGCAATAGTTGGTACAGGTGCAGTTTCTAACTTGTGCAGTCCATTGCGTAGGTCGACAAGAAACTTGTTAACCTGCACCGGGGACATGGTTCTCCTCTCAATTAGATCAGCGCCGGCACAGAAGGCGCCCGAAGAAGAAGATCGTATAATCAACACCCGTGTACTGTGACAGAGGGATCAGCACTTGGACTGGACCAATGGGAGGAATGTTTGCCTCTTGTCGTAGTGGACGTGATCCAGGCACTCATGAAGCTCCTGAACTCATAGAGTACTTTCAGCCTATAATAGTTTCAGAGATATATGCACAAGGAGAGTACGCATACCTGTAGCATGCGAATGGAGATCGCATTCTTGCTACGGGGCCTGTTCAACGAGAGGCAAGTGATCCCTTCATGAGATGGTAGAGTTTCAAGGTAAGCCTCGCGAGAGGCAGAGGTAGTAATGAGCCTTCGAATATGCACCGAAAGGCATATGTAGCGCTGCTGTGGCAAGAGAAGCATGTGGGTGGCAGCCTGAGGAAGTACTTGGTGAATGAGCAGATATATCCGAAGTGCGGGGTAAATACCCGGTCCTGATGGCGGGGTCACATGGGCAAGGCAATGATCGTGGTGCCCAGGAATTTCTTGAAGCTTCAGTGCATGTCTGTACCAGTCACAGCGATCTGGGCGAACATGGCTCCGGACGCTGCGGAAGGCTGGCACCCTCTGAGGGTCCTGCTTAACTACCAACTGGTCTCGGATAGTTCGGCCGTCCTTCACCTAAATTCCGTGCTCGACGCTATCACCGCCGATGCCTTAGTTCCTTCTCCGCACTCGCAGAAATGGCTGGCCAGAGTCGCCTCGCTCATGCACTCCAAAATCCAAAGCGCGAGGTGGGCAGGTCTCAATCTCGCACTGCGTACGGCAATCCTGTCCAAGGCCCTCATGCTCGAAACTGCCCAAACCTGGATCGGCGTGGCACAGCCCATACTCTCCGTGAGTGTACTCAACGGACGCGCAGAAGCCGTTAATATATCTAATATATAACTTGAAAGAGGCGTGAATCTGTACCAGTTATGAAAGCCAGTATACGCCTCCTCAGACATATCTGTGTATCGGCCACAGACCTTCCCGAATTCCACCGTCAAGTCGTGGCGCCAGCAGTGCCCAAACTCAGCGCCGCTCTGATGCAGGTGATCGAGCAATCCTATAATGAGGATATTCTAGTCTGTACATGCAATTTCAAGCATCTGTGATGTTGCTCATTCCCACTCGTCAGATCCTCGCGTTCGGTACCCTGACGCATTTGGTGACTATCCACCCCAACCTCCATCGCGCTCTATACGGTTCATTATCCGCGCTCTCTCTTCGCGTTCTGGACGGTTCATTGCCGACAACATCACATGATATGATAGCCAGCGCTTCACGCTTGTACGCTGTGCTTCATCTTACTGGAGGAAAGGTTGGCGGCTCACAACTGTGGGCGAAGGCGGTTGACGAGACCGTGCGCTTTGTTATGAATGCATATGCAAGTCTCAGGACAACTTTTCCTGTGGATCGTACGTCGACATTCTGCCTCGTGTACTGGAGCTGATCATATTTCATGAGACCAGCGGACATCCCACGTCCGCCTCTCGATAGCTCCGCCGACCCTCTGTTGGTCACAAAGCTCAATCTGAATCGGCTGCGGTGGGGCGTGCAGACCCTATGCGATCTCCTACGGTATGCTCTGTCCGTGCTGTTCGTTGATTGCTGATTGACGTGGCATCCGTTCAAGTGCGACCACGCACCGACCTGTACAAGTGCCTATCGGATTACTTTCCCGCCTATCTCTCTTACTCCTGGCGTCCACAGAGCATGAAAGGGTTCGCCGTGTCTTCTAGTCGATTGTGCGCCTCTTATTATGATTGTAGAGGAACGGTACGGTGGATCCAGGGGTGCGTGCACTGGAGGTTGCTGCAGTACCCGCGATCTGGGTCGTTGGCTGTGATATGTTGCAATGTTTGGCAGAACGGTGCGTATTTGCTGTTTCATCACTGCGCGGACAACGAGACTGAACCAGTCCCCTGACCCAGTACTGGCCCACGATTGGCACCTCATACACCTCGATTCTTGACGTACATCATTTTTCATCTCGAGCAACCACTTACACCGTAGGAAATTCCTCAAAACTCTAACAGCATGCTGACTGAGGCTATGCGATAGAATTCAACGGTTGTCGTTCCTACGCACAGTTCACACTCTACTGAGGCACGCACGCCTGCCAAGCAACGCAAGTTTAAGCACCCGCCTCGCCCGAGTCGTGCTTCCCTCGCTTGTCGTCCTTCTTGCGCAACGCGATGGTGCAGATGCTGCCAACGGTGCGTCGCCAAGTAGTATGGTATCTTCCCTTACCCATCCATCAAATCAGTAAGTGGCAAAGCGAACAGTCAAAAGGGAAAGAAGCGAGCTCGAGCGTACGAGGGTGATGAACTGGTTCGACGAAACGTAATGACCATCTGTCCGAGTCAAACAGATGGTGACGTCGTCCTTGCGGCGTTGGATGGCATGTGATCCACATCATGCTCATTCCGTGGCAGGGGCTGACCTCGCTGCGCAGTGATGCGGGTCATAATGCAGGATTCCCAACTTTCGCCTTCATTGCATTCGCTCGGCTCTCGCATTATCCTGTCCATCCAGCTCGCTCTTGCTCAGACATTGCCGTCGGCCGTTTCTCCCGACGCCACGCTCCACCAGCGACTGGCGAAGAAAGTGTGTCAGACATGCACAGAAATCGGCGTCGGGACCTCCGGCACGATCAGCCAGAGCCTTGGTCTTGTCATCAACACTATGATGGCGGACGTTTATACGGATTGGGTATGTCCATGTCATAGCAAAATCTAGTACGCGCTGATGGGATTCGCACAGGGCCTTGGTGTCGAACACACGATAGATCTCTTGCTTCATCCCCGCTTGCCACCATTACTGAGATCTGCCCCCTACATCGAACATCTCGCTCTATTCCGTGCAGAAGAAGGTGACGAAGAGCGGCAGATACGCGAAGTGTCAGGTGCCTCAGTCATCTCGCCAACCCCTACCCCTGATGCTTCTTTCGAGAGAAGTCCAATTCCGCCCTCTGCCTTGACTGCCACAAAATACGCCGTTACATTCGACGCGAAATCATTAGTTTCAACGTCTGGTAGTGAGTACAACAACACACAAGATGGCATGGTCGCCTCGACGACTGCGAAGCCTACGCTGCATACATCGTCTGACAATATTCAACCGCCCACAAGCACCTCCGAAACTTCCACGCCGATTACTGTGCTTACACCAGAGGTCGAACTATCAAGTATATCCGATCCTCCGATGGTTCCAGCGGCCGTGGTTGCTTATCCATCGAATCCGGCGGAAAGGGCTTCAATTGCGTTCCCCGCTGAATCATATCTGACCGAACAACAGATGAGCGAGGACGAAGAGGAGGATCGAGAGATCCCTGGTATCAACGTCGAATCCGATTCAGATTGACTGATTGTAAATACATCTGTGTGTGCATTGGTTCTACTGCATGCAAACCGTCAGAATGACAATACGGTTATATCGTCGTCCCCGACGCCCAGGCAAACGATGTTGTCTTCCCCGAGGAAAAGCCAATGCCGATCGGTTACGGCGGGTGGTAATTTGAAGGTGCAGATACTGTATGGTAGTATGGTGGTAACCGGGGCCTTGAACACCCAGTTATCAACGACGCTAGGACTGGTAATTCGTTCATAATGCGAGGGGTCATTCCCATGCCACGCCTTGGGGTTGAAATCGTACAACATGGCGTGGTTGGCATCGGCGCGTGAAAGAAAACGCGTGCCGTAGGCGGATAGTCGGGTAGCATCTGGCATAGAGAGCAGACGAGTGCGGTCGGGTCCCCACGCCTCCCAAGGTACCACCGGGTGGATTCCAATAGTTGTATTGCAACTGCAGCTAGTGATGCGTGACAAGAGGACCTGCAAAGGCACGAAGACAACAAAACATTCCAGATCAATGCCCTCGGTCATGACGGGTATGATTTTCATCGTGATAGCGAACGTGATGGATGCCGTGTCGAAACCGAATGGGCCATCAGGAAAACCGTTCGTCGAATGTGGTGACGGATCCGACCGAACGCTCACGTCAAGGGGGAAAGCGCCCGATCGCAACTCCGGTAGGTTGAAGACACAAAGGGCAGAACCGTCACCGATTGCCCGTGGGGATGGTTCCTTTGCCAAGGCGTGCACTTCCAAGGCAAAGCATCGCTCGCCTTCCTGGTGGATGCCAGCGAACATGACTAGTTCCTGACTCAAAAATGTGAATGTTTTTATGGCTTCGCCGCTGATGTCCTGCAGGCAGCGTTCATATACGTATCGCCCGTGATCCGTTTCGCAGAACTCACCAAATGACAGGAGCCCTTCATCCAGTTCCATACCAGGAACTTTCGGGGGTTTTGGTCATCGTCGCGCGTGTCAAAGAGGATGCCAAAATAACCGCCACATATGTCCATGGAGAATTCGGCTTCACCTTGAGGTGTACTGCGGTCAATCGTAATCACAGGGTGGTCCGCCAGTGGATGAGGAGTTCCGTTCATGAGGTTTAGAACGGAGAGTTTGAAAAGCATGGGGCCGGGTTGCAAACTGCGGATGCAACGAGGTACGGCTAACTCAGGTAATGTTCCACGTATACTTCATAGCGATGGACCGACCCTGCCTGATCCCATTCACCAACTGTCAGCAACGATTGTTCCAAATCCACTGCCAGGACCTGTATGACGCGACCCGTCATGTTCAAAGTCCATGCATACCCCGAGATGCATCGATAGCGAGAAGGTAATTGCCGGAAAACCAGAGACGTCGGCCATCTGCACATCATCAGCCCGTGGAGAAGGTTGCAGAATATGCCTTCTTTTGATTGCTTGATGATATATTCCCTGGCCCAGCGCGCAAGACCCCAAGAAGTTCTATACTCCTTCACAAGTTGCAGTCGCTCGGGTAGGGATAAACGTGAAGAAAAGCCATTCGTCAAACATCCATGCCCGAGTTCCGTATCGTATGCGAGAAGCAGAGATTGTTTGACGATGTCATTGAGCAAGCGGCACACCTGCAGACAGATTATCTACACGGGTTTAATTGAGAGCCCGGGGTCAACTGATTACCTGTCCGCATGCCACAATCGTGTCAGCATTCCCTGAGTCGTGAAGTATCTTGATAATCGTCTCCGGTGGTAGCCTGATCATAGGAGGGATCACTACGAATGGTACAGGACGAAGCGAGAGTAGTCTCGCTCATTACCATGGGCGTTCGGTTGGTTGACTCACCTTCGGAGTTGGCAAGGCGACGACAACTCGCTGGGAGATTAACCTCAAGTGCAGAATCTACGATGTGTATGTTGGGCATTGACCATGACCGTTTGACGCACGTCTATAAAATCGAGTTGGGTAATTAAAACCGGGGATTGGGTTTGCAGACACAGCTACAGTTAGCGATGCCTAGTGCCGGACATGCAGAGCCGACCAGTTCGACCCGACCTTTTCCCTTGCTCTTGTAAACGGTAAACCCCCGGGATGAATAGCTTATCATTAGTCAGTAACTGCGAAAACAAGTCGGTCTAGCACTATATAGCTTCCAGCCTATCTCGTATGCGTGAAGGAGAAGTCATGGTGATCTGGCAAGCCATCCTTGGTTGGTATATATTGTTCACGACACGATATTTACTACAATCGACAACGTGGATTGATGATCACTACGAAGGCCGTGTTCTGAGCCGCAATCCCCTGCATCATCCGTAACCTATAACGTGTAGAACAAGATGGACAGTGAACAGTTCCGCTAGGCAAACCACAGGTATTCCAGCATAACTTAGACATAAGTAATCAGCGTGCTGCAGCACGAGCGGCAACAACTCCGCATCAGCGGGAGGAAAATTTGGTATCTATGAACGTGCTGTGAATGCGGAGGTTGTTCGGAATGAGGATGTGCGTACCGGAAACAAAATGTTTGTATGAGACACTGGACGCGTTCAATAGCCTGCCGCAGCGTTGCCGTTGCGCGATGTATTATGCGGGTTTGAGTACGGGTGTGCCGGGTTGAGTACGGGCCCAGACTCATAGTACGCCTGTTGCTCGGCCGGAGGTGCTTGCTGCCCATTGTAGTACTCGTTATACGCATGATGTTGATGCTCGTATGCTCCGGGAGGGAAGGCCGGTTGGGTGCCAGGAGGGTAATCCAACACGGCGGCTCCATTGCTGTGGTAGTCGTATTGTTGAATGTAGCCCTGATGCGCAGCTGTCTGGCCCTGGGTCTGCATCTCATACGCATTTGTTCCATAATGAATGTCTCGACTCGGGTAAGCGTCGGGCGCAGCGTGGGTAGTAGGGTCCATCGAGATGTCCGCGGCCGCACCGCCCATGCCAGGTTCAGGGTCGTCCGAAAGTTCCTTCTCGTTGTACTTGCCGAAGTACAGTTGGTCCATCTCCTCTTGCAGCCGGCGGCGGCGTTTCATGAATATGCGAGCGGCGAGCGCGGCGATGACCACTACCACCGCCCCTACAGCAGTGAAGGTACCCGCAACCGCGCCTTTATTCTCGAAAAAGCTACCAACTCAATGAGGTTACGATATCTAAATCTCTCCGTGCGAGTCATGCTCACCTTTTGTTCGTCGACGCGGAAGATACTACAGTAGAAGACGAAGGAAGAGCTGACGCTGACGACGTGATACTGGCAATAGTAACATGGTGTAGCGTCGTTCCTACCCTGGTAGTAGCGCCGGCAGCCTTCGCCGTCGTAGCAGAGGTGGTGGTGCTGATTGGTGTCGAAGACGACGACGAGCTGTAGACAAATATCGGTGAATTGCTGCGGATAGATTGTCGCTATGAACTTACGTAGAAGAGGTAGACGACGATGACGACGACGACGACGAGCTTGACGAAACAAGGGAACTCGTCGTGAGCGAGGTGGAAGAGGAAGTCTGAGGCACGAAAGAGGAAGACGAGGAAGAACTCGTAGACGAGGTCGGGGAGACTTGGGAACTGGAAGAGTGCGACAGTGTAGTGACAGGAGCGACGGAAGTCGAGGCTGAGGTTTTCGAGCTGGAGCTCGATGACTGGCTAGATGGCGTGGGTTTGGGAGACGTAGTCGAGAGTGACGACTCGACAGTGGTCGTCGACGGAGTGGACACGGGCGATGAGCTTGACTGCGATGATTGTCCGACTTGTTGTGAACTCGAGGGACCACCCTGAGCAGAAACGAGCGACGAAGAAAGGACTGCAGCGAAAATGAGCGTGAGGGTGCGTGCAGGACGCATGCTGAGGGTGCGCCTGGAGCGGCGAGAACGAGGAACGCGGCGGCGGGATGTGTAGGAGGAGGGTTGAGAGGAACTCGGTCACTGTCAGCGTTGGATATGTACATGTGATGCGGCGAAGAAGGCCCGAAGGCGTGAAACCTCTTCGGATCTGAGCGCGCTTGATTTCTGGAACAGAAACAATGCATCGCAACCGTTCACACAGTCTTAGACGGTCAGCGCAACTAAAACATCGGTCGTATAGTACTGCACAAGCGAGAGTGGTATGTACTCTGAGAGTAGTCCGTTACAAAAGAAATCAATGAATCGGCCAGGGTTGCCGTTGTAAGCCCGAGAAAGAACGCGCGAACATTAGACCGAATAAGTGATCCAGTGATGAAGCGTTTGATCAATGCTTCTAAAACAAGAATGCGCCGAGGAATGCGAGCACGCCCGCAAAGGCGGCCTGCATGCCGAGCGTGGTAGCGCCGTTGGTTGCGGTCGGGTCCAAGTCCGTCGTCGTCGCAGAGGCCGAGTCACTAGCAGAGTCAACGGTCAGGACGGTTCTGGGCCAGACTTCTCGTTAGATAAGGTGGAACTTGATCTTCGTAAGACTTACCCGGTGGTAGAAGCCGCCACGCCAGAAGCGGACGACAGCTGTGCTGTGGTAGTAGAACTGAGAGTGCTGCTGCTTTGCACAATCGAAAATTCGTCAGACTGGGCATAGATAGTGCTGTAGAGGAACGAGTCAGCTCTGGTCGCTGAGGCAAAGAGCTGGCGTTGCATACCTCAAGTCATCCGTGTCCTTGACCAAGTTCACGCGGAAACCCTTGCCGACGGGGAATCCGCCGCTTGGAGGGTTCACGTTGATGGACTTTGAGCTGCCCTGGACGAGCGCATCGAGAATCTGGTTGTTCTGGGGCATTATACTACGGTCCTGAGGCAATACTTCGTCAGAGGCGCGCCACAGACAACCACCATAGATTGGGGATGTATACCTCATTGGTAAGGACAGCAGTGAAATTGGTCGCATCCGTGGAGACCGTACTCCACGAGAGAACGTTAGGGCCAGCGGTTGTCCAGCCCTGGCTGCCACTCGGCTCGGTGACGGCGTAGGCGAGCGCGGACGCGACGAAAGTAAGAGCAACGACGAACGAACGCATTATGGAGACGGCGAGTGTAGGGGAAGAAGGAGTCTATGTAGTTGAGATGGTGAGTCAGACGGATACGCGAACAGCGAGCGACACCCACGTTTTATAAGAGAGTGGCAGATTGAAACCAAGGCGGTGATGAAAACGAGAGCGGCGGTCAGGACGGCCTCGGCTGACCCAACTTCGCGCGGCAGTACAGTGATCCACCATTCCTCTGGACAGCACCACTCCCTTGGACAAGGGCTAATTTCTCTACATCGCCGGACTCTTGCCTCTTAATTATTTTTCCATATATACCTCCAATGGATCCTCACCATCTCTTGTAGCCCGATAGACAATATGTTGTGCTCTACTCGAATGAAAAATCGGAAACACCATGGTGGCTGTGCTGTTCAATTTTATCTGGGCTCTGAGGGGTTTGTGAGCTACTGTACACCAAATCAGTGTACATATTCAGATTCTAGAGTGTTGAAAGCACTATCTGCAATTGAGCTCATGAGGGTACATGTATTAATGGGCCCAATATCGCTCCAGGTTTCTGCAAGCTTCGGCGGAGCAGCAGCGAAGGCAGCCATGTGACTGTCGGGTAACCTCAGAAAGCTTTCCCGCGCTCACACCGGCAATACGGCAAAGTCACAAACGGCGTGGGAAAACCACTGTCCAGAGGAACGGTAAAGTGGCTGTGAGGGGGTCACCCATATTATGGCTCTCAGAATTTTTGTAGGATACCTACTACTCCAACAAAATTTGGGTAGATGGGCAAGATGTACGGCTAACTAATGATACTAAGTTGAAGAAGAACGAGAGCCTATGGGGGGAGAAATGCGCAATACAGTTTTTCCTGTCCAAGGGAACGGTGGATCACTGTACAGCCACTGCCGAGAGCGAAGGTCCAAAGTGACCGCGACGACATGCATTTGTCCCCTCAAGTTCCACACGTCTGTACATCGAGCTACTGTTCTACATCCAAAGTTCCATTCCTGTGCTTAGTACTGTGTAGCCGCACGCATCAACCGGTAATCCTGCCAGGTGATGGGAGGATACTTGGCCGGCGTTGTCTGGGATGCGCCGCACGATAGGCATTCGACTAATGTTCGGGGGTCCGGCGCCACGAAATAGGGAATAGAATACCGCGCTCTTGTCATTCGATCAGGACCGGTGAAACGATCCCCGAAATCGGTAGGCGGCAAGCCTACTCGATGATGAATTGATTTCAGATAGTCTGAAAGTGCAGGTCACCACATTAGTGCCGAATCTTGAGGAAAGAGGACAACATACCGTTGCTCCATCGCATCAGTAGATCACCGACGTTCATGATGAGCGCATCCTTGATCGGCGGAGCCGGCACGAAAACACCTGGATTATTTGGGACCTCTACTTCCAAACCTCCACAATCATCTTGGAATAGCATTGTCATCGTGCTGTTCCCGCGTCAGCCTTTATCAGCAGAGATTTGACTCGTCACCTACCACCAGTCTGTGTGTGCAGGCATCCTAGAGGACTTATGCGACTCGATATCTCCAGCTGGTACTGGGGGATAGTGCAGGAGCCGCAACTGATTGTAGTTCCCTGAGTGTAGCTTGACGAAGTAATCTTCGTCTTCCAGCCCTAGCCCTCGAGCTAGCAATCGAAGGATATCTTTCGCGATTTCGAAGCATTTCCAGTACAAATCAGTCGTCAATGACCGAAAGCAAGGAAGCACCTCTTCAGGAAGCCAGATATTCGGTTGTTCGTCGTCGTTATCACTTCCTATCTCGTAGCTTTCCTGCAGCTGTGTTGGTCCAGTGAATGTGCCCAAACAACATACCGTACTGCACCTTGATATCTTTGACCTGCCTGAGTGAGGAAATCACATCCACACTCGCGTTTGTCTCTTGTGACACCTTCTCCAATCCGGGGTAGGAGTAACCGCGATGGACAGCACCACCGGACGGGTGAGGGGCTTTCATCTTATCTTCGATGGGAAGATCAAAGAGTCTTTTGGCAATCGCAAACGCGGCTTCGAGTGTTGCAGCATCGATGCCGTGTCCGATGATGTACACGAAGCCAACTTGACGGCAGGCATCAACTATGGCATTAGCGATTTGACTGCGTTCCTCCGAGTTGTCATATCTTGTATGGGCACGAGAGATGTCCACTGTGGGTATCAACCCAGACCAACTAGCAGCTGACGAAGTGTTGGTGGTCATACTGCTGTAACCTAAGGGTGAAGCTCGATGCTTGTTGATCAGCGCTGGAGTAGCCGTATTGTTGGCAGCTGGCTATATCCGGCTTTAGCCTGTGACGAATGGCTATGGTTATGTTAGATCCAAACCCGTGGATCATCGCCACGCTTCCGCGCGAACGCCGGTATATTAGGTAGTACTTACTCGGACCGTTATAACCTTATGTATCTGGAGCAAACTACAACAGATTACGGGACAGGCCATATGCAGGCAATCTCATGCATTGGAATTGCCATAGGAATGCTTCGCATCGGCGTACAGATAGGACACCTCTGGGTGCATTGCCTCCATGCTTGGGCGCGAGTCGGAAGGAGGATCGTACTTATAACCAACGGAGTGGGGACCCGGAGCGTCGTACGTTGTAGCACGAAGGCTGAACGTCCTGACACCTGAATCCTCTTTCTCCTCCTGTAACTGCTTTTGGAAGCTCAAGACAACGAGTACAGCATCTGCATATGTTTGTTTAGTTAAAGCAATCGACCGCAGCGGAGATACCCACATAATTGAACCAATAGAGGGATTAACTCGATGACCACCAATGCCACCTTTCCTTTGGTGATTGCGGTATCGTTGGCAACGTCTTTGCATGCAGCATCATTGCCACCATTATTGCGTTCCTGGCACTCAGCGATGACTTTGGCCTTGCTTTCGGTGAACAGGTTCACAAAGAAGAAAATAAGGGAGCCGATCTGGAATCCAAGGTGGAAGGCTAGGAATCGTGCGAAGCTCTTGATGTAATCCAGGTTCTTGGTTAATGTACCGACGAATCTGGAAAGCGGAGAGGGTGGATGAGCGGCGTGACATGGGGATCGGTTGTGATACCCACCCAAAGATGGAGATCAGAGCGGCGATAGTGTACGTAGTCGCCAAAAGCCAAGCAGCGCATCAGGAAACACCCCCTCTTGGAATTAGTATCATAAAGGGGGGGAATGCCAAGTAATTACTGGACTATCCATGCAGATAAAGCCATTTTGGGGCATTTTACAGTATATAGGAGCATATAGGAGCTAATAGGAGCACATAAGTACAAAAATGAGGATATCTGGAAGGTCCCCCTGAGCATTTGTCACAAAATGTTCACAAATATGTGGAATTTTATGAACTTTTTGGGCATATTTTGGTGATTTGTAACATCAATCATCTCTTCAATATGATATATTTTGGTTCAAATAACACCAGAAACCTCCAGACTTCATGTCACATCTTGTTAGATGTCTTCAGAATTTGGTCATGTGTACTATCCATTCATCAGGTATTATAATTACATTGTGCAGGAATCTGTATACATATGTGTGATTCAATCTTCTTCTTATTGTGCCATATCTTATGGGGAGCCAAAACAGATGGCATCGATGTATTACATTACAATAAACTCTATGCTTAGAGTTCAGCCGCCCATGGCATGTGCGTCAAGCCTGCTGCGATGAGCATGTCGAATCAACTGCGGCACACCCCAAGCGTGGGGTGCCAGAGTGGCATCGAGTGGGGCACGAGTAAAGCAGGTCGGGAGCAGCGGGCGAGGGACCGAGCGTCACCCATTGCCGGGAGCTTCGAGTACGGGAAACACGTGCCTTCGACCATGGGATATGTGCAGCTTCAAGCACGGGAGGCGAGGCAGGGTCAAGCATGGCAGCTGGGTAGATCAAGCACGGCGGCGAGGCGGGATGGAGCACGGCACTGCCGCAGAGTCCAGCACTGAAGGCAAGTTGGGGTCGAGCACGGGTGCGCCGGGTGGGGGATGGCAAGGGGCTTGGCGCAGTCCAGAGCAAGCGCATTGGCGCAGCAAACATCAGGCACATTGGCGCAGCGGAGCTGGTCGCGTTGACGCAGGTGAAGGCGGACGCGTTGAGCGCATTGGCGCAGTCCGGGACAAACGCGCGGGCTTGGGCTCGGGCAAGCGCGTTGGCGCAGCAGATGTCGAGCGCACTGGCACCATGGA